>NW_011494867.1:11237567-11237710 GCF_000754665.1 Bison bison bison | reverse complement strand
AGTTAGGACAGAAGCGGGAAGGCAGATGGCGGAGGTTAGGACTGTGGGGGGATGGAGGGAGGGTGTCAAACGGCCAGGTCGAGGCCGAAGTGGAGATCAGATAGCGCAGGTCAAGGCTGTATATTGTCACCCTGCTTATTTAA
>NW_011494867.1:11235991-11237457 GCF_000754665.1 Bison bison bison | reverse complement strand
AATAGAGAAAATGAGCTTTTCATTGACTTTTGCACCACATTGACCAGTGATACACAAGCAGCAGTGTTCACTGGGCTATTTTATTCATGAGGCTTTTCAAGAACCTATGAAAAGATTTGGGACTGAAAAAGAAATTTTATTAGCCCCAAAATGCAAGAAAAAAAAATACACTGCAAATTTGAAGTGAATAAATGTTCAAAGAAAGATTCCCGAAATGTAACATGTCAACTTCATAATTTATCTGTTGATAAACATGTCATTATTATTTGAAAACCACGTGTAAGAATTTCCTATTTCCTATTTCCATGATTCCCAGGAAGTCATAGCAATCATAAATAAGTTCCCCATTGCCAAACAATTTCCAGTGAAAACTATTTTAAAGCTTCAATTGTTTAACACTATTTACTGCTGCTAAGTTGCTTCAGTCATGTCTGACTCTGTGCGACCCCATGGACTGCAGCCTACCAGGCTTCTCCGTCCATGGGATTCTCCAGGCAAGAACACTGGAGTGGGTTGCCGTTTCCTTCTCCATTAACACTATTTAATGTGGGAGTATTCTAATATGTTTGTTATGATGTGGGTTGAGTGTCCAGAACTCAGAGCACCTAGGACCTTAGAAGTTCTTACAACACCCTGTATGTGTGTTTATACTCACATCTTTTCACAAATGTGTCCCTTAAGCCTACCCAGGCTTACTTACCTATAAATGCTGTTCACTGCACAATGACGTGTGATCAAATTTCAGCTGAACACTGCACTTAAAAAGAGTGATAAATATAGAGAAGTTGGTGGAAGGGTCCCAGCCTATATTATTGGCAGTAGGTGTCACTATATACATGACAGGAATTGTTCACAGTGCACAGGCTTGCATCAAAGCTGCTCCCGAAACCCTGTATTTTCAGTGTGGTAATTCCTCGCTGCTAGGAACAATTGCTGGGCTTCCCTAGTAAAGACTCGCCTGCGATGTGGGAGATCTGGGTTCGATCTCTGGGTTGGGAAGATCTCCTGGAGGAGGGCATGGCAACCCACTTCAGTCTTCTTGGCTGGAGAACCCCCGTTGTCAGGGGAGCCTGGCAGGCTACAGTCCATGGGGTGGCAAAGAGTCGGACATGACTGAGCAACTAAGCACCTGAACAATTACTAACCTTATCTGCTTAGTTCTGTTCTTATTTAATGAGCATTTATTGAGCAACTGCTATGCACTAGAGGTGGTGCCAAGGAAGGAGACCCACAAAGCTTTCCTTCACCGAAGATCACCTCCAGCGTCTCCCAGTCATGGTGAAGTTCACCCTGATCTCCATAGCAACCTACCCGCCTTCCTGCCTCCATCACGTGTCCCTGTTTATCCTACTCTCTGCTCCCCCAGCTTAAGCCTTTCTATCTACACTGGCTTCCCCGTGGCTGCCATGGCAGGGCCCGACACTCCTCCCGGCATCTAAAAACTGTGCTCTTTCAACCTTCTCTCT
>NW_011494867.1:11235204-11235891 GCF_000754665.1 Bison bison bison | reverse complement strand
ACTTTGCGCGGAGGCGTCGGCGGCCCCTGGGCCTGTCGTCTTCCGCGGTTCGCTCCGGGGGTCCCGGCAGCGTCCGCAGAAATTCCCGAGGGCCGCGGGGGCGTCCGCCGGCCCAGGTCAAGGTCAGGGCGGGTGGTGGGTACCAGATGGCGGAAGTCAAGCCAGTTAGGACAGAAGCGGGAAGGCAGATGGCGGAGGTTAGGACTGTGGGGGGATGGAGGGAGGGTGTCAAACGGCCAGGTCGAGGCCGAAGTGGAGATCAGATAGCGCAGGTCAAGGCTGGGGTGGCGGGGGTACAGAGGTCAGTGCTGCAGACGGCCAGTGGGCCCCCCAGAGCCCCCACCCTGGCCGGGTTATCTCAGCCAGTGTGGCCAGAGCGCCTGGGGCTGCGTGGGAGGATCGCCCCCATCCTGACGAAGCCCCTCGGAAGGTGTCCAGACAGTCATGACCTTCCACCTGAGATATGGTTGAGGAAAGAACCAGCGACTTACAGATCCGGTCCTAGAGAACCAGTCACTTGCAATTCACTGGAGGTGTCAGAAAAGGAAAAAAAAAAAAAAAAGCCAGCTGAAGGCATGTCTGAAACCACTGCCTCTGAACATCGGAAGTAAGAGCGGCAGTGTCTATCTGTTAATGCTACAATGTCCGATTAGGGAAAAGTTTTCATCATAAGTTCTTTTCCCCAGA
>NW_011494867.1:11233701-11235104 GCF_000754665.1 Bison bison bison | reverse complement strand
GATCACCTCCAGCGTCTCCCAGTCATGGTGAAGTTCACCCTGATCTCCATAGCAACCTACCCGCCTTCCTGCCTCCATCACGTGTCCCTGTTTATCCTACTCTCTGCTCCCCCAGCTTAAGCCTTTCTATCTACACTGGCTTCCCCGTGGCTGCCATGGCAGGTCCAGACACGCACCCTGGCATCTAAAAACTGTGCTCTTCCAACCTTCTCTCTCCCCAGCATCCAGCAGGAGCCCCTTCAGGAGACAGCAGCCTGTCACTGCGCCTAGAATGGCAGGATCTGGAGTCAAGCCCCTGTCAAGTCTAAGCTTGCTAACTCACTAAATGTGTGGCCTTGAGCAAATGACTTGACCTTCCTAAACCTTAGTTTCCTCATCTGTGTAGTGGTATTGATGATATTACTATGTTAAATGATATGAGATTGTCTACTGGACTATTTTTCGATCTAAGGAAAGGATAGTTTCCTAGGGTAGAACCTAATCATTCCTGCCTCTAGGATTAGTGGGATCCAGTGGGCTAGGGTGGGTCGGGGAGGTTGGCCAGGAGATGAGGGAGAGAGCTGGGAGCTGGGAGACAGCGTTTCCATTTGTGAGTGCCTGCCTTCCCTGCACATTTCCCAAGCCTAAGTGCAGGAAGGGGGTTCAGGAGAGCTCTGAAGTGTGTTTGCTGAGAGGACAGGTGTCAGTGCTCCTGAGAAAACCAAAGTCACCAAGAGCAGGGTTCTGACTGCCCTGGAAATCTTCAGGACAAGGGGGGCGCTTGGTGGTGGCACCACAACCGTGCCCATGTGCCCTCTTCCACACTCAAGCCCCTGTGATTACACATCCCATCCGCACAGTCCAGCACCTGCTCCCCACGTTAAGGTCAGCTGATTAGCAACCTTGATTCCATCAGCAACCATGCTCCCCTTTGCCCTGCAAGGTGACATATTCCCAGGCCCCAAAGGTTAGGGTGTGGGTGTCTCTGGGGCCACTGTTCCGCCAGCCACCCTGCCCTTAAGATCAGCGTCAGGTCATCTGTTTCCTACCTTAGCCTTCAGTGACTCTCATTTTAAAAACACGAGTCACCACTTTCTGACATAACTTGGGACTTAGTACGTACATTCCTGAATTATTTCATTTCACTGAATGCTGCTTTAGATAAAGGGTAAAATCTTATTCTGATTCAGTATCCCTGCTTAGCACAGCACTGAATGAGGGGCACCTTAAGTAGGAAGGGTAAGTTCATTGCAAGATCTCGGGGGAACAGCAGGAAAGGAGGGAGAAGCATAGCCATAGTCTCTGTGCTCCTGGACGAGCTGGGGGTCTCCAAGAACATGTCTAGGATCAGTGATTCATTGGGAGGAGGTGGGCACTCAGCACAGAGCCGTCATTACAGCTGACCTATTACAGCAAGAGGATGC
>NW_011494867.1:11219804-11233601 GCF_000754665.1 Bison bison bison | reverse complement strand
GGTGGGGGGGACCCTCCCCAGGTCCGAGCTCCCAGATGCCAGCCGAGGGCCCACCTTGGAAGCAGCCTTTCTGGGGACCCCTGTCTCGGGCCTCTGTGTTAACTCTTCTGCACATACTCCTAATCCTGAGGGGGACTTGACATGCAAACCTGCTGCACGCACTCCGGAGGCAACGCACCCCTTGGCAGTGCCGCCACGGCTGCTCCCTCCTCCACCAGCCCCTTCTCTGCAGCGCCTGCTGGCTCCCGGCTCTGTCAGCCACGTGGATCTCAACAGGTCTCAGGTTTTCCCCTCTTCGGTTTGTCTCCAGTGTCTTCCAAGTATAGCTCAACACAGGAAACACAGATTTGGGGTATTCTTCCTGATTGCATATTTCCACAAGACACTAACATTAAAAGATGACTCTAATGAAATTGATCCCCTTCGACATATCAGGTTGACTCTAAGTTGAATTTTCTGCTTAAGAACACAGTGGCACAAGGCAACGATGGCCTTCCTCCAAGAAGGGCGGCACCAAATCAGACAAATGATCGTTCACTACGAGAGATGGCATTAGTGCTGGAACTGTGAACGGGCAGACCAAAGGACACCGGACGGACAGGTCCAAGACACAGGAAGTGTGAGAGGTCTATCAGGCAACAGATAAGAGAGGCTTTGGTAAATATCCGTGTGATGGTGTCAGGGCAGCTGGTAGGCTGGGAATTCAGAGCAGATGAAACAGGATGTTTGCAGAGAAATAAACTCACAGTCAAGAAAAGAGTTGGGCAGAGATTTCTAAACAGGACAGAGAATGTACTGACCAGAAAAGAATAGCTAGATAGATTGGACTTCATTATAATTAAGAGCTTGTGTTCAATGAAAGACAGCATGCAGATTAGCAGAGGCAAGCCAAGGCCGGGAGGAAAAGACACTAATATTTCCAAGAAAAAGCTTATACCCAGACATACAAAGAAATGCTATGAATCAATAAGAAGAAAGTTTCCATCCTGAATTCTCAGGCGGAGGCTGTTTACTTCGTGGATCTTTGCATATGATTTAACTTAGAAAATGCAATAGGGGCCGTGGCTATTACAGGATTGCACTTTGCTCAGTCATATTTGAATAGCTGCAGTGTTTAATGATCCACTTGGTCGTTACGGAAGAATTCTTAGCTGTAATTGGTGGTTGCACCAGAATAGTATATTGCCTGTACACTTCCCACTCCAGTGGATTTTTTATGGACCAAGTTTTAATAGTTTTGAGCCTGGGCAAGCACTTACACTTTTTAAAAGACATGTGATTGAACTGCACAAAGTTGATCTGTTTTGAGAGATCCTTAATGTCCTTGAAGTGGTTTTCGTGGGTATAAAACAAATGGTAAATTTGAATTGGTCCCTCTTGTAAGAGTTTTGAAATCAAGTCTGCTGAACGAAGTTATGCCCTTGCTCTAATTTTATATACTTGTGTCTATCAATAAATATTGTGATACCTGAATTTATAAAGAAAATAGATTGAATAGCCACTACACTAACCAAAGAGCCAAGAAGCACATGAAAATACGATAAAAAAGATTAGTCAGGAAAACGCAAATTAAAAATAACAAGATATCACTACGTAACCACCAAAATGGCTAAAATTTAAAAGATTAGAACTTTCCTACACAGGTGGTGGCTAGTGGTAAAGAATCCACCTGCCAGTGCAGGAGCCCTAAGAGACAATGGTTTGATCCCTGCATCAGGGAGACCCCTTGGAGAAGGGCATGGCAACCCACTCCAGTATTCTTGCCTGGAGAATCCCATGGACAGAGGAGCCTGGCGGGCTACAGTCCATGGGGTTGCAAAGAGTTGGACACGACTGCAGTAAATTAGCATGCACGCACACTGCTGGTGGGAATGAAAACTGGTACAATCACTTTGGAAAATGTCTATCCTAAGCCCAAGAGGAAGGAGGATGTGAGGTACACTAAAGACACATACATGGAACTTAATTTTAGCTTTATTCCTATTAAGTCCAAATAGCAATCAGCTGGAGACCAGGAAAGCCGACCGTGGTATATTCTACAAAGAAAGGCTACATAACAATTAGAACAAAGCATTGATCATGACACTTGGCAGCAAAGATGAAACTCACAGACATTATGCTGGATGCAAGAAGCCAGGGCAAAAAATACTTTATACAAAGTTCAAAAACAGGCAAAACTAAGATGACAGAGGTCAGACAGGTCACTTCTGGGCAGAAGAGGAGGGTTGAATGGGAATTGACTGGGACGAGCCACCAGGGAGCCTTTCTGGGGCTAGAACATTTCACATGTTGCTCTGGGGGTGGGAGGTGGCGCACACATGGGAAATTCATCCCACTGTACAACTATGGTTTGTACAAAACACGAACACACTGGCAACTGACAAATTTAAGGCAAATGACGAAGATATTGACTCGAGCAAAGATTCCTGATACACCTTCACTAGGTCAGGAGCCAAGCCCCAATTCCACACATGGGCAGCCCTGGGCCCCCAGGTGCTAGAAGGTACATGATTCATCCAGGAAAACCAAGGCGTACTTGAAAGCTGGCAGTTTATCCCGGCAGATAAGGAAAAGATTCATTTGTTAGTTTATCCAACATAGAAAAATGGCTACTGTGTATTGGGCAATTAAATATACAGAGTGTGTGTGTGTGTGCGCGCGTGCACATGCGCCCATGCATATATGGGTATGTGCACATATGGTCCGATTTTTCATACAAGAGGCTATTCTCCAGTAAAAGTGGGATTTCTTCACGGTGGAGAATCAGAGCTGACTTAAGTGCCTTGGGAAGTGAAATACTCAAAAACTGGGTAAAACCTGCTGCTCTGAAGATGAGACCTTTACTCCCACTTGCTTAGGTGTAGTTTCTCTTTTAACTGAGTCAGTCTCTTTATTTGTTCAAGGTGGATTTATGGTAATTCATAGTTACTAGGGTTTCCCTGATAGCTCAGTTGGTAAAGAATTTGCCTGCAATGCAGGAGACTCCGGTTTGATTCCTGGGTTGGGAAGATCTACTGGAGAAGGGATAGGCTACCCATTCCAGTATTCTTGGGCTTCCCTGGTGGCTCAGCTGGTAAAGAATCTGCCTGCAATGGGGGAGACCTGGGTTCGATCCCTGGGTTAGGAAGATCCCTCAGAGAAGGGAAAGGCTACCCACTCCAGTATTCTGGCCTGGAGAATTCCATGGACTGTATAGTCCATGGGGTTGCAAAGAGTCGGACATGACTGAGTGACTTTCACCTTCACTTTATAGCTGCTAATACTGTCCTGATGTATTTCTTTACTCTGAAAGCATAATCTGAGATAAGTCTATGTTTGTTTATATCCTGAAATTCATCACTTTAAAAGGCACTGTGCATTAATTTATTGAATGTTTATCAAATTCCCGCTATGTGTTATGTATCTAACTCATAACCAAATTCCAAGGTGGGAGGGGGGTCAAAGTATATACAACTGTAATGTAAAAAGAATTATGTTAAGCCTTTGATAACTTTTTTGCCTCTCAAATGTAAATTTTATTCACATTAATTACTAGCAAAAGAGACTGAAACCATTTTGGAAAGTAACAGCTCTTCAAAGTAAAAAGATATTAAGCATAAGGAGTTAAAGCAAGTTCTAGGAGATGGTGAAGGACATGGAAGCCTGGCATGCTACAGTCCATGGGCTCACAAAGAGATGGACATGACTGAACAACTGAACAACAAAGCATAGTTCAAAAGTATCTATTGTTGTGATGTATGTCGGAGAGTGTTTTGCCTATGTTCTCCTCTAGGAGTTTTATAGTTCCTGGTCTTACGTTTAGATCTTTAATCCATTTTGAGTTTATTTTTGTGTATGGTGTTAGGAAGTGTTCTAGTTTCATTCTTTTACAAGTGGTTGGCCAGTTTTCCCAGCACCACTTGTTAAAGATATTGTCTTTAATCCATTGTATATTCTTGACTCCTTTGTCAAAGACAAGGTGTCCATAGGTGCATGGGTTTATCTCTGGGCTTTCTATTTTGTTCCATTGATCTATATTTCTGTCTTTGTGCCAGTACCATACTGTCTTGATGACTGTGGCTTTGTAGTAGAGCCTGAAGTCAGGCAGGTTGATTCCTCCAGTTCCATTCTTCTTTCTCAAGATTGCTTTGGCAATTTGAGTTTTTTTTGTATTTCCATACAAATCTTGAAATTATTTGTTCTAGCTCTGTGAAAAAATACCGTTGGTAGCTTGATAGGGATTACATTGAATCTATAGATTGCTTTGGGTAGTATACTCATTTTCACTATATTGATTCTTCTGATCCATGAACATGGTATATTTCTCCATCTATTAGTGTCCTCTTTGATTTCTTTCACCAGTGTTTTATAGTTTCCTATATACAGGTCTTTAGTTTCTTTAGGTAGATATATTCCTAAGTATTTTATTATTTTCATTGCAATGGTGAACGGAATTGTTTCCTTAATTTTTATTTCTATTTTCTCATTATTAGTGTATAGGAATGCAAGGGATTTCTGTGTGTTGATTTTATATCCTGCAACTTTACTATATTCATTGATTAGCTCTAGTAATTTTCTGGTGGAGTCTTTAGGGTTTTCTATGTAGAGGATCATGTCATCTGCAAACAGTGAGAGTTTTACTTCTTCTTTTCCAATTTGGATTCCTTTTATTTCTTTTTCTGCTCTGATTTCTGTGGCCAAAACTTCCAAAACTTTGTTGAATAGTAGTGGTGAGAGTGGGGCATACACACCGAGGAAACCAGAATTGAAAGAGACACGTGTACCCCAATGTTCATTGCAGCACTGTTTATAATAGCCAGGACCTGGAAGCAACCTAGATGTCCATCAGCAGATGAATGGATAGGAAAGCTGTGGTACATATACACAATGGAGTATTACTCAGCCATTAAAAAGAATACATTTGAATCAGTTCTAATGAGGTGGATGAAACTGGAGCCTATTATACAGAGTGAAGTAAGCCAGAAATAAAAACACCAATACAGTATACTAACGCATATATATGGAATTTAGAAAGATGGTAACAATAACCTGTATGCAAGACAGCAAAAGAGACACAGATGTATAGAACAGTCTTTTGGACTCTGTGGGAGAGGGAGGCGGGATGATTTGGGAGAATGGCATTGAAACATGTATAATATCATATAAGAAATGAATCGCCAGTCCAGGTTTGATGCAGGATACAGGATGCTTGGGGCTGGTGCACTGGGATGACCCAGAGGGATGGTATGGGGAGGGAGGTGGGAGGGGGGTTCAGGATGGGGAACACATGTATACCCATGGAGGATTCATGTTGATGTATGGCAAAACTAATACAATATTGTAAAGTAATTAGCCTCCAATTAAAATAAATAAATTTAAATTAAAAAAAAGAAAATGGAAAAAAAAGTATCTATTGTTGTTTAGTCACTCATTTGTGTCTGACTCTGAAATCCCATGGACTGTAGCCCACCAGAATCTATTAATCAAATTCAGGTTATTGCCAGGAGACACTGGTTTACCAAAAATATACTTTTCTTTTTGGCCATACTTTGCACCTTGTGGAATCTCAGTTCCCCAACCAGGATATAACCCAGGCCCTCAGCAGTGAAAGTATGAGTCCTACTAGTGGATTGTAGGGAATTCTAAGATTACCAAAAATATAAATTCTGACTTGCAGCATGTTGTTGTTGCTGTTTTAGTCACTAACTCGTGTCTGACCCTTGGCAACCCCATGGACAGGAGCCTGGTGGGCTGCAGACTGTATGTATCCCGTGATTAAAGCACAGCTTATTAGTATTAAATTGTTGTTGTGCTATTTTTACAGTCTATAGCCCACCAGGCTCCTCTGTCCATGGAATTCTCCAGGCAAGAATACCAGAATGGGTAGCCATTTCCTCCTTCATGGAATCTTCCCGATCCAGGGATCGAACCCACATTTCCTGCATTGACAGGCCGATTCTTTACTGCTGAGCCTCCGGAAAAGCCCAACTTGCAGCATATATGAGTGTTTTTCAGTTTTAATCTGCATATGTAACATGGGGCACTTGGTACATTTGGGGTAAATGTATAATTGTTAGCCGCTCAGTCATGTCCAACTTTGCAACCCCATGGACTGTAGCCCACCAGGCTCCTCAGTCCGTGGGTATCTCCAGGCAAAAATACTGATGTGGGTTGTCATGCCCTCCTCCAGGGGATCTTCCCAACCCAGGGATTGAATCCACAAGTCTTATGTCTCCTGCATTGGCAGGTGAGTTCTTTATCACTAGCCCCACCTGAGAACCCAAGTAATCCAGATGAGCTAATCCAAATCCATCTCCAGGTTAGCCTCCCACACACATAACAAATAGATCTCCAATAAATGTTTGGCTTAGTCACAGAGAAAAAAAAAAAAACAGCATAAAAACAATGATTTACCTTGAAACAAGAATCATAAATTCTGGGAATTCTAAGAAACTTTTAAAATAGTGCGCTAGAACTCTATTCTATGCGGTATCTAAGGGACAAGACTGAAGACTGTAATGGCTTTATTTGTAAACAATCTTAACTTCAGACTTATGTGCCATGTGTGGCATTTCAGGCTTATGTGGCACGTGGCAATTGTGTGTCGGTGGGCAGAATTCCTCCCGTGTTCCCTTAGTCCACTTGATACTGAGCTGTGCTTTAGTCATCTTTCTAAAAATGGCACAAAGTGCCTGGAGAGGCGGGGACCCACCCTCCCTGGAAGCATGAAAGGCCAAGTGCTTGGTCACCTGTGAGTGATTTCTGCAGAATGTGTTCCTGGGTTACTCGGGAGAGTGCACTGCTTAGCCCACACGGCCCAGTCCCTTTAAGATTCTGTGATTCCAGTTCCACTTCTCTGTCACCTACGGGGTCTTTGGTAAATAACTCTTGAACAGAGGCAGTTAAACTCATTCCAGGCCATGATTTCTTTCACTGTCATCACATGGTCAGCTGTGATGTTCCCATAACCCGCTATGGAGGAAGGATTCAGAGAAGAGATCAAAGGTGGCACCAGGTCTCCAGGCCAAGGCAAGAAGCGAGACCCTTTTGTTCCTAGAACTGTGTTGCAGAACTCAGCAGAGAAGGCGAAGGGGAAGGACTAGTTAGCTGTGCAGACCTGGGTGAGACTGGCCATAGCAACGTCGTCCTGCAGCTGCTGTCCCTTCTACAAAACACTTGATCTCAAATTGTCTCATCTGGCTCTCATAACAACCTAGAGGAGGGACACGTACGACTGTCCCCATTTGACAGATGGGAAAACTGAGGCCCAGGGAAGCTGAAGCCTCTCAACGTCAGGCTTCCAAGCTGCTCTGCTCAGGGGATGGAGGTGCAGCTGAGGCAGAGGGGTGCAACACACATCTGTCTCCTCCTCTGGAAAGTTAAAGGGCTAAGCTAGACAGGTGCTTTGGTTTCTTTTAGACCTAAATGCCTCATTTCTCCAGGCAGGGTTGTGCCAAACCAGAAAATGAAACAACTGGGAAGTCTTGGTGGGAGAGGCACTGGGGAGAGGACACCAACAGTCAAAATTTCTTTACAAGTTAGTCATTTCCTCCCGGACATCCTTCTTGTTCTGACCTCTTCATCTTCACCTCTGTCACCCACTCATGCCAACATATGCATCATCACCTGCGAGTCCAGCTAGAGATGAGTGCAAATAACACTTCATTCATGTCCTGCTCCCAGAACGAGGATAAAAGTCATATTCATATGAGGGTCAGTTTGCATGAGGGTCATGAATGTTCACACAAAGCCTTGGAGGTGTTCAGTTCTCTTTCCTCAGTCAGCTCCAGTTCTTTGGGGGTGCCCTTAGGGCCGCCAAGAGTTTGGGACCTTCCTTTTGTAGAATAATAGCCAGAGACTCTCTTTCAGATCTGTCTGTTTCATCCCAAGATGCAGGATTCCAGATGCTGCTTCCAACCCCTGAAACCCCCCACAGTGAGCAGGCAGAGTTACTCTTTCAAGCTACACAAGTCAGATTTCTTTTCCCTAAAGACTATTCTTATGCTGTTATTTCCTTGTTTGTTGCTTGCATTAGATTATTGTTTCTACACCTAAATTTCCCTGAACGATACTATAGTGTGAATGTTTGTGTCCTCCCAAAATCCATATGTTGAAATCTAATGCCCAGTGCAATGGTTTTAGGAGGTGGGGCCTTTGGGAGGTGATTAGGCAAGAGGGTGGAGCCCTTAGGAATGGGATCGATGCCCTCATACAGGACAGACCATTTGCCCTCCCCACTATGTGGAGGTCACAGCTAGAAGGCACCATCTACGAACAAGAAATCACCCTGTTACTGGATGTTACAAAAGAAAACATGACTGAATAGAGACTATGCCATGTTCATGGATTAGAAAATACATACCATAGGCAAAAGCCAAGACAAGCTGGAAGGACAATATGTAGGACTTACCCTCCCAGATGCCCAGTCTCATCATAAATGTGTTGGAACTAAGAGAATATGATAGTGACACAGGTTAGAGCCTGAAACTAGTGAATCCTCAGGATCAATCCAGTAACTGTCTCCCTGTATATATAACTCGATGTGTGATAAAGGGAGACTTAGAAATCAATGGAGAAGGAAGGAAAAAGAAAATGAAAGTGTCAGTTGCTCAGTCATGTCCGACTCTCTGCAACCCACCAGGCTCCTCTGTCCATGGGATTCTCCAGGCAAGAATACTGGAATGGGTTGCCATTCCCTTCTCCAGGGGATTTTCCCGACCCAGGGATAGAACCCGGGTCTCCCACATTGCAGGTAGATTCTTTACTATCTGAGCCAGCAGGGAAGCCCAAAGAAAGGCAGGCTTACTCATAAATGGTGGAAGGACACTGACCATCTGTAAGGAAGTAAAAGAAAATTAGTTTTTATGTTTCACAACAAATATCTAACAAAATCCAGGCAGGTTAAAGGTCTAATTATAAAAGGCAACCTACAAAAACCCTTAGAAGAAGATGTACGGAAATAACTTCATGGCCTCAGAGTAGGGAGGATTTTTCAGACCAGACACAAAGAAGCACAAACCATACAGGAAATAAATAATATATTTAGGTTTTCTACACCACCAAAAAAGAAAAAGTGAATACGACCACAGCCTGGAAGATATGTGCAACAAAGAATACAGAGACTTTTAGCCAGAAAGTGTAAGAATTCTGATGAAACAGGTGGGGGGGAAGTGGGGGTGGGGAGCAAGCAAACACTAAAAGAAAAATATTCAAAAGCTATAAGTAAAATATAGAATTACCATGTGACTCAGCAATTCTACTCCTAGGTGTATATTCCGCTCCTAGGTGTGACCCAGCAATTCCACTCCTAGAAATGAAAACACACGTCCATACAAGACCTTATACACAAAAGTTCACAGCAGCCATCACCCGTGATAACCAAAAAAGTAGAAACAAACAAACTAAACACCCATTACCTGGTTACTAAACCAAACGTGACACATCCTTACAGTGGACTATTACTGAATCTTGAAAGCAACATGCTAAGTAAAAGAATCAGCTACAGAGGACCACATACTATATGATTCCATCTCTATGATATCTCCAGAACGAACACATCTATAGAGACAGGAAGTGGACTGGTGGCTGGCAGGGGAGTTTGGAGGAGCGAGGGTAAGGGTTTCCTTTTATTCATGCTGTAAACTGATTGAGGTGGTGTTTGCAAAATTCTGTGAATACACTAAAAGCCACTGAATCACACATTTTAAATGGGTGAATCGTATCTCAGAAAAAAATGTGAATTATATCTCAAAAAAGCTATTCTTGGGAATCCCAGGTGGCTCAGTGGTAAAGAATCTGCTAGTCAATGCAGGAGTTGCAGGAGATGTGGGTTAGATTCCTGGGTGAGGAAGATCCCCTGGAGAAGGAAATGGCAACCTACTCCAATACTCTTGCTGGGATAATCCCGTGGACAGAGGAGCGAGCCATGCAGGCTACGGTCCATGGGGTCACAAAGAGCTGGACGCAACTGACGCAACTCAGCATGCATGCACACAAAGCTATTCTTAAATATTTCTTATCTAAATGGATAATTCACAGAAGAGAAAAATCTAATACGCACTTGAAAGATGGTCATTTGCAACACTAATGAGGAAAAGGCAAGTGAAACAATGAGGCAGAAGTTCATGCTCATGCTCATCGTACCAGCAAAAATCTCAAAGACTAGCAGTGTCAAGCATGAACAAGAGAGTAGAGAAACACTGAGCTTCAGACACGCTGCTGGAGGGAAGCTGATGTCCCCTCATCAAAAAACTCTGGGGATGTCGAAAAAGGGTGAAGATGCTCACACTCTCCAAGGCAACAATCCCGCTTGCAGACAGAGACCCTGGAGACAGCCTCACACGGAAGTTCCAGAAGACACAGCAAAAGGATCTGGGGCAAAGTCTGCTACCCTGAAACGTGGGGACACAGATGTCAGTTCAGCAGTGGGCAGGTAAGCTGTGGTGTGGGAATACGGGAGAGTATGACCCCACAGGTCCCATGGCAAATCTCACAAATATAATATTGAATTAAAACCACAAGTTGCAGACTAAGCATACCCACTATCATGTCATTTATATAAAGTTTGAAAGTATGCACAACAGAACTATGTGCTGTGTATGGAATCGTACATACATGAAAATAAAATTAATCTCCTCTAAATTCGTGTGAGTTGTTCCCTCTGAGAGGGAAGAAGTAAGATGAGCTCCTGAGTGTCCAGCCAGGCCGGGCTGGATCTATTATGGTTTGTGCAATAAAAACAGGCTGGTATGGGTATCATGTCATGTGAAGACGAGTCAAATTGGAGGTGGGTGATTACTGAGTTGTTCTCTTCTATATCTTTCGAATCTTCAACATTTTTGAGAAAAAGCATAGGTATCCATTGCCATCCTAAAGGAAATCAGTCCTGAATATTCATTGGAAGGACTGATGCTGAAGCTGAAACTCCAATACTTTGGCCACCTGATGTGAAGAACTGACTCTTCAAAAGAACAGGTCTTTGAAAAGACCCTGATGCTGGGAAAGATTGAAGGTGGGAGGAGAAGGGGGCAGCAGAGGATGAGATGGTTGGATGGCATCACCGACTCAATGGACACAAGTTTGAGTGAGCTCCAGGAGATGGTGATGATCAGGGAAGCCTGGCATGCCACAGTCCATGGGGTCGCAAGGAGTCAGACACAACTGAGCGACTGAACTGAACTGATCTATTGCTACCCTGCAATGTTCCCATGAATACATATGTGTTAATGTGGAGACCCCCAGGCAGCTCCCTGTGGTGGGTGGTGTCCAGAGAGACCAGAAGCCTGGCTGCCAAAGACGAGGTCCTGATGTGGTGGGGTGAGGGGTCGGGAGAGTGGAAATCGGAAACTCAGCAGTCAGAACAATGGATACCGGGTGCCCTGGCAGGTAGACCTCAGGAGCAGGTCTGGGAGCAACCACCAGTGGACAGCAGGGCTTCAGCTAAAAGCAGAAATCAGAAAAAGGACAAATCCAGAGATGAGCACCAGACAGAACAAGAGAGAGGCAGGCGAGAATCCGTGTGCTCACAGTGAAACACAGAGGATGAGGAAAGGGTTCTGGGCCTAGGACCACTGTTCAGAAAATGTACACACGCAGCGTACGCTGAGTAACCAGGAAGGACGGGCAAGAGGAACCACGTCTCCTCTCTCAGGAAGCCTGGGACCTCTACCTGGGGAGGATGGGCCAGGTGCACAGATCACGGTAATTCAAAGCAAAGTGTTCATGTAGTCGGAGGGCTCTGTGTGGGGCACGAGAGACAAAGAGAGAACGCTGAAGTGAGGTGGAGGCCACCAACACCCAGCAGGACCCGATGAGGCCTTCCCAGAACAGACCCCTGCTGCATCCTCCGCTGCCTTTTGTCTGTAGAAAAACTTCAGTCAAGGCATAAATTTAATCAGAGAAGTGATAAAATGCAGGAAGAAAGGAAAACAGTCAAGCAAGATAAAAATACTTTAGCCATTAAACAAAGTTCAGTTCAGTTGTTCAGTCATGTCTGACTCTTTGCAACCCCATGAATCGCAGCACACCAGGCCTCCCTGTCCATCACCAACTCCCAGAGTTTACCCAAACTCATGTCCATCGAGTTGGTGATGCCATCCAGCCATCTCATCCTCTGTCATCCCCTTCTCCTCCTGCCCACAATCCCTCCAAGCATCAGGGTCTTTTCCAATGAGTCAGCTCTTCGCATGAGGTGGCCAAAGTACTGGAGTTTCAGCTTCAGCATCAGTCCTTCCAGTGAACACCCAGGAATGATCTCCTTTAGGATGGACTGGTTGGATCTCCTTGCAGTCCAAGGGACTCTCAAGAGTCTTCTCCAATACCACAGTTCAAAAGCATCAATTCTTCGGTGCTCAGCTTTCTTCACAGTCCAACTCTCACATCCATACATGACCACTGGAAAAACCATAACCTTGACTAGATGGACCTTTGTTGGCAAAGTAATGTCTCTGCTTTTTAATATGCTGTCTAGGTTGGTCATAACTTTCCTTCCAAGGAGTAAGCATCGTTTTAATTTCATGGCTGCAATCACCATCTGCAGTGATTTTGGAGCCCAAAAAAATAAAGTCTGGGGGAGGGAGGTGGGAGGGGGATTCAGGATGGGGAACACGTGTACACCCATGGCGGATTCATGCTGATGTATGGCAAAGCCAATACAATATTGTAAAGTAATTAGCCTCCAATTAAAATAAATAAATTTAAATTAAAAAAATAAATAAATTTAGCATATGTTATTTGAAAGAAAAAATAAATTAAGTCTGACACTGTTTCCACAGTTTCCCCATCTATTTCCCATGAAGTGATGGGACCAGATGCCATGATCTTAGTTTTCTGAATGTTGAGCTTTAAGCCAACTTTTTCAGTCTCCTCTTTCACTTTCATCAAGAGGCTTTTTAGTTCCTCTTCACTTTCTGCCATAAGGGTGGTGTCATCTGCATATCTGAGGTTATTGATATTTCTCCTGGCAATCTTGATTCTTCAGGGACAACAGATAATATTCCAAGCCATGTCCTTTGAGCTGTTGAGCAGGCACTGAAACCCCCACCAGGTGGGAGAAGTCAACTGCAAGCTGCCCACAAGCACGTCAGATGGGTGGGAAGCACCTTAGATGGGTTGAGAAGCATGTCAGATGGGTTGGAAGCAGAAGGTTGATGATGCTGACTTCCAATTTCCTCACCACCAACCAATCAGAAGAGTGTCCATGAGTTGACCACGCCCTGCTCCTTGACTCTGGGTGGCACACATAGTCTTGAGGGCATTTGCCTGCTGTGGCCAGCTTTGCCTGGCAAATTTCTACTTCGCCCAACTCTGTCTCTGAGATTTCATCCAGCACAGGTGAACAAAGGCCAAATCTCGGCAACAACATCAACAAAGTTCCTCCCCAGGCTGCTTGCCCAGCTTCCTGACCATCAGGGAAGGCAGACAGCTGCCCAGCAGCATCCCACCCCAATGAACACACGCAGAAACTAAGAGGCAGCGAGGGCCCAAGAATCAACCTTGGGAGCAGAGAAGGAGGAAACCCAGATTCTCCGATGTGAAGGAAAGGGGCTTACTCCCTGAACGGAATTCACCCCTAGTCGGAACATTCAAGAAAGGCTTCCTGGGGGAAGCAGCATTTGGTGAAAAAGGCTTTTCACAGGTGGAGGAAGAGAAGACCAAAGCAGGAGAGATTCGTGCCAGGGACTCCTGGGGCGGGGGTGCAGAGACAGGGGATAGAAAGCCCAGTTTCATTCTTGGAACCAACGGTGCATCCTGCATGTAAGAGCAGTGTTGTCACGAACACGCTGAGTGTGCCAGGGGACAGGTGTGACCCTGTGGGTG
>NW_011494867.1:11206605-11219704 GCF_000754665.1 Bison bison bison | reverse complement strand
CAGGTTACGGCTTGGAGAGAAAGGGGCACACTGGGGAAGGGTCGGAGGCCGTGCTGGGTCGACTCCTGAGCGGGTCTGGACATGGGCGAGGGGTCCCTTAGGAAGGCCCCCACCACGGATCACAGGGAGTCTCTGAGGTGTCTCCACGTCGGGTCGTTGATAAGATGAAAGGGCGCCTTGTGTCACTGAGAAGAGTTTTCTGTGGGCGCTGGGTCTCCCTGATCATGACCCTGGGGCTTTCCAGGGTGGCAGTTCTCCTTCCTGGACTCCCTCCTCCCACCCTTGTCTTGTCCCAAACACAACACACTCTGTGCAGAAAACATTAATTTTTCATATCCTCAATTTTTTTAATGTGATTTTAATTCTGTGTCCCTTAATAAACACTACGCAAATCCCATATTCAGAAAAAGTTTACAACTATCTGCCTCTGCAATAGCCACACGTCCCAACACCACTCCGGTCCACCTTGTGAATGTACTAAAATCCACTCAACTGCACACTTTGAAACAGTGCATTTTTATGACATGTGGAATCTAACTCAATAAAAAGAAATGAAGAGAAACTAGCGTAAAACAGCTGTCGTGGGTCTGCGAATGGAAGCGTTTCAAGCAGAGTATAACGGTCGATTTTTAGCTACTGTGCTATTTCAGAAAAATTATAAGTGAACATTCAAACTAAAATCGCCAAAATTTTATTCTACCTAAGCTGTCGAGCGACATGGTTTTCACCCAAGATTTCCCACTTCTCTCTTCTGGTTTTGACTGGAGGAAATTTAAAAATTATGTCATCCCGAGGCATTGAGGTTGCCCGTCTGCTCGCTGTGTAGATATCATCAGGAAAGAAGAGAAGGGCAAACACAAGAAGCCTCGGGGCAGAGGGGGTGGTCAGGCAGCCTCGAGGGGGTGACGCTTAAGGTGGGACCTGAGAGAAGTCAGGTGGCTTCTGAAGTCGGGCGGGTGAGAGTGGTCTGGAAACGACAAGGCTCCCAGTCACCTCGGATCCAGTGGATGGGGGCTGCCAGCATCTCAGGAGAAGTGGCAGGGAATGTGGGTGTTGAACTTGAGACTGAACTACGTGAAACCAACCACTGTCCCAGGCCCCGCGGGAGTTTCCTCCTCCCAAAAAGCATTCAGGAAGTTTCACGCCATCGGAAGGATGGGGGTTTTGACTCATGTCCACTCAGTGCTTTCCCGATTAGATAATTTGGGGGAGTTTAAAAAAAAAAAAGGTCAGTCCTCACCGTAAGTTAATCCTGTTCAGAAGGTCTTTAACGAAGGGGTTCGGGTGGAAGGAGGTGGTAAACGGAATAAATTGTTATTTTCAAATCGCAAGACAAAAATGCAGACAAGCTACGGCAGCAAAAACCAGGAAACTGAAATTTTGTCAAGAAAAATTTGGAATCCTTTAGGAAGGTGGGGGTACCTCTTAGCCTTTCTTTGTGCCAGGAGCTCCCTGGTGAGTTCAATGGTGATCGCTCCAGATAGATGGCCACGTGCTAAGCCCCAGGGCCTGGGAATGTGACCTTACTGGAAAAGCGGCCTTTGCAAATAAAATTAAGTTAAGGATCTTGAGGTGAGGTCATCCTGGATTTAGGGTGTCCTTATAAAAAGAGAGGACTCGGCCACATGCAGAGGGAAGCAGAGATGGGAGTGAGGCAGCCACAAGACAAAGACCACCAGGGCAGCCAGTGGCCACCAGAAAGCAAGCACAGAAAGCACAGAGTGCATTCCCCTTCACAGCCGGCCAACACCTTGACTTCAGGCTTCTGCCTCCAGAGCTGTGAAAAAACACACTTCTCAACAGAAACCTTTTAGCAATTCATTACAGCATCCACAGGAATGGTGAGGCTTAATGCGCCCCTTGTCAAGAAGGTTTCTGAAATGTGAATATAATGAAGTGCACAGGATTGGGGAAACAAAAACAAAAACAGTTGTACTGAAGTACACGCCGCTCTCTGATAACAGAAGACACCCCGGGAACCCTGATAACTGGTGACTACCATGAATCAGAAACACTTAAGAATAGCCACTTGGCCAGGGGAGGGGTCACCTGTCACTGGCAGCTGTGTATGAATTCCGCCATAAACACAGAGGGGTCCTGAGGCTTCCTCCCCAGGACATTCAGACTAAAATGCAATGCCAAGCTTCAGTGCCAATGTGAAACCCCGAACAATGGCTTTGAACAGGCATAAAGGGATACAAACCATTTCTGTCAAAAATCATCCATTGAACTTCCTAGTGAAAGCCACTAGAGCACTGCACACCTTTACCTCTGGGAATGGGTGCACAGTTGACTCGTCAAGGGGCCCAGGTGGCCTCCAACACAGGATCTGCTCAAGTCCAGGCTGTGCCCAGAGCATGTGTGCATGGCCTGCTGTGGATCAGGGTTCCTCGCCCTGAAATGGGATCCAATATTCATAACCAGGTGGGAAAAAGGATTATGATGACCAGCTTCTCAACAAATACTGTTTTGCATTCAAAATATTCAAGATACTCTTGCCCTAAAATCACCACCGCATTCAGAAACCCCAAAAGAGCAACAGTGTCAGCATCAAATCACAGTGTCCCCTGGTCTGTGTACTCAGCAGGAAGACTGATCACCAGTTGGCTGTGGTCAAACCCTCGGGAAGATGGTTAGCTTGGAGAAAAAGAGAGAACTCCCAGAAACAATCACCAGAATCAGCACGACATCAAACTACAGATGCCTCGGCCCCTGCAGCACTTCCCCTTCCCCTCCTCCAGGGAGCCGCAGCCTTAAAACACCCCGTATACCTTACTGTGACATCCAGACAGGTAGTGGGAGGGCCTGCCACACACTGAGCCTCACTTGTAGTAACAGGGTGAACAGAACCCAAAACTAGCCCACAAGGTTTCCTATCCCGATCCCTGGATTATGAAGGGATGAGACACCACACCCTGACTTTGTTATTTTATGGGGCAGAAGGAGTTCGGCAGGTGTAATTAAGGTTACTCATCTGTTGGCCTTGAGTGAATCGAAAGGGAGATGATCTGGGTGAGCCTAATCAAATCACACGCACCCTTAAAAGGCAGAGAATTTTCTCCAGCTGGTGGCAAAAGGGGAAGTCAAAGGGTCAAAGCATGAAGGGGCCCTGTGGAAAGCATGAGAAGGGATGTGCATGGCATCTGGGAGCAGAGACTGGTCCTGGATAACCTCCAGCAAGGAAATAGAGACCCTCAGTCCTACAGCCACAAGGACCCAAAGTCTGCCAACAAACTGGGTGAGCTTTCCCCAGCCGAGCGTCCAGATGAGAATGCAGCCCAGTTGATACCTTGGCTGCAGCCCGTGAGACCCTCAGCAGAGAACACAGTTGGGTCCCCATGAACTTCCAACCTGCAGAATCAAGATGACAAATGGGTGTTGTTGAAAGTGACTAAGTTTGTGGCAACTTGTTATCCAGCAATAGGAAACAGACACAAGTAACATTCCATCAGGAGCAGCCAGCTGCTTGACCAGCTGCTGCTGCTGCTGCTAAGTCCCTTCAGTCGTATCCCAGAGATGGCAGCCCACCAAGGGCCCCTGTCCCTGGGACTCTCCAGGAAAGAACACTGGAGTGGGTTGCTATTTTCTTCTCCAAAACCAGCTAGAACAGCTCAATTCACATAGGGGCGATGCAGCAAGGAGTCCACATGGCACCTGTTACTGATGGTCCCATCTACTCCTCCTCTATCCAACCGGGCAGCCACCAGCCACATGTGGACACCACATATTTGAAACGTAACTGGTATACAATATACCAGATTTTGGAGACTCAGTATAAGAAAAAAGAATGTAAACTATCTCTTTAACACCTTTTATATTGATTACATGTAGCATTGATAATATTATGATTCTACTGGGATAAATGAATCTATATTATTAATGTTGCTGTTGTTTAGTCAGTAAGTCATGTCCAGCTGTTTGCAACCTCATGGACTGCAGCATGCCAGGCTTCCCCGTCCTTCACTGTTTCCCAGAGTTTGCTTAAACTTATGTCCATTGAATGGACGGTCCAGTGATGCCGTCCAGCCATCTCATCCTCTGTCGTCCCCTTCTCCTCCTGTCTTCAATCTTTCCCAGCATCAGGGTCTTTTCAAATGAGTCAGTTCTTCGCATCAGGCAGCCAAAGTATTGGAGCTTCAGCTTCAGCATCAGTCTTTCCAATGAATATTCAGGGTTGATTTCCTTTAAGATTGACTGGTTTGATCTCCTTGCTGTCCAAGGACTCTCCAGAGTCTTCTCCAACACCCCAGTTTGAAAGCATCAATTCTTCAGCACTCAGCCTTCTTTATGGTCCAACTCTAATATCCGTACATGACTACTGGAAAAACCATAGCTTTGACTAGATGGACCTTTGTTGGCAAAGTGAAGTGTCTGCTTTTTAAAACACTGTATAGGTTTGTCAGAGCTTCTTTTCAAAGGAGCAAGTGTCTTTTCTTTTCATGGCTGCAGTCAAAATCCACAGTGATTTTGGAGCCCAAGAAAATAAAATCTGCCACTGTTTCCATTTTTCCCTCAGTATATGCCATGAAGTGATGGGACTGTATGCCATAGTTTTTTGAATGTTGAGTTTTAAGCCAGCTTTTTCATTCTCCTCTTTCACCTTCATCAAGAGGCACTTTAGTTCCTCTTCACTTTTCTGCCATTAGAGTAGCATCATCTGCTTATCCAAGATTGTTGATATTTCTCTGAGCAATCTTGATTCCAGCTTCCGAATTATCCAACCTAGCATTTTGCATCATGTACTCTGCATATAAGTTAAATAAGCAGGGTGATAATATACAGCCTTGATGTTATATGAACATTGATTTCACCTATTTCTTTTTAGTTTTTAAATGTGACTTCTAGAAAATGTTAAATTAGGCCTATGGGCCACCTCATATTTCCACTGGACAGAGCTGATCTAGGTATTATCTCCTGCAATTTTCCTAGCTCCCTGTGGGGTGGGTGCTACCCAGTGGTCCAGAGGAGAAAACTGAGACTTTACAGAGTAAATTGATCAACATCACAGGGTGAGGGAGTGAACCAGAGATGGGAACCAGGTTCGCCAGAGCCCAAATCCCACTCTCTCCCAGGTTGGCAGATGACCCTCTCAAATGACTGCAAAGGCCTGCATTCTCAACAGAGGCTGCTTGTGCCTTAAATCAAACAAATGGCTGCAGATGGGGACAAAGCCACAAGCAGATCAGCTTAAGGAAGTATTTTGGGGTGGGGGGAGACTTTTCACCACCCTTCAAATTTTACTCTAAGAACTCACTCTGATAAGCCCAAGGAAAAAGATCTTAGAAATGAGAAATGAAGCAGTCATTAGGGAAATTTGGGGGTTCTTGGTCTCCTTTTCTGTGATATCCAAGGACATGTTATAAGAAAAAAAAGGTTTAGGGAATTCCCTGGTGATCTAGTAATTAGGACTCCACAATTTCACTGCCAAGGGCACACGTTTGATCCTTAGTCAGGGAACTAAGATCCCACAAGCTGAGCAGCACAGCCAAAAACAATTTTTTAAATTAAAAACAAAAGGTAAGAAGGGTTATTAAATGTCCATTGCCAGATGAATAGATAATGAAGATGTAGTGCATATATACAATGGAATACTACTCAGCAATTAAAAAAAGAATGGAATAATGCCATTTGCAGCATGGATGCAACTAGAGATTATCATACTAAGTGAAGTAAGACAGAAAGACAAATATCATCTGATATCACTTTTACGTGGAATCTAAAATATGGCACAAACGAGCCTATCTACAAAAGAGAAACAGACTCACAGACATAAGAGAACAGACTTGTGGTTTTCAAAGGGGAGGGAGGTAGGAGACAGAAGGACTCGTAGTTTGGGACTAGCAAATACAAGCTATTATATTGATATATAGGATGGATAAACAACAAGCTCCTACTATAGAGCACTGCTGCTGCTGCTGCTGCTAAGTCACCTCAGTCGTGTCCGACTCTGTGCGACCCCACAGACCAGAATGGAAAAGAATGTATACGTATAACTGAATCGCTTTGCTGTACAGCAGAAGCTAACACAGCACAGTAAATCAACCATTGTGGGTGTGTTAGTTGCTCAGTCTTGTCCAACTCTTGTCCATGCGACCTCATGGACAGTAGCCCCCTAGATTCCTCTGTTCATGGAGTTCTCCAGGCAAGAACACTGGAGTGGGTAGCCATTTCCTTCTCCAAGGGATCTTCCCGATCCAGGGATCAAACCGGGTCTTCTGCATTGCAGGCAGATTCTTTACCACCTGACCCACCAGGGAAGCCCAAGTCAACCACACTTCAATGGCACAAAAGAAAGAAAAGAGAGGTTATGGTCCATCTTTATAAATGCCTTTCATAAGCCCTAGCATTTCAATTACTAATATATGGGTAAATTGTTGGTTATTTTGATGTAAGTTCCACCCAATATCCATTCAATTACCCAAAACAAGGATGCAGAGGAGCCAGCCCATTGGGCTCGTCCCGCTATGGACACAGTCTGGGAAAAGAACAGGCAGTGGTGGCCTGTGCCCAGCAGGACACAATCCCTCCACCTCCCTGAAGGCCAGCCCCTCACGGGATCGGGGGCCAGGGTCACCCTTGACACCAGGAGAAACTGAGGGTTACTTTAGGAAGTGGCAGCTTACAGAGGTGGCTCAGTCCCTCATAATCACTCACTGTTTATCTGTTTTCAGTCTATCTGTTGATCTTAGTAATATTTTACGCTGCTAGTGTCCCATCAATTCATATTCAATTTGCACTCCTTCCTAGCAAATGTTGATCACTTACAATTCAGTGATCATTGTATCAAGGATGCTGAGCTATAAATTCCTTTCTTAGAAAAGCTGTTACTGTAATTGCCATGCCTATCATCAAGGACTCAAAGATCTGCCAGGCATGCCACCTCCCAGGAGGCCTCCTGGAATTGTTCTTGGGGTGGAGGTCGGGAGAGGTGGGATGCTATTGGTAGGGGGATCTCCAGGGTCATGTTTTGAAATTTGCTGTAGACTTGTTTTTGCTAATAACATGTGATACTCTTGGTTACTTCTCAAAAACTCTTGCTTCAAAGATGCTGACCTTGCTCACATGGACTGTGGCTCCAGCAAGGAACTAGGGTCCTTCCTGCACATCCCAGGATAGGCTGAGCATGACCCGGGAGACTGTGCTTCCTTCTGAGTCACACGACCACATCGGGGTGACTGTGGGTCGGGAAAGACAAACACCCAACTCAAGCCCCAAGAGCTCCACAAGCTGATCATCATTTACATTGGAGATGAATTGAAATTCTTTGTTTACAAAATTATGGCTCTGCCCTTGAGCCTTTGGATATTTTAATTTTTATCAAGGGTTTTAACCTGCTGGCATATGGGCTAACTTTGGGTGCATTAACCTGAGTCTATCCTCTGCTTAGAATTAGAAGGAGATGCTGGAATCCCCTAGATCCCCTCCTTCCCGCAGTGGTCCACTGATTACCTGATTTGTACACATATATTCCTAGCAGCAAGATTCCTAGTAACCAAAAGGCTGAAACAACCCAAATGTTCACTGACAGACAAAGGAATAAACAAACGCAGCCGGTCCATACAACTATTAGTCTTAAAAAGGAAGGAAATGCTGATACACGCTACATCATGGACGGCCCATAAGGACACTGTGCTAAATGAAAGGAACCAGACACAGAAGGACACATACTGTGGGATTTTGCTTACATGAGGTATAATCAATAGGCAAATGCATAGGGACCGAAAGCAGGGCCTGGGGGAGGAAGTAGGAGGAGTCGGTGTTTAATAGGGAGCGTTTCAGTTTGGGAAGATGAGAAAGTCCTGGAGGTAGATGGTGGTGATGGTTGTACAACAATGTAAATGCACTTGATGCCACTCAACTGCATGCATAAAAGTAGCTAAAATGATACGCTTTATGTTATGTATATTTTACTACAATTTTTAAAATTTTAATACTTCAGCAACAGGAAAACAGATCAGATGTTATCTTCAACTGATAAATATTAACCTCATGAGAATGAAAACTTTCCAATTCTGAAATACTGAATCAGTAGCTAGCCAGGGAATGCAGCATTGTGGGAAAAAAAAAATGAAATTGCTATTAACTTGAGTAGGAGAAAAACATGGGATATAAATACATATTTTGGATGTAAAAATATATTTTAAAATATGTGTAAAATTTTTTGAGGAGTTGAAAGAGAATATAAAGGTCAATTTCCATGTGAGTCTGTAAATTGCTTGTTTTCACTTTCTAGTTCTTTTGTTTGCCTGTTCTTCACTATGGATCTCACTTAGGGCTGCTGCTGCTAAGTCATTCAGTCGTGTCTGACTCTGTGTGACCCCAGAGATGGTAGCCCACCAGGCTCCCCCGTCCCTGGGATTCTTCAGGCAAGAACACTGGAGTGGGTTGCCATTTCCTTCTCCAATGCATGAAAGTGAAAAGTGAAAGTGAAGTCGCTCAGTCGTGTCTGGCTCCTAGTGACCCCATGGACTGCAGCCTACCAGGCTCCTCCGTCCATGGGATTTTCCAGGCAAGAGTACTGGAGTGGGGTGCTATTACCTCTCCTTAGGGCAGTCCCCTACTAAAATGGTTTTATTTTTTTATAAAGATACTTCTAGGAAATGTCCACACTGTAGAAAAGCATAGGAAAAAAATTAAAATTCCCCCAAGTTAAATCACAAATCCCTAGCTATTCTAAGGGTTGGAGGTAGGTATTAGTTGGATAGATTAGTAGGATAGACAAATGATTGATAGATGGGTGGATAAATAGATAGATAATGGATAGATGATGGAGTGATGATGATAAACAGATAAAATTTACATAAATAGAATCATTATATTTATTTTCTCAGAAAAACACTGTATAGATCATTCCATGTTAAGGTATATATACCTATCTTCAGAATATATGATGATAAAATTCACCAAGAAGATGAAACAATCTAAATGTGTAGGCACCTAGCAACAGAGAATCAAAATAAGTGAAAAAATAAATTGAAATGAAGGGAGAAATAGTCAGATTCTAAAATCATGCTTTTAGGGAATTCCCTGGCAGTCCACGGGTTAGGACTTGGCATTCTCCCTGCCAGAGCCCAGGTTCGCCAATTCCTGTTTGGGGAACTAAGATCACAAAAGCTGTGTGGCACAACAAAAATAAATAAATTATACTTGGAGACAGGAATATAAAAGAGCTGAACAGCACAGTAACCAACTTAACCAACACTTACAGAACAGCCCATTCAACAAAAGAAAACTCTAAAGATGGACCATGGCCTCAGCCACACAACAAACATTAACAAATCTGGAATAACTGAAATCATACAAAGTAGGTTCTCTGACCACAGTAGAACTAAACTACAAATTAATGACAAAAAAAAAAAACAACTGAGAACCCTCCCCACAGAAAAAATATGTAGAAATTAAACACACACCTAAATAATCCCTGGGTCAAAAAGTAAGTCACAAGGGAAATTATGAAATGTTTGGAATGGAATAAAAATGAAAATACAAAATATCAAAATCTGCAGGATGCCAGTAAAGCAGTGCTTAGAGGAAAGAATAGAGACATCAGAAGCTTATATTAGGAAAGAAGGTAGTTTTCAAATAAGTAATCTAAGCCTTTACCTTAAGAAATGAGGAAAAAAGAAGAAGAGCAAATTAAACCCAAACCAAGCAAAATGAGAGAAGAAATAAAGACAGGAACAAGTGTGAATTAAATTAAAAAAGAAAAACAGAAGATGAAATCAATAAAACCAAAAGTTGGTTCTTTGAAAAGATCAAGAAAATTGAGAAACCTCTAGCCAGACTGACCAAGAAAAAATTAGGAAAGACAAACATCACCAAAATAAGGAATACCATATTATCTCAGTGATATTAGACAAAGAACAAAGTAATACTATAAACAACTCTATAAGCAATTTGACAACTTGGATGGACTTGACCAATTCCTTCAAGAATACAGACTATCAAAACTCACTCAAGAAGTAGATATTCTAACCAGTTCTGTATTTAAAGAAATCGAGTTTGTATTTTTAAAAAAATCTTCCAAGAAAGAAATCCCAAGCCCTTTTCCAAACATTCAATAAAGGAATAATACAAATTCTACAGTCTTTTCCAGAAAAATAAAAGATGGGAAAATTCCCAGTTCATTCTGTGCAGCCCAAACCAGAGGAATAATACACAAGAAAGGTAAACGATAGCCCAATATCCCACATGAATATAGGCGCAAAAGCCCTCATTGAAATAGTAGCAAATCTCAGCCATTCATGAGCAAAACACATCAATACCAAGTCAAATCTAGTCTGGAATTCTAGGCTAGATCAACATGAGAAAATCAAGCAATTAGCAGATTAAAGAATAAAAACCACAGCAGTATCTGGATAGATACACAAAATGCATTTGACTAAATTTAACATCCACTCATGACATTAAAAAAAAAACAAAAACCTCTCTCAGCAAATTAAGAATACAGGGAAACTTCTCTAACCTGATAGAGGACATTTACAAAATGTTAAAAAAAACTGAATGCTTTCCCCCTAAATTCAGGAATAAATTTGAGCAAGTCCACCCTCTCCCTACAGAACTGAAAACGTGTCTTCCCAAAAATCTGTACACAAAACTTACAGCTTTGGCTTTGCTCATAATTTCTCAAAAACAAAAATATAGAAATCCTTCAGTGGACGATTAGATATCGAAATCGTGATGTGTTTCCAAATAGTGGTATAGTACACGGTACATTCCCACTTGACAGAATATTGTTGTTTAGCTGCTAAGTTGTGTCCAACTCCTTTGAGACCCCATGGACAGAAGTCTGCTAGGCTCCTCTGTCCATGGAATTTCCCAGGTAAGAATGTTAGAGTCGTTTGTCCAACCAGAGGTCCATGGTTGCCTTGGATTAGGGACAGAGGGGGAGTTCAGACTATAAAGGGGCAACCTGAAGATTGGGGGTGGGGGGGCACACTGTCTCCTGGTCTGGGGGTGGCTGCAGAGCCTCCCATAGTTATTAAAACATAAAGATTTGTATCTCAAAAAAAGTGAAACTTACTATATGCGTGCGTGTGTGCCAAGTCGCTTCAGGCATGTCTGACTCTTTGTGATTCTATGGACTGTAGCCCCCTAGGTTCCTCTGTCCTTGGGATTCTCCATGCCCTCCTCCAGGGAATCTTCCCAGCCCAGGTCTCCTGAATCTCCTGCATTGGCAGGCGGGTTCTTTACCACTAGCGCCATCTGGGAAGCCTGAAACTTAGTATATGAAAACTTTTAAATACATCTTGTAGAAGCTAGAAACACACACACACACACACACGTCTATTTTCTAGCCATCCTCCCAGCTGCATTCTTACAGATAAACTTTAGATTAATTGTGGGGTTTTTTTTTAAGCTCAAAAATAATTTGCTTTGAACTGTACTAAATTACAACTAACTCATGAGAAACGGACATATTTTCAACAGTAGATCTTTCTATCCAAGAACATCTGTATCATTTTTTACACTTTTTCACAGAGTCTTCAATCTTTTTCACTTTGGATCCTACACATTTTTATGACAATTTTCCTAGGTTTTTAATGCATTTTGTTGTTACTGTGAATGAAATCATTTTTTTACATTACGATCTCTAAATGATCATTATGGGTTTAAAAGGAAAATATAGGTTTCTGAGTAGCTATTTTATAACTGGCCACCTCAACTGACCTCCTAGTTGGTATTAATTTCAGTTATTAATTAATAAGATGACACATGTGCTTGCATCACCCACAAACAGTGGCTGCTCTTGGCCACCATGTCTATGCCTGACTTCCCTTTTCTCACTGTGATGACTAACGCTTCGAAAACAATGTCAAGTAATTCCACTTTTATTTTCTAAGTTCCACCCGCAAGGAGGAGGCCAAGCAGCTCTCCAGCCTCTTGCGTTCCGGTGTCACTTTTCTAAACTCAAAAACAAAAGAGTGGAGCCTGTATACACATCTCTGTATTGCTCACAACATTCCAGTCATTAAAAACTAATGACTTGGCAACATTGGAAGTGTTGAAGGAAGAAGGCAGGTTGTTGCTCCCTTACCACCCCAGCCAGCCGCCGTCCGCTGTGTGCGCCCATCCTGTGTAATTGGCACTCAGTTGTCGTCAGAACATAGGAAGTGTCAGTTCAGAGGTTGAAAGCACTTCCTGGATTCTGCACGCAGACTCCTAGACCCAGCCGGGCATGTGTGCACATTCCCACCTCCCCATCAGAAACGGTGGTGAAAGAGTGGAGCGCAGAAAACATCAGAGTGGCAACTCCTCTAAGGACCACGGTGAGATGACAGGAGGGGAAGGAACCAGGCGTGGAGGCACCCAGAGGGTGACAGAGCTGGAGAGGAAGAGGGCAGCTGGCATGGCCGCGCCATCAGGCTGGACCGGCCGATCTAGAGACTGGAAAGCCTGAGAGAACTGTCCCTGCCCTGGTCACTGGCTGTCTGGGTGACATGAACAACTCCCCTTAGTAAAGAGAGCAAACTGAATTTCCAAGGACACGTTCAGCTCCGAGTTCACGTATCTGTTCCCTAGGGGAAGCGAGGCACCCGGGATGAGGGCTGGGCTGTCAGAGCGAGACGACTGAGAAGCAATCCCAGGTGTTTCCAGACCATGAGGTCATCCGCGCTTTGTGTTGGAAAGGACCGGATGGCTGACCTAACATAATTCCCCCCGCTTTAGGAATCCCCTCTCGAACACCCTTGACATCCCGAGACTGATTCTGACCCTGTGTCCTTCCCAGGGATCTAAATGGCAGTTCTCAGATTCTGGTACAGGAACAATGCCAGTCTGAGACAGTCTTCATCACTGGCAGCTCAAATATCCTTTCTTTCATGAATGATAACACTGCCATATGGTAGGTAGTTTTTAAAGTACCTTATTACAAAATCAAGACATCAACTCCCCAACACACCCAGGTTTTCCTTCCAACTAGTAAATTCCATGGACAGAGGAGCCTGGTGGGCTGCAGTCCATGGGGTCGCTAAGAGTCGGACACGACTGAGCGACTTCTCTTTCACTTTTCACTTCCATGTATTGGAGAAGGAAATGGCAACCCACTCCAGTGTTCTTGCCTGGAGAATCCCAGGGACGGGGGAGCCTGGTGGGCTGC
>NW_011494867.1:11203596-11206505 GCF_000754665.1 Bison bison bison | reverse complement strand
AGGTCTATGGGATCGCACAGAGTCGGACACAACTGAAGGGACTTAGCAGCAGCAGCAGCAGTGTTTGAAAGAATCCACCTTCAATGTGGGAGACCTGGGTTTGATCCCTGGATTGGGAAGATGCCCTGGAGAAGGGAAAGGCTTCACTCCAGTATTCTGGCCTGGAGAATTCCAGGGGTCACAAAGAATCAGACATGATTGAGCAACTTTCACTTTCATTTTCAGTGTTTGAAACACAAGAGAGTAAGAAGCCTTCAGTTCAGTTCAGTTCAGTTGCTCAGTCGTGTCCGACTCCTTGCGACCCCATGAATCACAGCACGCCAGGCCTCCCTGTCCATCACCAACTCCCGGAGTTCACTTAAACTCATGTTCATCGAGTCGGTAATGCCATCCAGCCATCTCATCCTCTGTTGTCCCCTTCTCCTCCTGCCCCCAATCCCTCCCAGCATCAGAGTCTTTTCCAATGAGTCAACTCTTCGCATGAGGTGGCCAAAGTACTGGAGTTTCAGCTTTAGCATCATTCCTTCCAAAGAAATCCCAGGGCTGATCTCCTTTAGAAGCCTTAGAGAACATCATATATGAGCAAACGTGTCATAAAAGGAGGACACCACACGAGAGCGTCTATGAGTTTCTGTGCAGATGATAAAGACAAACACAAACACATGCTTTATGGTGGAGAGGAATTCTTAAGTACATTTTCACCTTTCTGCCCCTCACACCCTGCATGGTGAGTGTCCAACACAAGATGGGAATGTGGGAACACACACATCATCTAACACACACTTGTCTACAACTGATGAACTTGCATGTTAATTACCGAGCAAAGGGACAGAAGTTTGCCTTGGTAGTCTTATGTCTGACATTTGAATAAGCAGCAAAGGTTTAAGACAGTCCTCGAAACTGGGAAACATCACCAAGGTGTGGTGAGATGGGGATCTCCTACGTGTGAGGCAGGGTTTCTCTTGAACACTCCCCAACCTGGGAGTTGTGTACAATTAAAAAAATGCAGGAGGAGGGGAAGGTGTGTATTTCAGGTATAAGCTGTACATCTCATCCTCAAAAGACATTAGACCATAGTGACCATTTGTTCCCACTGTAACATGAGTTACGGTATTTAAATTGTGTCCAGCTAAAAATGCTTTTGACCAGACCATACTACAAACTTGCACAAACAAACAGACTATATTCTTCACAGGCAATGGAAATATTTTAATAAAAATGTTATTGGATAAAGTATGAATAGGCTTTCATGAGAGACACTGTGCTTAAATCTTACTTTTTCTGGAAAAATCAGAACAGAGCAGACCCTAGATCCACTTAGAAGAAATAGATCCAGTTCAGTTCAGTTCAGTCGCTCAGTCGTGTCCGACTCTTTGCGACCCCATGAATCGCAGCATGCCAGGCCTCCCTATCCATCACCAACTCCCGGAGTTCACTTAAACTCATGTTCATCGAGTCGGTAATGCCATCCAGCCATCTCATCCTCTGTTGTCCCCTTCTCCTCCTGCCCCCAATCCCTCCCAGCATCAGAGTCTTTTCCAATGAGTCAACTCTTCCCATGAGGTGGCCAAAGTACTGGAGTTTCAGCTTCAGCATCAGTCCTTCCAGTGAACACCCAGGACTGACCTCCTTTAGGATGGACTGGTTGGATCTCCTTGCAGTCCAAGGAACTCTCAAGAGTCTTCTCCAACACCACAGTTCAAAAGCATCAATTCTTCGGCGCTCAGCTTTCTTCACAGTTAGAAGTGGCCAATTGATTTTCTACCAGTTAAAGGTAGAAAAGTGCCAAGGCAATTCAAAAGAGAAACAATAATCTCTTTAACTGCTGGTAGTCCCAATAGCTGAACCACTGGGCACTCATATAAGAAAAAAAAAAAGAACAATGACTCATATCATATGCAAAAATGAACTGAAAATAAATCTGAGATATAAATGTAAGAGCTAAAACTATAAAACTAAAAGAAAACATAAGGTCATATAAGTGACCTTGGGTTGGGCAAAGATTTCTTAAACGGGACACAAAAAAGTACAAACTAAAAAGGAAATATTTGATAAATTGGACTTAATCAAAAATTGTTAAGTTTTGCTCTTAAGTGACACTGTTAAGAAAATGAAAAGCCAAACCATAAAAAACAGTTGCAAAACATATACCTGACAAAAGACTCGTATTTAGAATATAAAGAACTCTTGCAACTCAATAATAAGAAAACAAACAACTGAGTTTTTAAAAAAACAGTCAAATAATCTCAACAGACATTTCAACAAAGAAGATAAATAGATGGCAAATAAGCAAGCGAAAACATCATTGGTCATTGGGGAAATACAAATTAAAACCACAAATTAAAGTGATACCCCTATATGCTCATTCAGTTGGTTCAGTCACTCAGTCGTGTCCAACTCCTTGTGACCCCATGAACCGCAGCAGCAAGGCCTCCCTGTCCATCACCAACTCCCAGAGTTTACCCAGACTCATGTCCATTGTGTCGGTGATGTCATCCAACCATCTCATCTTCTGTCATCCTCTTCTCCTGCCTCAATCTTTCCCAGCATCATGGTCTTTTCCAGTGAGTCAGCTCTTCACATCAGGTGGCCAAAGTATTGGAGTTTCAGCTTCAGCATCAGTCCTTCCAGTGAACACCCAGGACTGATCTCCTTTAGGATGGACTGGTTGGATCTCGTTGCAGTCCGAGGGACTCTCAAGAGTCTTCTCCAACACCACAGTTCAAAAGCATCAATTCTTCAGTGCTCAGCTTTCTTTATAGTCCAACTCTCACATCCATACATGACCACTGGAAACACCATAGCCTTGACTATACGGACCTTTGTTGGCCAAGTAATGTCTCTGCTTTTTAATATGCTGTCTAGGTTGGTCATAACTTTCCTTCCAAGGAGGAAGCGTCTTTTAATTT
>NW_011494867.1:11200172-11203496 GCF_000754665.1 Bison bison bison | reverse complement strand
GAGTCCCCATCTGCAGTGATTTTGGAGCCAAAAAAAAAAAAAAGTCTGACACTGTTTTCCCATCTATTTGCCATGAAGTGATAGGACCAGATGCCATGATCTTCGTTTTCTGAATGTTGAGCTTTAAGCCAACTTTTTCACTCTCCTCTTTCACTTTCATCAAGAGGCTCTTTAGTTCTTCACTTTCTGCCATAATGGTGGTGTCATCTGCATATCTGAGGTTATTGATATTTCTCCCGGCAATCTTGATTCCAGCTTGTGCTTCTTCCAGTCCAGCGTTTTTCATGATGTACTCTGCATATAAGTTAAATAAGCAGGGTAACAATATAGCCTTGACGTACTCCTTTTCCTATTTGGAACCAGTCTGTTGTTCCATGTCCAGTTCTCACTGTTGCTTCCTGACCTGCATACAGATTTCTCCAGAGGCAGGCCAGGTGGTCTGGTATTTCCATCTCTTTCAGAATTTTCCACAGTTTATTGTGATCCACACAGTCAAAGTCTTTGGCGTAGTCAGTAAAGCAGAAATAGATGTTTTTCTGGAACTCTCTTGCTTTTTCGATGATCCAGTGGATGTTGGCAACTTGCTCACTGGGAGAGTTAAAATTAAAACACCAACACCACCGAGTGCTGGCGCAGCTGTGGAGCAATGGGCGCTTTCTGCATTGCTGGAGGGGTGTAGAATGGTACAGCCCCTTTGGCAAACATAAACCTATCACATGACCCATAATTCCACTCATAGGTGTTTGCCACAAACACAGAAAAACGTATGCTCACATTAATATCTGTAAACAAATGTGTGTAGTAGCATCACTCAAGGCTCCAGAAATTGGAAACAACCCAAGTGTCCATGAACTGGTGAATGGATAAACATACTGGGTGTGTCCGGGTCATGGGGTATCACACCCTGTTGCGGGTGAATTGTAAGAGTGTGACATCAAGTTTAAAAAGCCAAACATGAAGACTACCTACTGTAAGATTCCGTGTACATCCAATTATCTTAAAAGATCAAACCACAGCTCAGCTGGTAAAGAATATGCCTGCAGTGCAGAAGACCCCAGTTTGATTTTTGGGTTGGGAAGATCCACTGGAGAAGGGATAAGCTACCCACTCCAGTGTTCTTGGGCTTCCCTGGTGGCTCAGCTGGTAGAGAATCCGCCTGTAATGTGGGAGCCCTGGGTTCGCCCCCTGGGTTGGGAAGGGAAGGGTACCCACTCCAGTCCTCTGGCCTGGAGAATTCCATGGACTGTATAGTCCATGGGGTCGCAAGGAGTCGGATGTGACCAAGCAACTTTCACTTTCACAGTGAGAGAGCAGAGAGAGGAAGGAGGAGACTGGCTACGGGAGATGAGGGAACTCTGGGGACGATGGGAATGTTTTATCTCGTCACTGCAGGGGTTACACGCCCGTACACATTTGTCAAAACTCATCAGGTTGTACACTTAACACTGGTGAGTTGCATTGTACGTAAATTACACACTAGCAGAGCTGAACCCCCGAAGCGTCCCGAGTCCATGACCAAGAACAAGTCCAGTGCTGCAGTCACAACAGTGGGGAAGTAAGACTTCAGTTTCGTTCTGCCAGAGGATTCCTCTGAATCTAGGTGAGTGAAAGCAAAACACTGCAGACTTTCAGGCTTTCCCTGACGCCTCCCCACACTGGGCCCCTCGCCCAGCTACGTGGCTCTCCGGGCACGTGGCCCAAGACTCTTGGTTTCTCTTCTTTTTAGACAACTTTGACCTCGTGCCCAGAGGGGTTTTGGTTCTCAGCTGCCCTGTCAGCGTGGACTTTCCATGTTGCGTTCCCCAGTCGACATCCCAGTCCGGGTCATCTGAAAGCACTCACCCTCACCCTTGCCCTTCATTTTCTGTGACACTTGGGGAACATTTGCACCATGGGCGATCCTGAAGAGAAGGTTCTGCAGGTGAGGATAGGTGGTCCTGGGATCCACCTGGAAAGGCATGAGTCAGACAAGGCAGAGAGGTCCGCTAGCCCTCTGGGCCCACCTCCAAGACAGCCTGTACAAGGCTGCCTTCAAAGGGAAGGTCCTGGCCATCCTGCATGGCAAGGGTCCCAAGGAGAGGACAGTGGCTTCTAGGATGACCAAGCATGGTCCCTCGAGCAGTGCTGGCCCCGCTGGGAGCAGCCTCAACCTGTCTGGTAGGCCATCACCCAAATTTCCTCACCCTGGGTTGGGGGCGGGGGGGGCACCTTTCAGCTTGAGGACACCGACCCCTGCCTGTCAGTGCACAGGCCTGCATGCAGTCTGAAGGGCAAAAGCCCACAGCACCAGAAATTCCTAGGAAGGGCTTTCCATAACCCATCTTCAAGCATCAGAGTAACAGGATTCAAGAGAAACTGATGTGAAAGGAAACTGACTGGTCGGGCACCACTTCCCATCAGCGGGACAACCACAGCAGGAAGCGGGGGAGTCCCTAGGGCTGCCTGAGGTGCAGATGCGGCCTATAAAAGGCACCCGGAATACACCTGTCAAGAGTAGCCCACCACACAGACAGAAACCTGGCCTTCAACGCTCCTGGCCCCTGGGTTTTCTTCCCACTGCCTGGCTCAGGGGCAAATTCAAGCCAGGCTGGGTCATAATTCCCAGGCGTGAATGAGAAATAACTTGTGAGCTGGTTAAATGTCATCTATAACTGTGTTCTGGTGTCAGCTGATCTCTCACAACCAGCATGTGAGTTTCCTGAGGATTTACACTTCTGTGCCCCCCACCTGTTGGTCATGGTGGCCGCTCAAGTTTGAAAATGATGGTGATGGTTGAAGTTGGCCCTCCGGGTGACCTTTCCATGGTAAGCTCTCTGTTCAGACAACAGTCCCTAGTAGGGGCATCAGGCCTGGGGCTCCCCTCCTGCCACGTGTTCACGAGATCAAAGTTAAGAGCTGGGATTTCCCTGATGGCCCAGTGGCTCAGACTCCAAGCTCCCAATGCAGGGGGCCCGGGTTCAATCCCTGGTCAGAGAACTAGATTCCCCATCTCAAAACTAAGATCAAAGATTCCACTTTGCCACAACTAAGACCTGGCAGAAACAAATAAATAAAAATAAAATTTGTCTTTAAAATCACGGAATTAAGGCCATCCTTGGAGGAAAGCCCACCAGGTCTGCCTGGCTCTGAAGTGTGCGTCCCGCTGTTCCAGGTGTCCGTGAGTACCACTCCCACCTCTGGACCTGCCCTCTGTCCGCAGTGGGAGAGCCTACCTGCTCTATACACACAGAGTGTCACCCACTTGGCCAACACCAAGCCTGGCTAAACGCCACCCTTTCTCCACACCTGCGCCCCGCGGCGGGGCACGGCTGCGGGAGAGCACGT
>NW_011494867.1:11198187-11200072 GCF_000754665.1 Bison bison bison | reverse complement strand
GGAGAGCACGTACCGGCTGGCCGCCTCCCTTTGGTCCCGACTTTCATCCTCAGTGCGCCTTTCTGCTGCTGGACCCGTCTCTCTCTCCCGCTCCCCCTGGAAACCATCGCATACTTTCTCCTCAGTCTCCAGCACCCCCTTGATCTGGTTTCTATTTCACTGAGAAAAAAATGTAAGCAACCAGAAGAGAAAGAGACAGGAGCCAAGGTCTTCCTTTAATCAGGGTCTTCGTGGAGTGTTTACTCCCCAGAGCCCAGCTTCCCAGGTCTGGCACTGCCCACAGCCCCAGGCCACTTACGGAGGCCGTGGTGCTTACCTTTGTGTGCCCTGACACTGGCTGGAAGCCCTGGGGTTCCAGTGCTGGTTTGGGGTTCATCCTCCCCTATTGCACAAACACATAGCTTGCAAGAGGACAGGAGTAGACCAAAGGAGGAAATTTCAATTCGAAGATCATTCAACCAGCATCCCTTGCTCAGTCCTGGGAACAGAACTGTGCGCAAGACAGAGCTTCCAGAACAGTGGGAGAGACAGCGCTGAAACATACACACACAGAAATCACCATGTGTGCAGATCCTGTGAAGGGAGTGGGGAGAGCGGGGTGCAGCGACGGCACAGAGAAGAGATGTGCTAAGGGTCTTGAAATGGGGGGTACCCTGCCTCATCCAAGCGTCTCTAGTGTCAGCACTAGCGTCAGGACTGAGAGAGTCAGAGTCAGGGAAAGGGATGTGATGACCGAAACCAAGACAGAAAGGAAGAGAAATTTGAAGCTGCTATGCTGCCGACTTTAAAGAGGAGGACAGGGTCCCCAAGCCAAGGAATGTGGGAGACTCTGGAAGGTGGAAAAGGCAAGGACACGGCCCTCCTCTGGAGGGCCAGGGAGGAGCACAGCCCTGCAACACCAGATGTCAGCCCAGGGAGACCCGCGCCAGACTGCTGACTCCAGGACTGTGGGGAAACAAGTCTGCATGCGTTTTAAAATTGAGGCAGAAGAAACATACCACCTTATATTGGTTTCAAGGATGCAGTGCAAGGATTCAATATCTGTATATACTGCGGAATGATCACCACAGTAGGTCTAACATCTGTCACCAGATGGAATTACAGAGTTTTCTTCTTGTGATGAGAACCTTTAAGGTCTACTCTCTTAGCAACTTTCAAACATATGTGGTTTTGTTAACTAGAGTCACCATACCATACGTCATATCCCCAGCACTTAAATTTGTCTTGTTTTAGGCCACTGAATTGGTGGTGATTTGTTTTAGCAGTGAGAGGAAACTACATGATCTTAAATGTCTCCTGCTAATATTTATTCCTTGAATAATGAAAAAACAAAAAAAGCAATTCAGGTACTATGACAAGGCAGCAAGCATCCATGACGGCGAAGTTATTTCAGTCATGTCTGATTCTGTGTGACACTATTGACTGCAGCCCTCCAGGCTTCTCCGTCCATGGGATCCTCCAGGAAAGAATACTGGAGTGGGTTGCCCTGCCCTCCTCCAGGGGGTCTTCATGACCCAGGGATCGAACCCACGTCTCTTATGTCTCCTGTACTGGCAGGCAGGTTCTTTACCACTAGCACTACCTAGGAAGCCCCAAGACAACGTGTCAGTTCAGTTCAGTCACTTAGTCGTGCCCAACTCTTTGTGACCCCATGGACTGCAGCACACCACACCTCCCTGTCCATCACCAACTCCCAGAGTTTACCCAGACTCATGTCCATGGGTCAGTGATGCCATCCAAACCATCTCATCCTCTGTCATTCCCTTCTCCTCCCACCCTCAATCTGTCCCAGCATCAGGGTCTTTTCCAATGAGTCAGTTCTTCACATCAGGCGGCCAAAGTATTGGAGTTTCAGCTTCAGCATCAGTCCTTCCATTGAATATTC
>NW_011494867.1:11184754-11198087 GCF_000754665.1 Bison bison bison | reverse complement strand
AAAGTATTGGAGTTTCAGCTTCAGCATCAGTCCTTCCATTGAATATTCAGGACTGATTTCCTTTAGGATGGACTGGTTGGATCTCCTTGCAGTCCAAGGGACTCTCAAGAGTCTTCTCCAACACCACAGTTCAAAAGCATCAATTCTTCAGTGCTCAGCTTTCTTTATAGTCCAACTCTCACATCCATACATGACCACTGGAAACACCATAGCCTTGACTAGATGAACCTTTGTTGGCAAAGTAACGTCTCTGCTTTTTAACATGCTGTCTAGATTGTCATAACTTTCCTTCCAAGGAGGAAGCGTCTTTTAATTTCAGGGCTGTAGTCACCATCTGCAGTGATTTTGGAGCCCCCAAAAATAAAGTCTGCCACTGTTTCCACTGTTTTCCCATCTGTTTGCCATGAAGTGATAGGACCAGATGCCATGATCTTAGTTTTCTGAATGTTGAGTTTTAAGCCAACTTTTCAGTCTCCTCTTTCACTTTCATCAAGAGGCTCTTTAGTTCTTCTTCACTTTCTGCCATAAGGGTGGTGTCATCTGCATATCTGAGGTTACTGATATTTCTCCCAGCAATCTTGATTCCAGCTTGTGCTTCATCCAGTCCAGGATTTCTCTGCATATAAGTTAAATAAGCAGGGTGACAATATACAGCCTTGACGTACTCCTTTTCCTATTTGGAACCAGTCTGTTCCATGTCCAGTTCTGACTGTTGCTTCCTGACCTGCATACAGATTTCTCAAGAGGTAGATCAGGTGGTCTGCTATTCCCATCTCTTTCAGAATTTTCCACAGTTTATTGTGATCCACACAGACAAAAGCTTTGGCATAGTCAATAAAGGAGAAATAGATGTTTTTCTGGAACTCTCTTGCTTTTTTGATGATCCAGCAGATGTTGGCAATTTGATCTCTGGTTCCTCTGCCTTTTCTAAATTCAGGTTGAACATCTGGAAGCTCATGGTTCAAGTATTGTTGAACCCTGGCTTGGAGAATTTTGAGCATTACTTTACTAGCATGTGAGATGAGTGCAATTGTGTGGTAGTTTGAGCTTTCTTTGGCATTGCCTTTCTTTGGGAATGGAATGAAAACTGACCTTTTCCAGTCTTGTGGCCACTGCTGAGTTTTCCAAATTTGCTGGCATATTGAGTGCAGCACTTTCACAGCATCATCTTTTAGGATTTGAAAGAGCTCAACTGGAATTCCATCACCTCCACTAGCTTTGTTCATAGTGATGCTTCCTAAGACCCACTCGACTTCACATTCCAGGATGTTTGGCTCTAGGTGAGTGATCATACCAAGGCAACGTGTACTAGTCATCAAATCAAATGTACCCCTGGTAAGCACATTAACAGTTGAGAGGCTTTCTAACTCCTGGAAAGAACTCAGCAAGAATTGTCTTGGGCTGCTGAGAACAGCTTCTCAAACAAAGACTCTCCTGCCCCCAAAGTGAGACACCTTGTGTTCATTATGTTCAATAGCCCCTCATAGAAAGATGGAGCCTGGGGGACAGTCAGGTGCTCGAGTGTAGCAGCTCTGGTTTAGCAGGCATCACCCTTGACGTCTCCTGGAATTGTTACTTCATCACTGATTCTCCAGGCCACTCACCCTGAGGAGTGCTATGCACAGTCAACAGCAGGAAGCAAGTCAACTTAACCACGAAAGAGTTTGAGGTCCTATGACCTTCTAGCCAGGCCCTGCACAGATCCGAGTCTGTCACGCAGTGCACTGAGCGCATAGCCTGCCTGCAGCACCCCAGCTGTGTGCTCCTGCCCCAAAGTCCCTTTGAACTGCCCTGAGCCTGTGTCCTCCTTTGCAAATGGCAGAGAGACGTTTCCACCTCAAAGAGCTGTTGTGGGAGGCTTCCCTGGGGGTTCAGTGATTAAGAATCTGCCTTGCAATGCAGGGGACGTGGGTTCAATCCCTGGTCAGGGAACTAAGATCCCACGTGCCACAGCTAAGCCTCCGCATCGCAGCTACAAAGTCCGTGTGCTTCAACTACAGCGTCTGCACCCTGGAGCCCATGGGCCACAACTAGAGAGACCATGCACTGCAACAAAAGATCCTATGTGCTACAAATAGGGCCTGACACAGCAAAATAAATAAGTAAATTAAAAAGAGAGAGAGAGAAAGCTGCTGTGAAGATGAAATGAGACACGAGAAGCAGCTGACGCCCAGTAGGCAGTGAGGATAGCAGTTGTCATCTGCATCCATACTTTGACACAGAAGAAGCGGAGGGGAGAGAAGGGTGGTCGGAAGTGAAGGAAAGAAAGTCAAAGGATTTCGGTCATGCCTACAACTTAAATGATTAGGACTTTTTTTTGGGTGGGGGCACACCGCATGGCTTGTGAGATCTTAGTCCCCCAACCAGAGATTGAACCAGGGCCCTCGGCAGTTAGAGTGGGGAGTCCTAACCACTGGACTGCCAGGGAATTCAGATAATTAGTCCTTTTAAGGGCAGCCGGGCTGGATGCAAACTCCACGAAGTTCAGAGGTCTGACTGATGGGGCAATTGGAGGAAGCCCTAACTTGATTTATATGGACGGACACTGAAATGAGTGGCTAATACAAGATGTCAGCGGTGGCTGCACATTCCTCAGGCATAACCCAGGAACCCTGGGCTCCCCATTGTGTGAAAGGGTAGTTTTAAGAGCCGCAGCCCTCTCAGAACTGCTCCCCCAGGTGATTCTGAGATGCACTCGGGTTTGAGAACAACTGCTCCAGGTAAAGTATTTTATTGCTTCCATGAGAGCAGTGCTCCCCAAGATAGGATCCAAGATCTTTCAATTGCTAGTTCCATAAACATGCATCTGAACTTGTACAATTAACATTGATGAATTACAGAAGGTTGAATGAATTATGGGAGGTCAAATCAGTCAACCCTAAAGGAAATCAACCCTGAATATTCATTGGAAGGACTGGTGCTGAAGCTGAAACTCCAATACTTTGGCCACCTAATGTGAAGAACTGACTCATTGGAAAAGACCCTGATGCTGGGAAAGACTGAGGTCAGGAGGATTAGCGGGTGACAGAGGATAAGATGGTTGAATGGTATCACTGAGTCAATGGACATGAGTTTGAGCAAACTCCAGGAGATGGTGAAGGACAGAGAAACCTGGAGTGCTGCAGTCCAAAGGGTCACAAAGAGTCGAACACATTTAGGAACTGAACAACAAAGGAGATAGATGGAAAAGAAACTGACATTTGACAGAATTTTCCAAAATAATTTTGTGAACAAACAGAAATGGAGCAGCAGTCCGGGTCACTGGGACCTCCCAGTGGTTGGGTCATTCTATTTTTTCCTTGTCCTTCCCCAAACTCTTAACTTCCTCATTGCAGCCCTCATTGAGTTGACCTCTCACTCCAGGCTCATTTCCAGAAGTGTTTAGACTCTCTGCTCTGAAAGTCTCTTTCTCTAAAGGCAGTATTTCATGATCCCTCAGATCCTGACTTTCCCTGACTGCACAAGGGGATCCACAGAAACCCTAAGTGTCTTCTGATACCGTGTGACTACCAAATAGCAGCTGCCAGTGACAGCGTGAAGCCCCCCTCACCCCACCTAAACTCATGCCTGTTGTGAAATCTAGGGTGTAGAGGGATGTTCAGAAAATAGCTTCTTCCTTCCTGTGGCCAATTTCATGTAGACATGTCAGAATTGCAGGGGGAAAATGAGAGGTTAAAAAAATACACTGGATTTGCTGAAAAAGTTATTTCTTGTAAAAGTTTCTCCCTTCCATTTAGGGACGACATGAACAAGCAGATTACTCTGTTTCCTTAATCCGCGAAGGTAGAGAAAACCCCACTTCAGCAAGGGCTCTGTGCCTGAGCCAGCCACCATCTCCAGCTGTAGGGTGAAAATAACATTGAGGGTCCATCAAACCAAACCCCAGTGGGTTCTGTTTGAACATTTCTGCAGTCAGTCAGTAAGTTCAGTCACTCAGTCATGTCTGACTCTGCAACCCCATGGCCCGCAGCACGGCAGGCCTCCCTGTCCATCACCAACTCCCAGAGTTTACCCAACTCATGTCCATTGAGTTGGTGATACCATCCAACCATCTCATCCTCTGTCGTCCGCTTTTCCTCCCACCCTCAATCTTTCCCAGCATCAGGATCTTTTCAAATGGGTCAGCTCTTCGTATCAGGTGGCCAAAGTATTGGAGCCTCAGCTTCAACATAAGTCCTTCCAGTGAATATTTAGGGTTGATTTCCCTTAGGATGGACTGGTTGGATCTCCTTGCAGTCCAAGGGACTCTCAAGAGTCTTCTCCAACACCACAGTTCAAAAGCATCAATTCTTCAGCGCTCAGCTTTCTTTATAGTCCAACTCTCACATCCATACATGACCACTGGAAAAACCATAGCCTTGACTAGATGGACCTTTGTTGGCAACGTAATGTCTTGGGGAATTTTGAGCATTACTTTACTAGTGTGTGAGATGAGTGCAATTGTGCGGTAGTTCGAGCATGCTTTGGCATTTGAACATTTCTTATGACCTCAAAAATTAGTTATGGAATAGGGTCCCTGCAGAACCAGGCTGAGATGTGGGTAGATCTTGTATTCAGTCACTCCATTCCTGCCTACAGCCTTTAAAAGGTCTTTTATTTCAGGTCACTAGTGGTAACCCTCTGTGTCTTCACCTGAAATGTCTTTGTGTCACAATCCCTCCTGAGTGATGGCTTAGATTCTAGCTTGGCAGATACCCTTGCTCATCTCTTTGAAGATATTATTCTATTGTGTTCCACTTTATTTAAACATGCCAGGATAACTGGGCATCTATATGGGAAAAAAAGAAATTGGACCCTTACCTCACACCATACACAAAACTCAATTCTATGTAAATTATAGATCTACGTGTGAAGGCAATAATACAAAGGCTTTAAAATTAATATTAGAAATCTCTCTGCATGAATCTGGAATAGGTAAGTTTTCCTTAAGGCAAAAAGAAGTCATTAACCTCAAGGGAAAGATTGATAAATACAACTCTATTGAAATTTAATATCAAAAATGTCATTAAAAATCCACAGATGAGAGAAGATACTTATAATACATGTACCAAACAGCTGGTTCTTATCCAGAATATATGAAGATCTCCTCAAAGCCGTAAGAAAATGAAACACCATAATTGAAAAACTGGAGGAAACTTTTTACAAGAAAGCAAGAAGGCCAATAAATCACGAAAGTATGCTCAACCTCATTAGTAATAAGATAAATGCAAATTAAAATAACAACAAGTTACAACTATATACCCTATGACACACAATTCCACATTTAGTATATGCCCAGCAAAACGCAAACACCAGAATACATGTGAATATATAAGTGTGTGTGTCTGTGTGTATGTGTATGTATATATGTCAATTTCCAAAGCCTAGGGGGGGAAAATGTCCATCAACTTTAGAATGGGGGAAAAAACCACATTAGAATGGATAAATAACGTGTGTATATTTGTGCCAATGAATAATATCCAGCAATGAAGATAAACGGCCTAGGGCTTCACACCACATGGATGAACCTTAACATGGTATTGAGTGAAAGGAGCCAATCCCACCCCCCACAAAAAGATGCAAATGATATGGTTCCATTGATATCAATTTGGAAATAAACAAAAATGGAACACGTCAGGATGAATACACAAGCAGTGGGTGCAGAAGGCAAAGTAGGGGTCTGATGACCATGAGGACAGTGGGACCTCCGGAGAGAGAGGGCCTGCTGGGAGGCGCCGCTTCTTGGGAACGCGTCAGTGGCACGTTTATATTTTATGTACTTTTCTGTGAAACATAACACAGCAAAAAGGGGACGTTAAGGGTTCCTAAAATAATAGGAACACAATCCATATCTTCCAAACTAGTGAATTAGAAAACCTGGGAAGAGGGGAGCAGAGGGGAAAACGAAAAGATCAACAAAACTTAAAGCACAACGTTGGAGACAAGAATAAAACCAAAAGGAGAGTAAATAGAAAGCACAACATAAATGCCACGGAGAGGAGGTTCAAACTTGTGCGTGCTCACTCATGTCTGACTCTTTGCGACCCCACGGACTGTACCCTGACGGGCTCCTCTGTCCATGGGGTTCTCCAGGCAAGAATACTGGAATGGGTTGCTATTTCCTTCTCCATGGGATCTTCTTGACCCAGGGATCAAACCCATGTCTCCTGCATTGCAGGCGGATTCTTTACTGCTACGCCACCTGGGAAGTAAATTAGGGGCATCTGCTCACTGGGTGACTGCCCCCTCAATGCCCACCGCATGCCACTGAGAGGAAATAGAGGTTCCCACACAGAGGCACCGTTACATTCTGTCTTTGTTTAAAATAAATGCACCTTAACACAGTTACACATACACATCTACAAGTTCTAAGGGACCAGTCAGTAAAACGTTAGTTATCTCTGTGTGATGGAACTATGGGTCGTTTTTATTTCTATTTCTAATATTTCTATAATTAGGCTCTGTCTCTTAGATTTTTTTAAGACTTTATTTTTTTAAAGCAGTTGTAGGTTCACAGCAAAATTGAGAGGAAGGCAGAGAGAGTTCCAATACACCCCCAACCCTGTTCCTACACACACAGCCTCCCCCATATCAACATCCCCACCAGAGGGGTCCATTCATCATACCTTATGGATCTACCCTGACGGGTCATCTCCCAAGACTACCGTCTACCGTCTACCCTGGGGCTCACTCTGGGCACTGCATACTCTGGTTGGACAAATCTATAAGGTCCTGTAGCCCCCATGACAGAGTCACACAGAGTATCTTCACTGCCCTAAAACTGTGTTCCGTTTACTCATCCCTCCCTCCCCCTAACTTCTAGCATCCTCAGATCTTTTCATTCTCTCCATCGTTTTGCCTTTTACAGAATGTCACAGAGCTGGAATCACAGAGTATGTAGTTTTTTCAGATGGGCTTCCTTTACTTAGTATTAATAATACGCATTTAAGGTTCCACCTGGGGCTTCCCAGGTGCTGCCAGTGGTAAAGAACCCGCCTACCAATGCAGGAGACATAGAGACAAGGGTTCGATCCCTGGATCAGGAAGATCCCCTGGAGGAGGGCATGGCAACCCACTCCAGTATTCTTGCCTGGAGAATCCCATGGACAGAGGAGTCTGGAGGGCTACAGTTCATAGGATTGCACAGAGTCGGACACTACTGAAGTGACTTAGCATGCACACAAGGTTCCTCTGTGTCTTTTCATGTTTTAACAGCTCCTTTCTTTTTAGTACTGATGCTGCTTGGAAGAAAAGCTATGACAAACCTAGACAGTGTATTAAAAAGCAGAGAGACCACTTTGCCAACAAAGGTCTGTATAGTGAGAGTTTTTCCAGTAGTCATGTACAGATGTGAGAGTTGGACCATAAAGAAGGCTGAGCACCAAAGAATTGATGCTTTCAAATAGGGGTGCTGGAGAAGACTCTGGAGAGTTCCTTGGACTGCAAGAGTATCAAATCAGTCAATCGTAAAGGAAATCAACCCTGAATATTCATTGGAAGGACTGGTGCTGAAGCTGAAACTCCAATACTTTGGCCACCTGATGCGAAGAGCCAACTCGCTGGAAAAGACTCTAATGCTGGGAAAGATTAAGGGCAGGAAGAGAAGGGAGCGACAGGGGATGAGATGGTTGGATGGCATCACCAACTCAATGGATATGAGTTTGAGCAAACTCTGGGAGGTGGTGAAGGACAGGGAAGGCTGGCGTGCTGCAGTCCACGGGGTCACAGTTGGACACGACTTAGCAACTGAACGACAAGAAGTATTCCATTGTTTGGGCATACCACAGTTTAATCACTCACCTACTTAAAAGATATCTTGGTGCTTCCAAAATTTGGCACAATTGCTTTTTAAGTAATGGGAGTGACGTGGTAGTCAAGCTGAAGCCATGGTATAGAGATCCTCATGGGCCAGGCCAAGTTTAGATGTCATATGTCATACAGGAGCGAATGAAGATTCTGGAGCAGACACTCAATGGGACAGGAGCCGGCCTTGGGGAGGATCCATTCACTGAAGATTCGTGGTGTGGCGGGGTCAGAGGCAAGCGCTGAGCCAGAAGGCGCCCCAATTGGTCCAAAGGCAAGTGGGAGGGCAGGGATGATGCACGAAGGCCGGGGAGGAGAAAGGCGAATGGGGCTTTCAATTCTTTGAGGACATTTTAGAGGAAAGAAATAATAGAGCACAGTGAGATTCAGGCAGCTGGGTGGGACCCGGGAAGAGGGAGTAGTCAGGAAGATGACTCCCAGCCTTGGAAACCAGGAGGAGAGGCTTTATTTAAGTCAGTTGGGGTTAACCTCAAGTACTCCCCGAATGTGTAAGATGATGCCCCAGGAAAGCCAGGTGCAGTTAGAGCATCTCCAAGGGACGAAGAGAGGCCGGTGAGGAAGCGCACTGGCCAGAGGGCAACTCGCCTGTCAGCTCTGGCGCCTCCCTCTGGCCCGACCGCAATCCTGCAAGGGGGGAAGTGTGGAGATGAGGACAGCTCCTCCCAGAGAGATGAGCCCACGTGTCCAAGGACATGAGCAGCGGAGGATGTGACTAAGGTGTGAACTTGCCCCTCCTGTGGGCAAATCCCACTCTGCTCTCCGATAAACCGCTCCCATAGAGACGGTCCCGTCTGTGGGGCTGAGGAGCAGAGAAGGGGGCAAAGGATCCCATAAGTGTGTGACAGGCACAGCCTGCACCGTCTGGGGACCTGGCCTCCAGGTATGGTGATGAGTGGACAAAGACGCGCAGGTGGTCTCGTAGAAGAGACCTCCATGTGTGGGCGACAGGGGCGGGGGCACCGCATCCCCAGTCCTGGGGATGGGGGGCACTTCACACACACTGCTCTTCCCCTGAGCTGGCGCTCAGGACTGTGGTCTTTCCTCCCTGTTACAACTGAGGAGTCAGAGGCCCCAAGGGGCTCACAAGTCCCAAGACGTCCTACTGCACAGGCTTTGAACACAGGCTTGGATCCAGGGCACAGGCTTTGGGTGCGGCTGTCTTGCTTCCCAGCCTCAGGCTCCCCATCTGTGAGATCGCAACCTCACAGACAGCTGTTACTCGCTAAAGCCTGTGAGCTATTATGATGACTGCGGCTAGGACCTCGTCATAAGAACTAGCATTTGCACTGAAGTGATGGCTTGTATTGATCAAGCATTTTCCACATTTCATAGCTCTGAACTCAGTTTTTTTTTTTTAAAACTCTAGATCAAGCATGCTTTCTGGGATATTATGCCGTTTTGTTGGAAGAAACAGTCTGTGGAAAGAAAGAAAATGTAGATGCTTGAAAATAAGGTTCTGGCTGAGCAGGAAAGGCAGGAAGTCTCCCCTCATAGTCTCCTGCGTTAGTTTCGGCCTTCCTGAGACCTTGGCTGGGGGATCGTGTCCTCCTTCCGCTGATACATCCGGAGGTCAGTGAGGGTGTCGTTTACTTCCGGTTGTTTTGTGAGCTCTAGGTAACTGGGCCCCGCGTGTCTTACCCATAGAAGGGTTTTGATAAATATTTGTGGAAGGAGGGGAAGACGAGGACAGGGAGAGCCAGAGAGCAGCCTGGATGCAAGACCTCTGAAGACCAAGACCTCCTGTGCAGAGTGTTTGTCTTGCCAATGTATAAATACGGGAGTTCCGAGATTATACAACTTTTTTTTCCCCTCAGAACTGACACACTGCCTACGGGAATGAGTTCAGTGTGGATGGCCTGGGCAGACAGGCCTCCTTCAGGTTGAAAAGCAGTGTCCTGTGCTAAAAATGACCCGAGACATGGAGAACCTGGCCCGGCTGGGAGAAGCAATGCATGCCTCTCCATCTGTCAGCAACACGGGCATTCAAACAGCTGTTCTCAACTGCTGGCCGCGACCCTCTCTCGACAAATGAAGGGTCCTACGGGGCGCGTGGGATTTAGCTCCAGGGTCTGCCTTTTTCAGTGAGGTGAGACCCCTCCCCATCCTTTTGTCACACTCTGAAATTAAGAAGTGGGAACTTCTGGAAGCCACGGGACAAGGTGAACGTCACCCTGCTGGACGAGGTCAGGGGCTAAACACGCGCCCGCTGCACATGCGGAGCCCAGTGCCCTTTGCAAGTGGACAACTTACACTGCGCTTGACCTTCACACACCCACAGGCTATAAACAGCGTGAGAGAAGACGCAGCCGGCAGGGATCCGCTCTGCAGGGGGAAGTGGCTGTGTCACTGAAGGAGAGCACGTTAGTCACTAAGCTCGGCCTGGTTTCCTTCCAACAGCTGCCTTTTGCTACGTTATTAGATCTGGAAACGTTCAAGCAAAGAGAGCAATGAAGGGGGTCAAAACAATAACACTCGGGAACAGACAGGCAGAGACCCCGAGAGACAGCGCTTCTGGGACAGGCTTGCACGACACTCACAGGTGAGTCTTACCACACCACTGTCAGAGCCCGAGGACCTAAAAACTGCAGAGGCTGAAATGCTACAGAGAAATCAACTGACTTCTAAACGATCTGGAGTCAGGAGTTCTATTTGTAAAAGCCGAAGTTGAAACGCTGACGTGGACGACAGAATCAATCCCGCACTGGCGGGTCTAAGAGATGCAAAGCTGCAACGGTTTTGCCACGTAGGAGAAAAGGGCGGTGAAAACTCACAGACACAGAGGGCTTCCCTGGCGGCTCAGTGACAAAGAACTCATCCGCTGATGCAGGAGGCACAGGTTCGATCCCAGGTCTGGGAAGATCCCACATGCCGCAGAGCAGCTAAGCCCGTATGCCGCAGCTACTGAGGCCCCCAGGCCCCAGAGCCCAGGCTCCACAAGAAGAGAAGCCACGGCAGTGAGAAGCTTGCACACCGCAGCTAGAGAGTAGAGAAAAGCCTGTGCAGCAGTGAAGACGCAGCCCGGCCAGAAATAAACAAACAAAGTTTAAAAAGAAAACACGGAGTCGCGGGGCATGGGCGCTGGGAGGCGGGGGTGAGGCACAGGCATCTCCGTCACAAGGACTTTGGGGCCAAAAGCGGAGTGTGGGATGGGGTGGAGGGGGGGGGTGCTGGGATTCTGAGGAGGGGTCAGGGGGGTTCAGATATCTATACCCTGAAAGGATGTGTCATGAGGAGGCCAGGGGAGCAGTGGAGGGACTCGGGGCAATGTCCGTGTGTTATCACAGAGACCTGAGACGGGGGTCTCCAGGAAGGACTGCTTCCAAGGTGGGCCCTCGGCTGGTGTCTGGGAGCTCGGACCTGGGGAGGGTCCCCCTGGCAAGTGGCTCCCTGTCCTAAACTGTGTGTACAGATAGCAGGGCCGGCACTGGGCGCCTGCTGTCCTCCTGCGAGTCTGGGGTGAGGGTGGGTGTTGGGCAGAGGGTGCTCGTGGGACTGGCCCCCCAGTAAAAACCCTGGGCGCTGACTTCTGACGCGTCCCTGCTGGACAGCTCTGCGCACATGCCGCCTGGGCTCACTGCTGGGGGAGCTGAGCGCATCCTGTATGACTCCACTGGAGAGGACGCTGGAGGTTGGCCCCCAGGACTTCACCACCCACCTCTCGGCCCCTTCGCAGTGGCAAAACCAGTCCCGGAACCCAGTCGGGCATCCTTGGTGTGGATGGTAAAGAAGAGAACCATGTTCTTAAGCGTCCAGTCACACGGAGGCTGACACGAGGCCACACACAGACAAACAACAGCTGAAGACCCGAAGAGTGTCATGAATTATCACGGGAATGGTTAAAACCAATTAAAGAGATAAAACAGGCCATGTTCTGCTTTCAGATGGTACTTCCAAAATCACTGCATTCTGAATATAAGGCAGATTGATCATCAAACAAAACAAAAAACTCAGGATGCAATTTTCCTCGTCGTGGGTTGAACTGTCTCCCAAAAAAAGACACACAGAAGCCCTAACCTCTGGGATCTGTGAGTGCGGCCTCATGTGGAGGTAGGTGGGGTCTCTGCAGGTGGGGTCCAGTTAAGCTGGGGGCCTTGGCGCAGTTAGCGGTGCCCTACGAAGAAGAGACACAGCTGGGGGTGGGGGAGAGTGTGGGGGAGGGCCTTGTAATGCTGGAGCCACACCTCTACCTCCTCAGTCACGGAAAGCCCAGGACGTCAGGGGCCACCAGTCAAGAGACCGGCAAGGAAGGAGACTTTCTGAGAGCCTTGAGGGGTTCGGTGGCAAGGCCCCACCCTCAATTTCAGGCTTCTGGCCCCGGCAACTGTGAGAGAACACACCTCTGCTGTTTTAAGTCATCCGGAGATCAGTATTTGGTTACTGCCGCCCCAGAAGCTAACATTGCTATTGCTATTGCTATTGCTAAGTCACTTCAGTTGTGTCCGACTCTGCGACCCCATAGACAGCAGCCCACCAGGCTCCCCTGTCCCTGGGATTCTCCAGGCAAGAACACTGGAGTGGGTTGCCATTTCCTTCTCCAATGCATGAAAGTGAAAAGTGAAAGTGAAGTCGCTCAGTCGGGTCCGACTCTTAGCAACCCCATGGACTGCAGCCCACCAGGCTCCTCTGTCCGTGGATTTTCCAGGCAAGAGTACTAGACTGGGGTGCCATTGCCTTCTCCGAGAAGCTAACATACCCCCTGGCTAACTAAGTAGGGTGAGCGAGTGGAAGGCACCTTGTATGGTCCAATGTCAGAACCACAGTTTGACCCGCCCCGGAGGCATTCCACACACACGTGACACGTTTTCACCCTGTGTGACAGAGAACCCGCTGACCTCAGTAACCTGAAAGGCTTGAGGCCCAGCTCTAAAATCAATCTATCGATCAGCCTCTTCTGCTCTGAAGAAGCGGCCTCTGCCACTCAGCTTCCCAACCAAAGGCACGCGACTCACATCAGGTCCCAGTCGGCAGCGGAAGGACACCCTTCCCTCACAGAGGGCCTTGGCTCGCTCACCAGGGGCCGAGGGGAGCCCCTCAGGATGCAGGCTTGCTGTCATTGGGAGGATCAGCCACACGCTGCCCTGCACCTGAAGGGGGCTGATCACACCTGGGGAAAAATGTTTTCAAATTCTATGTGCTCGAATTGAAAGATAAAAGTCTTCACCTTCAAAGCATTTGTCAAGCTCAAATTAAAAGTTCAAAGTTCAAAGACACACTGGAAAAGGAAATGGCTACTCCAGTGTTCTTGCCTGGAGAATCCCATGGACAGAGGAGCCTGGCGGGCTTCATAGCCTATGGGGTCGCATGGAGTTGGACACAACTGAGCGTCTGAACAACAAATTTAAAGTTCAAAGACACACTTAGGAATCATACCACAGAGTAATTTTTGTTTTTTTGGCTGCGCTGGGCCTTGGTTCCTGCTCGCAGGCTTTCTCTACTGGGGAGAGTGGGGGCTACCCTCTGCTGGGGTGCGCAGGCTTCTCATTGCGGTGGCCTCTCTTGTTGCAGAGCACAGGCTCTAGGGCATGCGGCT
>NW_011494867.1:11183895-11184654 GCF_000754665.1 Bison bison bison | reverse complement strand
TGCATAGGTTTAGTTGCCCCTGGGCATTCGGAATCTTCCCAGACCAGGGATTGAACCTGTGTCCTCTACATTGGCAGGCGGATTCTTAGACACTGGACCGCCAGGGAAGACCCCACAGAGTGGATTTTAAATCACATCCGTGCCAGGAACACCAAAAGGCCACGACAGGGTCCCTGAGCTGGGGCCAGCCGGACGTGGACATGGACAGGTGGATGGAGGGTTCACACCCCAGCAAATAGTCAACTCTGAAGAGGTTGTAAGAAATACTTTACATGGTGTCAAAGCCCCTCACAACACACCTGAGTCAAAAGCACCTTCCAGAAGGGACCTTCCAGTTTAGAGTCTCTAATTCCCACATTGGAAGGGCTAGGAAATTCCATGCCTAGGGAAACAGTCACTTTCCCAGTTATCCAGAGAGGGGGAACAGGCTGGGCCAGTTTGGGGGCTCTGACTTGTGCACTCCCAGCACAGCCCCACCCCCCGATTCTGGGGAGAAGAGGCTAATGGGGCCGACTGGAGTGGTTGAGAGAAAGCTTTGTGAAAGGCTGTCCTTGAGCTCTGAGGGTGCAGAGTCTGTGTCTGGGCTGGGGGTGGAGGGTACCTGCTGAGCAGGAAAAGGGAAGGAAAGACAGGCAGGCCCAAACTGAGCCCTGTCCTGTCCCCTGCGGAGCAGAGCAAGCGGGGGTGGGGGCACGTGTGGAGGCCTTCAACGCGGGGGCCCCCAACTGTCATCCTGGGGGAGAATGAGAACCCTGAGGC
>NW_011494867.1:11162701-11183748 GCF_000754665.1 Bison bison bison | reverse complement strand
AACCCTGAGGCTACAAGGGGGCACCCGTGTGAGGCGTCTCTGGGACGCCTGTGAGGATTCAGGGAGGCTTCTTGAACTCCAAATGCCTGAGTAGAGGCTGTCTGTCCCCGCCCCCTCCTGGAGACCCTGAAGGATCCTGACCAGCCTGTGCCTGTGGGAGGTCACCCCTGCCATGCCCCTCTGCCCACGTGGGGATGGGCTCCGGGTCTCTGGACTCCACACTACCAGGTGTCTGGAGGTGCACATGCCGGCCTGGGCAGGGAGCTTCTGGAAGTGGATCTCAGGAGAACAGCGAGAGAGCCTTGTCCCTGGGATCCAGGACTGCTTCTTACTCCCGGCTTGTGGGTAAAAGCAGTGGCCCAGAATGCATGCTGCAAGGTGCTTTGGGCTTTGAATCCCATGAGTGTGAGCATCCCCTGGTCACCCCAAGTTTTGGAGGTGGGCTGTGTGGCTGTGACTGATCTTTTGCAGGTGGGGGTGGGAAGGTGCAGAAAGACTCCACTGAAAGGTGTCCCCTCGCCCCAGGCCACCCCTCTCATGGGGACTCATCAGGGATCCCTTCATCCAGCAAATGTGGGGAGTGTGCCCTGCACCCTGGGTCTAGGGCTCTGTGTCTGCAGAGAGGAGGGTGGGCCGAGCTAAGGGGACCTGCACCACTGATCTGTAGGAAAAAGGAGGGGCCGTCCTGTACATGGGGAGAATGGTGCGGTATCCCTCACAGGGAAGGAAGGAGCCAGGTTGGAGGCGCCAGAAGGTCCTGAGAGGGGCTATCTGGAAGGAGGACGTCCACACACTGCCTTCACTTCCCCTAGGGACCCTGTGCTGGTGATTTTATTGCCTGAGTTTATAGAGGGGCTTGGAGGGATTGGTGCCTTGCCCAGTGACAACAGCACTGGGCTCGACAGGTAGCTGGGGACCCCTCTTTCCCCTGCACCCCGTGGGCCCCTGAGAGCCACACTCAGGACCAGACGGGCCACACCCATGTCTCCATCCAGGCCGAGACAGGCGGCGGCACGCAGAGTCCCCTTCATAGCTGCCGCGCCAGCCGCAGGACAGGGACCACAGCCCCGCGGCCAGGCTTCCAGCTGCACTGGGCGACACCAGCCCTGGGAACGAGGGCTGATGGGGAACTGAAAGAGCGCAGCCTGGCCCAGCTGGAGTGTGGAGTCCAGTTCCCAGGGACCTGGCAAGGACAAGGTCAAGGCCACACTGGTGTTTGTGCATTGCTCATTACTGGAGCACCATCAGCCTTGCCGTATTGGTGCCACTACCTGCCCCGTCCTCGGGAACCACCCAGAGCCTGGTCACAGCTAACAGCAGGCAGCCCTCATCCCCTGACCCTCCCTCTGGAGCTGGGGCAAGACGGCTCCAAGATGGAGATGGAGGTGCTGAAGGGGCCATTGCCTGGAGAAGGCAGAGAGTGGGCAGGGCGATGCGGGGCCCATCCGGAGACCCCCGCTCGGGGACAGTCCAGCGACTCCCTCCTCCTTCCCCACCAAGTCTGCAGGCATGCTCTGAGTGCCAGGAGCCTGGGCACCCCAGGAGACCCTCAGCCTGCTCCCACCCAAGGCCCTCAGCGCACACCCAGCCTCCCGAGCCCTGCGCCGCCTGGGCCCCTGCACCTGAGGTGTGCACTGAATCACACCTGCCCCTCTCTCCTGGGACGCGCATCAGTGCCCACCCTCCACTTCATCAGTGAGGAACCCTCCGCCCCCGTCTCAGTGGCACACCTGGCTCCAGGCCACTGCTTTCTAAGGTCCCCAGCTCTGGCTGGGCCACCCCTGGCTGCATAGAATGCAGAAGGACAGGGTCTTCTGCTCAAATCAGGGGCAGCACTGGAGCCCCCGAGCAGCTGAAGGATCTCAGTCTGTCCCCCACCTGACTCTGGGTTTCATCTGTCCTGGCCTGTCTCTAGCGAGCCACCCAGCTCCCTGCCTGAGAACACAGTTCAGTGGGCTCAGAGTGTCCAGAGCCTGGAAAGGTGGCCGCTGACCTCTGGGAGGGACCCCCAGTCCATGTTAGAAATGAAACATCTGCATCCAGCCCGTGGTTTGTTAGTGGTCACCTGGGAGTGGCTGAGCTGTGAGGCTGCAGCCTGAGGCCTCACCCTGGGGAGGGGAGGGAAGGCCTGGGAGCCTCTGGTGCAGACAGCGATGACGCTCACTCACGCAAGCTTGTGACGTTTCCTTTCCAAGACTGAGGGCTCCTAAGGCCCTGAGGCACTTCCACCTCCAGAAGTTAAGGGTGTCTGAGTTAGGTGGGGTGGACCCACACCAGCTCCAGGACAGCCCCTGGAAGCCGAGTTTTCTTCGGTCATTTCTAACACCTAACAGCATCAACATTTCTTTTAAATTTTGCCTCTTTCTCTGAAAGATGGAATTTTTAAAAATTCCCTTATTCGACGCTTTACTTCATGACGAATTCTCAGAACAGCGTTCACTCCCACTTCTCAAAGTGACCTAGACTCCAAAGGCAGACACAGAAGCCCTATTGACTTTGCCACTATTTTACTCTGAGGTTTGGCAAGAAACAACTGACCTCAAAAGGCAGAACCTGTTTTTGCATGTGACTTCACGGTGTAAGTCTCTGACTATTACTGGGGCAGCCGTCTGCTTACTTATAATAGCAACCTTTTAAATCATCTGAAATGCTCAGTGTTTCACCACCAGTTGATTCCATTTGATTCTTCCAACAGTTCCAAGCTGGGGGTTATGATCTTCATGACAACAGAGCTGGCTGAGACTCAGTGACCATGCCTTCCACGCCCTCTGCAGTGTCCTAGGGGTTGAGCTCACATCATCACATCATGGGCCCTTTCCAGCCCACCATGCCCACTGATGTTTCTAAAGCCCAGGTTTTAACAGCCAAGTGCCATTTGTAGTGGCTTCAAAGCCCCCGATCCACAGAGCTGTGGTTCTCTACTCTTGGTGACCCACTTCTTATACTGAAGTCTTGCCCTGCTCACAGAAAACCTGACAAGACTCCAAACTAGTCGACGAGATTGCAACCATGTAAGGAGGCTCCCAGGGCACAGCAGGTCCCCAGAGCTGCCCTGTTCCCCCATGGCTCCTGCACGGCATGCGCTGCCCTCACTGGGCTCCCCTGTGAGGCGCCGCTGTCGGCTTCAAGAGACACCCTTGAACCTTTTCAGACGACTCTTGTTCACGGCTTCCCTGGAGCAGGGGGTAACTTTGGCATCCTCCTGTACACAAAGGGCAATTGACCTTCGCCCCAGCCGGTGAGGGTTCCGGGCCCACAGAGAGCACGGCTTTCCAACTCCTTGCTGGGTGACTCCACGTGAGTCTCGAGCTTGGCCTCGGTGACAGCATTTCCACAGTGATGGGCAGGCACTAAGGAATCAGGGCTCTCCCCCAGGCCAGCTGGTTGCTAATCTACCAGCAGCCATGAGGAAGGAACCGGAGTAAGTACGGGGCTGGTGTCCAGTGAGGGGCTGGACTGGGAGCTCTACCAGCCCTTCTGGCTTCAGAACCAATGTTCTCCAACACCTGGCACAAAGGGACTCGGAGGCAGGGCCCAGAAGCCTGGAGCTGCCCCCAGGGCTTCTGTGAGAACCGCCCCGCCTCCTCTGCAGGCAGCCCCAGAACCCATGCATGCGCAGGAGCTCGGGCTGCTTGGTGTCTGTAGGGCTGCGGCCAGGCTCCTGAGACAGAGGGCCTCAGCCTGCCACAACTCCCTGGGCTGAGCACTACAATGCTTCCCGATCATCTTCAGAAACCATGTCCTGCTTCCGGATGAGGCTTCCACCCCAGGACCCCAAGCCCTATCCTGATACCTCTGCCACCAAAGAGTAGGATCTGGAATGCGGACCTCAGGGTGGCTGGGGAGCCCAGGTGGCATCGTCCCCTTGTCCCATTAATCCTGCTGCTCCGGGGCCTGCCAGTCTCAGAGACGTGGAACAAGTGCAGACTCCAGCTTGCCAGACTCGCTTGGGAAACCAGGAGGCCGCCGTGTTGATCGTCACTGCGACACCAGTACGTTGGGGGCCGGAAGGCGCCTGTCAGCATTACCTGCATAGCCTCTGCCTCTAGACACATCTGCACGGGAAGCCGGGCCGTAAACAGGCAGTGTCTCAGCAGGCTCGGAGCCAGACTGCAGGGGCTGCCTGGAACAGATGAACTGCAGCCCTGGATAAAAGGTCTGGGTCCTCCGTCCTGCGGAGGATGGGCACCCACAGCCAGCAGGCCCGGGATGCTGCGGGGCAGAATTGATCCGGACTGCGCTGGGCACCGCCTGGAAGGACAGTGGCCTCTGGGACCCTCCCTTCTCCAGATATTCACGGCGGTCCTAGTCCCTCCCTCCACCGAGGAAGCTGGTCTTCCTTCTGCTACGCTGACACCCTCCACAGGGCCAGTCGGTCTGCATGGGGTGGAGACCATGCCCGCCTGCCTCTCTGCTCAGGCTGGCCTGGCCCGGTGGACGTCCTGTCGTCAGTGGACATGGGGAAGGTGGCAGATTGCCACCCGCCTCTGAGTGCTGGGCCACGGGCACAGAGGTGTGAGGCCTGGGCAAGCCTGGGGGCTCCTGTGATGGAGCCTGGCACGCGTGGCCACACGGCACGAGGGTTCCAGCTCCGGCTTCACTCCCCTCCCTTGCCAGCTTTCCGCACGCAAATGTAATTCCGATGCTCAGGCCAACAGTTTCCATTTCACGAGTAAAGCAGATGAAGCAGGAAAATAAACCGAGTGGAGCGGCCCCTCCACCTGCTCCGTTGGCAAGCACCGACCATCAGAAGAGCAGCTCTTTCCGACAGGCCCTGCGCTGAGCAGCAGCAGAAACCAGCCCCGCAGGGTGGACACGCTGCCCAGGCGGGTCTGGGGGACAGGTGGGCCTGGTGGCCCGGCTCAGCCAGGACCTCGGGCTCAGTGCCAGCCTCCCGGGACACTTGATCACCAGCCCGGCTCACTGGCTGGCTCGTTGTGACAGGAGCACAGCCCGCCAGGCAGGGAGCTCCTCCACAACACAGACAGCACGTGCTTGAGGGAGGGGGAGGAGAGGAGGGGCGAGCTGAGACTCCTGGTCTAGAGCCCACCTGCGAACTGCCCCCTGGCTCCATCTCAGACCTCGGGCCACCCGCTAGACCTCTGTGCCAGAATCTTCCACCCACCTCCATCCTGTCCTCTCTGCCTGTGCGGCTCGGGGATGGGGTGGGGGTCAGCTAATGGGGAGCCCTCTGGGAGCCTGGAGGAGGGGGAAGGGCACTGTTGGGCATCTGCCTGCCGGGCACCCCCCCACTCCCACCACCGGCTGTGTCCCTTCACCACAGGCCCCTGCTCCTCTCACAGAGACTGTCACAGCACTTTCTCCTTCTGGTTCCAGAAACTTCTCCCCCCACACCACTTCTGGCCTAGGGTTGGAGCAGCTCCTCCTCTACCACCAGCTTGGGGCCCAAAATCTCCCCTTCAGGTCTGCTCACAGCCGCACAAAGGACCCCTGCACTCTAATCTGAGGAGGCCTCTGTGTGGGGGACTGGGTAACCCTCGCCCCGTAAACATGGATAGTCACGCCTATTTCCAGGGCTGCAGGGAGAATTCAGTTGAGGGTGCCCATAAAAAGCTTGCATCACCTCACCCTACAGACCTGGCCACATCGATGCGGCTGGGTCAGCAGTAAGTTGTGGCACCAAATGCAAGTGGCAGCAACTGGCAGTCAGACCTGGAGTCCGAAAGAAAGGAAGCCTGGGGCCCCAGTGGTCAGGCCACGGGGAGGCCTGTGTTCACTGCGGACTCACTCTTGCAGACAGGCTGTGCTGAGAGCGGTGGTGGCACGGGCTCGGCGGCCAGGGTGGCGGGGGAAGGGAAGGGACATGGCCGGTACCTGCAGACGGGAAGCTGTGGGGGACCCGGAAGCTTCCTCGCTGGTTTCTGTGACCCTTGAGGGGACAAGCATTTGGCTGTAGAGCCCACAGCTCCTGCCAGCAGGACTAGGTGGATGGAAGCTGCAGTGAGGTGAGTTTGGTTCAAAAGGAAGAAGAAATTTCTAGTAACTGGAGCTTCCTAAAATAGATGCTTCCCACAGGGAACAAGGTCCCTGCAGTGTTGTTGGGGGAAGTGGAGACAGATAAAGGGACTATCGATGGAACTGTCATGTCACGGAACAACGAGGCCATGCTCAGACAAAAGGAGCAGTTCGTAGGTCCTGCTGCAGGACAAGCCCTGTTGTAGACAGCTCAGTACAAAAGCGGCTTTCAGAAATGTGTCGGTTCGACGTCCCTGGGGGCGCAGTGGGCAAGAATCTGGCTGCCGAAGCGGGGGTCACGGTGCTGATCTCGGGTATGGGAAGAGCCCGCATGCTGAGGAGCAACTAAGCGAAGGCCACACTGCTGAGCCTGTGCTCCACGAGACCAGCTCCCACTTGTCTCAGCTAGAGAAAGCTCATGCAGAGCAACAAAGACCCAGCACAGCCGGCGATAAATACAGAAGGAAAAGAGGTGCATGGGTAATGAGGATGAAAGTAAACATCAGGAGTAACAGGGTCTGGCTTTGAATAAACAGGAATCCAGGAATGCACATTGACGTCAGTGGATAAACACGGACAGCTTTCCATTGTGCACTGTCCTACCCCTAAACACAGAATCCCTGAGAAGAACTTAGCATTGTTTCTGTGATTTTCCAGACAAAATGCGTAAATTGCATCTCATTGTGAGGAAACATCAGACAAACCCAAATCAAGAGGCATCTGAGAAAAGATTGGACTATTCAAACATGTCCAGGCTGTGAATGCCAAGGAAACACTCAGAACAGATCCAGGCAGACAACAGGTCATCCCGTGATCCTGAATGGGGTCCCGCTGCCAGAGCAGGCTGGAGCCCTGAGTCCTAGCTGTCGGGAAACCTGAGTGGGGTCTCAGGGCGAAGGGCACACAGGAATGCTCTGAGATACTCTTATGCGCCTGCAAGTCCAAAAACGTTTCAAAATAAAGAGTAACAATAGATGTAAAGGAGAAAAAAACAAAACACCCAGTGACAGTGCTGACTGCCATCCCCCTGCTCGGTGCAAGGTCACAGGAAGGACACTGTGCCCTCTGAGGCAGGTAAGCTCGGGCAGGGCCCAGCCTGGGGGACACGGACACACGGAGACACGCGATCCATGTCAGCCTGTGAGACGTCCACCCACACAACAGCCCAGTCTCCTCAGCGAACGAACAGCCAGAGAAGGGAGGAATACAGGAGACTCACAAGGCACAGCAGCCTTTCCTGGATCCTGATTCAAGCAAACCGACTTCAGGGAGATGTTCACGAGAGAACTGGAGCGACGTGGACCCTGCCTGGCTGTCAGATGATACAAGCGAATCACTGCTAAGTTGTCTGCATGGAATCATGTTACGACTGCGATGCTTAAAAAAAAAAAAAAGTCCTCATCTTTAAGAGTACTTTGACATATCCGCAGACAAAACACGACAATGTCTGGAGTTCGCTCAGACAATTGTGCAAATGTGCATTGACGGATGGACAGACAAAACGTGGGACACATGTATGAGAGTATTTATTATTCAGTCTTTGGAAGGAATGAAGGGCTGACACCTGCTACAACTCCAGTGAATTGTGAAAACATTATGTGCTAAGTGAAAGCCAGACACGAAAGGCCAAATAATTTTATTCCACTTATATGAGGCACCTAGATAGTCAAATTCATAAACACAGAAAGTAGAAAAGAGGTTCCCAGAGCTGGGGGTGGGGGGAACAGCAGGAGTTAGTGTTTAATGGAGACAGAGTTTCAGTTCGGGATGATGGAAAATTTCTGGAGATGGTGGCAGTGATGACTGCGGAAAAATGTGAATGTGCTTCATGACTCTAAACGGAAAGTGGCAAACTTTATTATGTATATCCTACCACCTTAAAAAAAAATACCAGGGGGGTGACGCGCAAGCAGATAATTGCTGAAACTGGGTGACGAGTACCTGGAGATTACTTTTATAATTCACTCTCTTTTCATGCATGTCTCAAATGCTTCCACACTGAAGTGCATTCTTAAAACCTTACAGACAAAACAATGGTCCAAACACCCAGGGTTGATGAGCACAGCTATGAAAACCACTGCAGCTTGGAAAAACGTTCATGAGATTATGTTGGGTCAAAGGCTGGCTCTCCAATTCTGTCTATACTATGTGTGAATCACGTGCCAAAACATGAATTAAGGAAAAAAGTCTGGAAGGAAACACACCAAATTTACAACAGCCCATAGTGTTCTGATGGTTGGATCGTGGGTAGATTTTCTTTTCTTCTTCTAAACTTTCTCTAATAGAGCTACTTGTATAGGTTTTGGAAATAAGTTACATATCCCCCAGGGCAGTCACAGGAGAGAGGCTGTTAGCAAGCAATTAAAGACTTCTCTGGTGGCACAGTGGGTGGGAATCTACCTGCCAGTGCAGGGGCCCCGAGTTCGATCCCTGAGCCAGGAAGACTCCACAAGCCGCGGAGTGGCTAAGCCTGTGCGCTGCTGAGCCTGTGCTCTAAAGGCCACCGGGAGCAGCTCCTGAGCCCACAGCTTCAGTGACACAGCTACTGAAGCCTGCATGCTCTGGAGCCTGTGCTCCACAAGAGGAGCCCGGGCACCACAATCAAGAGCAGTCTCTGCTCGCCACGACCTCAGAAAGCTGGCTCGCAGCAATGAAGCCCCAGCACAGCCAGGTAAACGAATCTCCGCTGTGCTGTACTCAGTCATGTCTGACTCTGGACTGTGGCCTGCCAGGCTCCTCTGTCCATGGGATTCTCCAGGCAAGGATACTGGAGTGGGTTGCCATTTCCTTCTCCAGGGGATCTTTCCAACCCAGGAACTGAACCTGCATCTCCTGCATTGGCAGACAGGTTCCTTACCACAGCGACACCTGGGAAGCCCTAAATAAATAAATAAAAATTTAGAAAACAACAACACACGAGCTATGAGAAAGCAGCAATCCATCTGGAGAGTTCCGGGCTGCCTGGCCTGAGGATTCGGGGACAGCTGCCAGCCCAGGGCAAGGGGTGGGCGGCCTCTGCTCCTTCCTCTGGGGTGGGAAGGGGGTCTCCGGGCTGTCCCCTCCCTGGAGTGCAGTGGGTGCAGAAGAGTGCAGCCAGGCCTGACCCCAGGCCCACACACACAAAAGGGCCCCCAGGAGTCGGGCTGGGGGCGCTTCCTGTGCAAACGCCCGGCGGCTGTGGCGTCCAGGGCTGTGGTCGGCTGGCCCCAATCTGGGCTTGCATTGCTCAACCCGCCCTGCTTTTCCTGTTCCCCTTTCCCGAAGGCGCAGCCAAGGCTGCAGGTCCGGGGGCTCTGTGGGCTCACCACATGGTGGACCCCCCCCTGCCCAGGAGCTGTTTCCATGTCTCTGATTGTTTTCCCTCCCTGGGTTGCTAAACAGCTTATGAAGAAACCCCCTTTTGCTTTTGTATTCTGGGGAAGGAGCCCAGCACTGTTTGCCGAGAGGATGTGCCGTCTGGCCGAGTTGGCAGGACGCGCCCGGCCCCCTCACAGCCAGGTGGAGCGGCTCCCCCAGAGATGGACCCAAACCCACCCCCAGGTTGCACAGTGGTAACAACGGCTGACACCTACAGGGTGGGGGAGCTGTTCTCCTGACAGCCGTCCCGAGGGGGCCCGCCGTGACCCCGGTGTCTCAAGGAGGGGCTGAAGTGTCACAGGGAGGTGACACGGTTGACCCAGGTCAGGTTGGGGGGGTTGATCAGAACCAGGACAGGACCACTCGCCCTCGCAGGTCCCCTGCAGTGTCCCGCGTGCCCAAGTGCCCCCAGGACCCCACTGAGGCTGCAGGTACAGGAGCCTCGGGGGTCCTTTGCAAGAGTGAACACTCACTCCTGAGGTCACTGCTTTGGGAAGGAAATTTCAAAGAGGTGGAGAAAAATGCCCATGGGGAGAAACATCTGTGTCAAGGAGAGTATCACCTCTGGAGCACGACTGAGAAGGGGTCCCAGATAATGCTGTGTTTCATACATCACAGGACGGGTCCGTGGAGTTCACAGTGGTATCGTGCATACAGTTTTCTATGTCCAGAATATTTCACCATGATTTTAAAATGAAAACCAAACAAACCAACCTGACTGACTGCACAGGCCTCTTCTCTGACCGAGTCAGTACTCCAAAGAATGTCAGCCAGGGGCTGACGGTCTCAGCAGGAGACGCTGGGCTCCACTGTTTATCCCAAGACACACCCTCAGGATTGGAGCCCCTAGCAGACAGAAGGAGAGCAGAGCAACCCCGCCCCCCCAACTATGGAGTCGTGGCTTTGATGAGGGCCACCCACAGCCCCCTCTGGCTGTGAGGGAGGCGCCCTGACCCGGCTCCTGTGACAGGCCTGCCCGGGGCCATCCGTCCCCCCTTCACAAGATCCCCCAGGGAGACGACCAACCGCACTAACACAGCAACCCAGCCTCCGAGGAACCTGCGGTATTTTTCAAGCCCGAGAAAAGAAAAATTCCGGCTGCTCAGACATCTGAAACAAACACTGGCTTTTCTGATTCTGAGACCCATGGGGATCTTTATTACGTAAACATCTGAAGGATCTGTTCTGTGCAGATGGACAAAAATACATAATTCACTTACAACATAAATAGCTTAGCGTTCCACTGCTCCAGGCCCTGGTTATATATTATCATTTCAAAAAACCTGTGGAGGGTTTTGTGGCCAGTGACCGAGGCTCAGTCACCATGAGCAGAAGTCTGGTGATGACAGGCTCTGTGTGGAGTAAACGTGGGAGAGCCTGGACACGGGTCCCCCAGGATCTGGCCTCGGGCTCCCTTTTGTGCCAATGGTGTGGGGGTGGGGCCACACTCTGAGGTTTTGTTTTTCAGGATTACTTCAAGATGAAGACACTTTTGTGGGCATAACTGGGAGTTATTGTAGATTCGGTTCCAGTCCTCGAAATAAAGTGAGTCACGAATGCTTTGTTTCTCGGGGCCCATGAAAGTTCTCTTTACACTCTACTGAGCCTGTTCAGAGTGCAGTAGTATTATGGCTAAAAAATCTGCATGCTGTGCTGTGCTCAGTTGCTCAGTTGTGTCTGACTCTTTGAGACCCCAAGGACTTCAGCCCGCCAGGCTCCTCAGTCCATGGGATTCTCCAGGCAAGAACACTGGCTGCTGCTGCTAAGTCACTTCAGTGTAGTGTCTGACTCTGTGCGACCCCATAGACGGCAGCCCACCAGGCTCCCCCGTTCCTGGGATTCTCCAGGCAAGAACACTGGAGTGGGTTGCCATTTCCTTCTCCATTGCATGAAAGTGAAAAGTGAAAGTGAAGTCGCTCAGTCATGTCCAACTCTTTGAGACCCCATGGACTGCAGCCTACCAGGCTGCTCCATCCATGGGATTTTCCAGGCAGGAGTACTGGAGTGGGGTGCCATTGCCTTCTCTGAAGAACACTGGAGTGAGCTGCTATACCAGGGGATCTTCCGACTCAGGGATCAAACCGAGGTCTCCAGCGTTGCAGGTGGATTCTTTACTGTCTGAGCCACCAGGGAAGCTCAAAAAATGTGCATACTTTAAAAAACAAAAACAATGACAATAGTAACTTCTAAGATCACTGATCACAAATAATAATGTAAAGGTTTGAAATATTGGGAGAATTATCGAAACATGACACACAGAAACAGAGTGAGCAAATATTTGCTGTTGGAAAGTGGCGACAATAAACGCAGGGTCGCCCCAAACGTCCAACTTGTAAAAAAAGGAAAAAAAGGCACCGTCTGCGAAGCCCAATAAAGCAAAGCACAATGAGACCAGGTACGCATGTGCAGGGGGCGGGCAAGGGTCTACACCTCCAGAGTCTACCCCTGAATCTGAGCCTTCATCTATGGCCCGGGAGGGTGTGGGCCCAGACCTAGAGTTAAAATGTCTCATCTGATCTCAGATGCCTCGGGCAGGCGACCAGAAACTTTTCAGCAACTTTTTCCAATCTGTTTCTTCCCAACTCTTGGTACCTAGAAGATCCATGAAAGACGTCCACTGAGCCTATGCGCTCGAACACAGGCTTGAACATGTCTGTGTGCCTATACATATTTCTGGGTAGAGGGTTCTTAGCTTTTGTTGGATTCTCAAAGAGGGTGGTGAGTCCAAAAGTATTTGAACCTGTGTGTCAAGCTCTTTCTGTTATGAATAGGAAACAACAACAACAAAAATCCAACTTAAACTGGCTGGAGTAAATAAAGAAGAAAAAGGAATCTATTGGCCCGTGCAAGCAAAAGGTCAGGGAGATGCCAGGCTCAAGTAAAGCTGGATCCAGGGGCTCAAATCACACCAGAAAACCCAAGTCTCTCCAATTCTGGCTCCGCTTTCCTCCCTGGTCACCTCAGTATCAGGTGGGCTCGCTACAACCAGGCCTCCTGGGGTGCAGGCACACACCCTCACTGTTCTAGATGCAGCAGGATTTTAGCATCCCGGGGGCCCACTGCAGGTCACGTTCACAAACAAATCCTTCCGCAGAGGACTGGGACGCTTATCTAGGACGTGGGTCCTTGGTCTTCCCTGCAGTCCCAGAACAGGGGCTCTGCCAGGCTCATGCGGATACCAAGCTGGTGTTTTCCAGGGGGCCTCGAGGAGGTTTGAGGAAGTGGTGGCCCTAATAGCTGGGAAAGTCCTCTGAGGCAGCCTTGTGACTTGCTTTGCAGGTGACCCCAGCAGGCTCCTGATCAAAGGGAAAACCCCAAGAGTCCCCCTCCAGCCCAGCATGGTCACAGCATGTACAGAAATGCCTGGGAAGCACCAAACGCCAACGTGGCCATGGGCCAGGAAGCCCCAAACATGGAGATGCTGCCTAAAGCCCCTGCCAGTCACACCTTCTGGATACACGTGTCACCTCCAGCTTGCCCTCTCTGGTATCTGGACACTGACTTAGCACTCAGCAGAGAAACTAAATCAAAGCCAGCCCTGACAGAGCCAGCCTCTGAGCTGGAGTCCCACCTGACAGCTGTGCCCGGAGTCTTGGCCACCGCAGAGCAAGGGGAAATGTGTGAGCGCTGCAGTGCGACACGCTGGGGCTTAGACTCTGGCCCTCCCATCTACCAGGTGGACAGCCTCTTTTAGGGTCCCCACCTGGAACGGGTAACTACACTTCTGCCCCAGGACTGCGGTGAGCAGTGACTGAGATGGAACACGACACAGACGTTAGCGTGATGCCAGGACAATGAAACGCTCACTCAGCAAATGTTTACTGAGCATCTAACGTGTGCCAGGCACTCTCCCAGAAGCCAGGGTTACAGTGAGGACAAAGCAGATGCAGGTGTTTGGGGTTTGTGAAGGTGAAGGAGACAGTGGTGATGAGGATGGTGGTGATGGTGACGCAGGAGGGTGACGATGAAGCCAAGACTCCTCCCCAGACCATGAGACCCTCAGGAGCAGGAGCTCAGCTCCCACTTCCGGCCCCCTCAGTGTCTTGCACATAGTAGGTACTTAAGCAATGGGTGTTGTTGACAGACTTACTCTACAAGCCGCTCCAGGCAGAGGAGAACCCTTCCAAGATGGCTCAAACCAGCCTCCATGCGAATTTCTTTAAGTTGTGTTTTATCTTTAAAACGGACTTGAGTCTCTTTCCACTCTGTGGTACACCCATGTTTTACTTGTAAACAACAAGAACCTTTTTCAAAACTTTGAGTGAAAATGATGCCCCAAGAAAACATGCCCTGTTTACTCCTATGGCTTTTGAGACATTAACACACTCACACAGGCACGCACATACACACTCATCCCCCTCAGGCCACCCACACACACAGCAGGTCTCGGAGGCCAGGGCCAGAAGCACAAACCCAAACTGATAAGCCTCTGAGAACACGCATCTCTCCTGGTGGTGCTGAGCCAGAGAAGCAAGGGCAGCTTAGCTCACCACGCTCCAGACAGGAGGCGGGAGCCGGCCACTCTGTGCTAAGAGCCAAAGGCTCTGAAAAGGTTGCTGGGAGCTTCGTTTTCCCCTTCAAACCTGGTGTTCCCATCACAGAGGCCACATCACCACCGGACGGACTCTGGAGGACACTTGGGGTCCAGGACTCAAGGCAAACAGAAAGCAGCCACTCTGAGTGGCCTGTCTTAGAATCTGCTCAGGAGTTCTCCCAACTCCAGCAAGGAGATTAAACCAGTCAATTCTAAAGGAAGTCAATCCTGAATACTCCCTGGAAGGACTGATGCTGAAGCTGAAGCTCCAATACTTTGGCCACCTAATGGGAAGAGCCGACTCACTGGAAAAGACCTTGGTTCTGGGAAAGACTGAGGGCAGGAGGAGAAGGGGGCAGCAGAGGATGAGATGGTTGCATGGTATCACTGACTCAATGGACATGAACTTGGACAAACTCCAGGAGATGGTGAGGGACAGGGAAGCCTGGAGTGTGGCAGTCCATGGGGTCACAAAGAGTCAGACACTACTTGGCAACTCAACAATAACCACCACAACAACAACCTCCCAATTCCCGTGACAAATGTTCCGACCAGGAAAACAGGCAGGAAGAGGGCAAGACACTGCCCAGAGCTGCTGGGCTGGCCAGGACCTAGTCAGAGCCGGCTCCCTGAGTTTCTATTTCCTCGTTTCTGAAGTGAGCCTTCTACCATCTCTCAGATGGTTTTCAGTTCTGTTACACAACATCCATCCTCCACAGATGGAGGTGGAAAGCAGCTCAAGGGCGGTTTGACATCGACACACTGGAATTTATGAGAGATGAAAATGCTTGTCACCTGATCCCTGAGGGTGGGGGTCCTGCCCTTCCCACCGCAGAAGTTTAGCATCGACGTGGAAACGGCCGAGGACACAGTCAATTCCTCCCCTGCATGAGTCAGGAGGCAAATGTGAGGTGTGCAGTGCTGAGAAGCCTACATGGGCCAGTGCAACTTCCTGGGGGCGGGGGGAGGCCAGTGTTACTTGCAATTTGTAGAAGTAACTATTTCTATATTAAATACAGCAGTTGTGGAGTAAAATACAAATTTTCCATGGATTTTCACAATCAAACACAGGATTGTTGAAGGCATGTCATGCACAGGGCAGGACCATTGAGGTCACTGCCCCACATTCCACATTGCACAAACTTCCCTGCCAACTTTTCAGTAGACAAGTATGACAAGAAGGAAAAAAAAATTTTTTTAATGCAGAGCCTGCCTCTGGGGTCTCCAGGACCAGCACGGAGCCTGGACGCCACCTGGTGTTCATTTGGGATATGACAGTCAGCATCCTGAAGGGGTTGGCTTCAAATACCTGTGGAGCAGTGGAGCAGGGGAGCCGGTTTCCATATCACTGTGGGAACCTCTCCACCCCTCCCCCAAGGGCCCCCTTTGTTAACACGCTCATTTGGGTGAGGTGGAGCCTCCCCAGCCTGGCCTCAAGAGCAGCACCGGCTTGTTAACCCCACCTCTGCTCTGCTCCCCTTGGAGACCCTGGTCCAGAAGCCCTGGGTTAGGCGGAGAGGTCTGTTTTCTGGCTTCTCAGGCAACCTGGGAATGAAGGCAGAGGTTTGAATTTGCCATCACCGTGGGCAGATTTTAAACCCTACAGAAGCACCTAATACTGATATAAGGCCCAGGCCTCAGTGCCTTTACACAATAGCCCAGGTGACCCTAACACCCACCCTGAGCTGAGAAACACTGGGATGAAGACTCGCATCACGTGAGTTTTCTGATTTCAGCGTCCTGGTACTTACCTGGTGGTCCAGTGGTTAGGACTCCACGCTTCCAATGAAGGGGCTGCAGGTCTGGTCCCTGGCCAGGGAACTAGATCCCACACAGCCGAAAAATTAGTTTTTTAAAAGATTTCAGCATCCTTGGGAAGGACGCCAGCAGTGAACCTGGCTCCTCAATCAAGTGATGAGCACTTCCTGGGATATCCTTTGGGCCAAGAGGTTCAGAGAGATGTAGGCTGCCCGCATGGACCTGTCCCGTGTTTGGGGTCATGTATATCCTGCTCCTGTAGGCACTCTGTCGGGACACCCTAAATGTCCTGTTCTCAGCTTTCTTCACTAAAACACAAAAATTCCACAGTTAGAGCTATTTTCTGGCACAGTAACTGGTGGGATCAATCAGGTAAACGACCGCACTAAGGACGCAGAGCTTTGGCGCTAAAACTGGGAAATCCAAGATAGGTTTGCCGCCCTCAACCTCACACCCGCCTCAGACCAGCAGCAGTACCTGGGGCTGGGCCTCACTGCGCACTGGAGAGGCGGTGGGAGTCCACTCAACTCTCGAAGGGTCTGTGACCCCCAGGATGACAATCCTGTGTTCCGTGCTTACCCACGCTGCAGCCCTACGGGTGCACTAGAGTGAATCTGGCAATAGATTTAGGGAGGAATTGAGGTTCCTAACATCCATCCCAAGACCAGGTGCTGCCTGCAGGGCGGGGCTCAGAAGGGAAGGCTCAGGAGATCACTGGTCAGCGGAGAGCAGTGGACGTCTGAGTTCAGCTGGTTTTGTTGTTGACTTCTGGTTTGGTTGGGGGGAGGGGAGAAATCGGTTACAGGGCAAGATGAGGAAACCGTTTAGAACATTTCTAATTTTACAGGGTTGTTTTTGCTTGGGGCTGACAGATATGGCAGCTGGCCTTCTGAGATGTGGGGACTGCCTTCACTTCCCCACACACCTGGGGCTCACCTCTCTTTCACTCCTGCCATCCCTGCCCCGGTCAATCGGATCCCATTCAGCAGTTTCTCTGCAATGCCGGTCTGTCTCAGAGGCCAGCCCAGGAGGGTCAGTGTCAGGACTGAGTGCCCCAGCCCCCTGGACCTTTTCTTTTTACTCTTTTCTATTTCTTTTGGCCGCACTGGGTCTTAGTTGCTGCATGTGGGACCTTCAATGTGGTGTGCAGAATCTAGTTCCCCGACCAGGGAATGAAGCTGGGCCCCCTGCATTGGGAGCACAGACTTAGCCCCTGGACCACCAAGGCAGCCCGCCCCTGCCCAGATCTTATCAAGGTCCCCCGAGTTCACTTGCTGTCGGACTGGGTAACCTTCCCAGCCTCATCAGATGGTTCCACCGCACCTCCTTCCTGGTAGAACCCTTGGCTACCCTGGGGTCTCAGCTCTCGGGTCCATCAGCTGTCCCTGCTCCCCTCTGCTTCCTCTGGCACCACAGCAGATACCGTGCCGGGCTTGGGGCCGTGGTTGATCTGTCCCCACCCATTTGTCCTCTGGGGGAATCATAGGGGTGGTTCACAGTAACATCTCACCTAATGGTTCAATGTGTGCGTGCTCAGTTGCTCAGTCGTTTGTGACCCCATGGACCGTAGACTGTGAGGCTCCTCTGTGGGATTTTCCAGGCAAGAATACTGGAGCGGGCTGCCATTTCCCTCTCCAGGGGCTCTTCCTGACCCAGGGGTCTTGCATCCCCCGTGTTAGCAGGAGGATTCTTTACCACTGTGTCACCTGGGCTGGATAGAAGTACCAGTGGGATTTCTGGTTTTGCTCTCTAGTATCTGTTTCTACAATACGGAGGGAATCACAGAAATTCCAAACCCCTGCCGCCACAGCCTTCGCCTCTCTGGAACCCCCTCTCCGTTGCTGTTAACCATCCAAATAGGCCACCGTCATCTTTGCTGTTGTGGTCAACCAGTGTCTGAGGATCTGCCCTCATGGTCTCCTATCCCTCTGCTCCCCATTCTTCCTGAATCTCACTCCTTTCTTCTGAACTATTCTCTCCTTCCTGGATTATGTCCTTCATTGCTTCGTCAGGGAAGACCTGTGAGTAACACACGCTCTTCATGTTTGCCTGTATCCTTCTTCCCCTTGCACTTGGTTAACAGGTTCTGCGTGCATGCTCAGTCACTTCAGTTGTGTCTGATTCTTTTCCACTCCATGGACTGTAGAGCCTGCTAGGCTCCTCTGTCCACAGGATTCTCCAGGCAATAATACTGGAGTGAACTGCTATTTCCTCCTCCAGGGGGATCTTCCCAACCCAGGGATCGAATCCACATCTCCTGTGTCTCTTGCAGCATCAGCAGGCGGATTCTTTACCCACTGAGCCACGTGAAATACTGTGGACCTAACAGAAGCAGAAGACATTAAGAAGAGGTGGCAAGAATACACAGAAGAACTATACAAAGATCTTCACCACCCAGATAATCACAATGGTATGATCACTCACCTAGACCCAGACATCCTGGAATGTGAAGTCAAGTGGGCCTTACGAAGCATCACTACGAACAAAGCTAGTGGAGGTGTTGGAATTCCAGTTGAGCTATTTCAAATCCTAAAAGATGATGCTGTGAAAGTGCTGCACTCAATATGCCAGCAAATTTGGAAAACTCAGCAGTGGCCACAGGACTCGAAAAGGTCAGTTTTCATTCCAATCCCAAAAAAAGGCAATGCCAGAGAATGTTCAAACTACCACACAATTGCACTCATCTCACACACTAGTAAAGTAACGTTCAAAATTCTCCAAGCCAGGCTTCAACAGTATGTGAACCGTGAATTTCCAAGTGTTCAAGCTGGATTTAGACAAGGCAGAGGAACCAGAGATCAAATTGCCAACAACCGCTTTATCATTGAAAAAGCAAGAGTTCCAGAAAAACATCTACTTTTGCTTTATTAACTATGCCAAAACCTTTGACTGTGTGGATCACAACTAACTCTGGAAAATTCTTAGAGATGGGAATACCAGATCACCTGACCTGCCTCTTGAGAAATCTGTATGCAGGTCAGAAAGCAAGTTAGAACTGGACATGGAACAACAGACTGGTTCCAAACTGGGAAAGGAGTATGTCAAGGCTGTATATTGTCACCCAGCTTATTTAACTTATATGCAGAGTACATCATGAGAAATGCTGGACTGGACAAAGCACAGGCTGGAATCAAAATTGCCAGAAGAAATATCAATAACCTCAGATAAGCAGATGACACCACCTTTATGGCAGAAAGTGAAGAACTGAAGAGCCTCTTGATGAAAGTGAAAAGCAGAGTGAAAAAGCTGGCTTAAAACTCAACATTCAGAAAACTAAGATCATGGCATCTGGTCCCATCACTTCAAAGCAAATAGATGGGAAACAGTGGAAACAGTAGCAAATTTTATTTTGGGGGGCTCCAAAGTCACTGCAGATGGTGACTGCAGCCATGAAATTAAGATGCTTACTCCTTGGAAGAAAAGTTATGACCAATCTAGACAGCATATTAAAAAGCAGAGACATTATTTTGCCAACAAAGGTCTTCCAGTCAAAGCTATGGTTTTTCCAGTGATCATGTATGGATGTGAGAGTTGGACTATAAAGAAAGCTGAGGACTGAAGAACTGATGCTTTTGAACTGTGGTGTTGGAGAAGACTCTTGAGAGTCCCTTGGACTGCAAGGAGATCCAACCAGTCCATTCTAAAGGAATTCACTCCTGAATAGTCATTGAAAGGACTGATGCTGAAGCTGAAACTCTAACACTTTGGTCACCTGATGGGAAGAGCAGACTCACTGGAAAAGACCCTGATGCTGGGAAAGATTGACAGCAGGAGAAGGGGATGACAGAGGATGAGATGGTTGGATGGCATCACTGACCGAATGGGCATGAGTTTGAGTGAGCTCCAGGAGTTGGTGATGGACAGGGAAGCCTGGCATGCTGCAGTCCCTGGGGTTGCAGAGTCGGACACGACTGAGTGACTGAACTGAACTGAACCACATGGGGTTAAACAGGTTAGCTGATTCTATCATTCTCGTTCAAATTACCGTTCCATTGCCTTCTGGCTTCCAGGGTTACATTTGATAATCCGCTGTTACCTGTATCTGATATTTGATGATTTGTATTTGATGATTTTTAAGTTCTACAGGGTAGAAAGCTGCCAGCTGGCCACAAGGCGAACTCCTGAGTGACAGGCAAGATGAAGACAGCAGGCTAGGGCACAGCACACTCCAACTGGCAAGGAGCTCTCCACATGCCAGGTGAGGGCGGCAGCCCCGGCAGGGCCTGCAATGGTCCCCAGCAGACATGCAGCGCCTGGGCCGGTCGGGGACCCTCACTCAGCAATCTCCACTCCTGGAGGACAGGGGCCCCTCTGGCTAAGCCAGTGGCTGCTCCGTTGGCCTTCACAGTGGTTCTCGAAGTCCTGCTCCGACCTCATGTTACACAAGGAGCACAGCAGTCTCCCTGAACGCCCTGGGAGAGCTACGTGGGCACACCTCCAAGAGCTCAGCCAGCCCCCTCTCCACACCCTTCCTCTCACAGGGCTCAGTCCCACAGGTCGTCTTTCAGGTCCTGGAACCCAGTGAGCCCTGTCCTCCTCAAGGCCTTTGTCCACGGTCTTTCAAGTGTGACCGTCTCAAGTGTGGGTGACAGTCATCAAGCCCCAGCTCAAACGCTGCCTCCTCGGGAAGGCCTCCCACCGCCGACCTCCTCCTGTTCCCCTCCCAAGCCCTCGTGAGTAGTCTCAAGATGTTGCCCACTGTTTCACTTGTCCTCAGTGCTCCTGGGGGCCCCAAGAGTGAGCCCTGAGGGTTGTGTTCAAGGGTGGTGGTCACCATCACTCCCCCAGGACATGCAGACCATCTGGAAAGTGGTCAGCAGACCTCCAGCTTCAAGATGCAGGGCTAGGTCAAGCATTCATTCTGCTTCCTCTTGAATCACTACTAAAATGGAAATAAAGGGAATTTTTTTGAAGGACAGAGAGAAGAGAGGAGACCAGTCATGTCTTGGAGTCTGACAGGAGTGCTTCCAACGTGTTCAGGGGAAGCCCCAGGCCCAGGGAGACTGTGTGGAGCCACCAGAGAGGAGAAGCAGAGTCTGGAGGTCAGTCTCCACCACCCCCCATCCCCACTCAGGCAGCGCCCTCAGCCCCTAGCCAACTTCCAACCTGGGAAGATCCCCTCCCTCTTGGGGTCATTCTGACGTGACGGCGAGCGCCTCGGCAGGGCAGGTGCCCCCCCAGGGCCACTCAAGGGTCAGAAAAGCCACGCGGTGGGTCAGGTCAGTCCTGTAACAGGAGCCCTCCCCGGAAAGGAACTGAAAACTGCATCACCGAGGAGGAGGCCTGAGCCACCCAGAGCCCCCTGGTCCTCACAGCCAGATTTGCACCCTGCCGCGCCAACACTTCCTCTCCCACCAGAGGGCCTGGGGGAGATGGGGAAAGGGGATCAGCTGGCCCTCTGGTGGGAGAGGAAGTGTTGGCG
>NW_011494867.1:11160946-11162455 GCF_000754665.1 Bison bison bison | reverse complement strand
CAGGAACCAGGGAGGGGAATGGACTTTAGAGTGGGCGGGAGAACCACAGGACGGCAGGAAGAGCCCCCACGGGGAGCCTGCCTGCCGGGGAGCCAGGGCAGGGTGCCTGGCACTGGCGTCACTGTGGCTTCTTAGATAAAGAGGTGGAGAGCGGCCAGGAAATCAGGCAGGAGACACAGAACTCGGCCTGCCCTTTCCAACCTCGTGGTCACACACTCCAACCAACACCAACTATCTGAAGGGGACAGTTCCGGGAGAAAAGCGACCACAGGGACATCTGTCAGCCTGGCTACTGTAATGGGATTTTACTCGTAAAAACCTCTTGCCAAGGACTCGATATTTTTAGTTTTCACATGCTAGTCCTTATACAATTTGTCTTTGCCAGTTCACTTACCCCCGAAAGGTACTGACTACTGACAGACACGTGGGAGAAACCTCCCGCACGTCCAGTGCTGCTCCACTTCATTCAGTTACCGTCAAAGAACCAACCACGAGGCCGTCACGTGAACTGCGCGTTTATTAGCACTGGTGCTGCAACAGAGCGCCTCCAGTGAGCACGCGGAGCTGCATGCGGGTGACTGGACAGGTGAGGTGCAGACTCGGGACCGCGGGTCCTTACTTCTTCCACTCATTCTTGTCGTAGTCCCACTTGGCCGAGAAGCCCTGGATGGGGGCCACCTTCATGTCGAGCATCCTCTTGGTCTGCTTGGCCACCCACTCCTCTTCAAAGGTGTGCGGGATGGGGCCGTACACTACAGTCCAAAACAACGGCGTGAGGTGACACTGTCTTGACAAGGTGTTTCTAAGCCAACACGTCACAGAGGTGAGTCTGCTCCATGGCACTAGCAACTTGATCAGCACCGTCATCGGCCACTCGACACCCACACCCACACCAACGTGCTGGTTTTAAACTCTGCGCACTGACAACTTGGTACTCCCAAATTACACCCTGGTTTGTAACAGTGAGCACGAAAACACAACGCTAGAGCAGAACGTATCCTGTGCAGGACACAGACGGCAGGTACACTGGCAAGCGTGCAGCCCAAGCAGGACCAAAGGCGACTCACGCAAGAGCGACAGTCACAGGCCTGTCACCGCCCCACATCCACACGCAGAACGGGCCAACCTACCCCACAGAACAGAGAACACAGGACAGGCAGCACCAGAACCAGCAGGCAGCCCCACCGCCGGCCGAGCAGAAGCTGCTAGGTCTGAAGACCCAGACCTCTGGTGACTTGAGCTGCAGTCCCTGCATCCCAAACAGCCCCTGATGGTAAGAGTGTCCTCCTCCTCAGTCTAACTTCCACCACACCTTCTCCTTGACACCTGACCGCCAAGCAGATGAGCCACTGGAAACGTGCTGGGCTGGACAACCAAGCGTGGCCCGTTCAGGATCAATCAGCCGCAGGCCACACCACTTCAGTTCACGTGAGCCAGCGTCCCAAAGCTGGTGAACACTCCAGGATGGAGCCCAGATGGCAGAGCCTGTCTGTGTGACGCACCGCCCCA
>NW_011494867.1:11154812-11160846 GCF_000754665.1 Bison bison bison | reverse complement strand
CTGTGTGTGTGACGCCCCGCCCCACTCACCATAGTGCTTCTCCCAGATGAGGAGGAGCGCGGTGAAGCCGATGAAGAACATGGCCGCGCCCACCACCGTCTTCCACTCATTTGTGCTCCTGTTCATCTCGGCGAAGCTCTCCTTGAACTTAAGGCGGTACACTGAGGAGACAAAGGACCGTGCTGCGGGCACAGACGCCCACCTCGAGGTAGAGCTCCCCAGCACGGGGGGCGGGGGGGCACACGGAGTGAGGAGCACCACAGGCTTCAGGCCCCGACACCCCCTCACACTCGGCAGGGGGCAGTGTGTGGCGGAGCACGGAGTGAGAACCACCACAGGCTTCAGGCCCCAACGCCCCCCTCACACTCGGGGGGCGGGGGGAGATGTATGGAGACCCTGAAATTCCTCCTCATTTAGAGGAAGGCACGGGGTCCGTGTAACGTGCCTTCTTCCTGATGGTGTGCCAGCGATCTTCCATCAGTACTTAGCACACCCAGCCCCAGTGAGCGGAAGCGCTGAGGAGCTGCTCACACATTTAAACCATCCCAAGTTCTACTCAGTGGCTCTGCAACCCTGCTCCTGCTCCTCCTGGGGGCTGGAGCCCATGAGCATGGACAGCGGCACCTGGGAGGGGGTTCAGCCAGCTGGCAGAGCTGATGCCCTGGACAGCCCCACAGATGCAGAGCACCGCCCCCCGCCCTCCCCAGCACACGGGTCTCTGGGCCCAGCCCAGATCCAGGAGAATTCTCGCCCAACGCAGGCTGCCCATGGTGCCGTCAATACCCACGTTCAACTTTCTCATCAATGGAGAGGCTGCTCCAGGAAGCCTTCTCCTTCTCCTTCAAGGCCTTCTGGCTGGCAGACAGGTTCTTGACATGGGCCACGTCGGGCAAGGGGTAGTCACGCCGGTCCACATAACTCGGGAGAGCATAATCTTCACTCTTTACAACACTTCCTAAAAAACACGTTGGACAAATATTTGAAATTCACGTAAGATCCGTTACAAACAAGGCAGTACTTTTAAGAATTGAAGTCAGTCCAGGTACGTGCACCCTGAAAACCTCAGTCATCCCAGGGGCTGTGGCCCCCATTCCAGACAACCACAGGACGGTCGTGTGACATGGGGAGCAGGCTCGCCCCATGTGGCCCTGAGAGCAGGTGAGGACGGAGGGCAGATGGTAACAGCAGCGCTCCTCATCACAGCAAAACAGCAACCTGCCAGGGAGAACGAGGGAGCACGTCCTGCAACTACCGGGGTTCACACAGAGTCTGGACAGCTACTCAGGTTCCCTGGACTAACTGGAGCCTGGAGTAAAAGGAGGCCATTCCACAAGGAACTCCAACTAATGGGGAAGAACAATATAAAACTCATAAAAGAAACAAGGGTTCAAAGTTCAGAAACAAAGACATGAAAAGATGGCTACTGTGGCACTGCTTATTACAGCAAAGTAGCAAATAACCTTAGAAATGTGTATCATGGAGCCATTTGGCTTGTTCAACAAAGGTTTAGAGTGCCTACTGTATGCCAAGTACTGTTCTAGCTCAAAATGGGAAGAGAGTCGTGTACACACCAAGTCACAGAATACCATCAGGGTTATATTTTCTTTTTAAGAATCTGAGTTACGTGTAGATACTCACATGAATATGCCACTAAACACAAGTTAAACCCAAGTTGTCATCAGTGGGAAGCAGGGATGAAATAGAGACTTCTGCCCAAAAAGATAAAAATTTCAGCACCTTCAAATTGGTGTGTACCCAATGTATTACTCTAGTAAAAAGGGGAAAAGTTCAAAAAGCAGGGGAAAAAAGAGTATCTTAAACTTTAAGGTTTTCCCTCAGCAAAAAGCTGTTTGATTCTACCCTGTATTTGCAAGGAAATTCTGTGTTCGGAACGAATCTGGAGGTATAAAGTCCTACAAAAATGCTTCATCTCCATTAGCTTAGTCTGAATGATTGAAATCTCCCAAACTGTGTTAACAACAGTGAAAGAAAACCTTGGATCTTAAACAAAGCAGTAAAAATTCTCCAAATGCTCACCAGTGCCTTGCCTATGACTAGCACACTCATATATTCATACCCAACCTTATCCCAAAGAGATTGAGATGAAATGGCTATTATTTTCATTTTAAAAGTTTTCATTTAAAACTTTCCAGTTTTAAAACTCTAAGACGCTATTAAAATGATGAGTGGACTAAAAAGCACTCAGCTTACATGAGTTATTAAAAATGGATGTTAATTAGGGTGTTGAGAATGTTCTCAAGTTGATTACAGGATAATGGAGCAACTCAGCGAATGTACTGAAAACTGCTCAAGTGTAGCCTTTAATGTGTCAGGGTGTCATGGGAAATAGATCTAATAAAACTGTTATCAAGACACAAATGCTTATAACCTTGAAGCATCCTAAGCATAAAATTGCATTTTCTAGAACAAAAATGACTAATTCGTGACCTCACCGCTGCCAAGGGCTCTTCAGGACTTTTGGCCTGGTTCCCTAGTAAATGGGAAGGGTGGGGGAGGCCCCCATACAGACACATAAATGTTAACACACCAAACATTCCTTTTAAAAGGAAAAAAAAGCATAGATTTTGCATCCTAGTGAAGGTTATCATTTCTATCCTCGATCTGGATAGATACGGGGGCCTCTGCTGAGGAAATCCGGGGAATCTGAGCTCCCGTCTCAGTCCGACATGTCGCCACACGAACACCTGAGCTGCCAGTGGGGGCTCCCAATGGCTATTCTATGTGCAGAACAACTTCATGTATGACTTTACACGACCAGAAATCTAGAATGAAAGGACGAGACTCGTCTGAGAGACAGCAGCTTCCTCCACCCGCCTACCGTGTGCGCGAGAGGCAGCAGTGAGTAAGCCCAGCAAGTACCTGCTTCCAAATGCTTACACTCAAAGAGGCAAACACCCCTCAAACTACCCGCAAACCCACAGCCTCTAAGGAAGCACACAGGGTGAGACAGGACCTTTTCCTGTAAAATGACACCAGCGCAGAGGGTATGACGCGAAGGAAGCACCATCTACACCTCTGGAGCTGAGGCAGGAGGCGGCGGCCTGGTACATCTGAGACACAAACCACCCGTGGGGCAGGGAGCGAGCCACTGTGGAGCGCTGGTCTGGGCTGCTCTCTGCCTGTGAGTCTGATGTGATGAGGCCAGTGAGGCATGAGGAGCCAGCGGATGGCTGCACGCAGGGACCAACTACATCTGACTTCCTCTGCCTAAAGCAATACCTAAGAATAAGCCCTGGTCAGTGCTCCTGAAGGAGACAGAAGTTGGCTTCTCACAGAAGATCAGAACGACCAAAGGGACATGAAGGGACCTTGAGGGGTGATGGAAGTATTGCATGTCCTGATTGGAGTCACTGTCACACAGTTGAGTGAGTTTATCAAAATCCATAGAACATAACATCTAGAAAAGATAAACTTTCCTTTCTGTAAATTATACTTCAAACTGAACTAAACAAACAAAGAGCTAAAGAAATACATTAGCAAAACCAAAATGGAAACAAAAGGTAATCTTTGACCTAAGTGACTTTCTAGGCTTTTAGTGAAGGAATGTTTCTTTCTGTATGTATTAACAACTAAAATTTTTATTATCTACTCATTTAAATAACATTTCAATAATGCTTTTACTAAAATTATCTGTTTTAGAGTCTGTTATACTGAGCAATATAAAGGACATACAGAAATGTAACACCAAAGTATCACCAATTAAAGGACACAACATCAAGGAAAAAAAAATCACACATAAAGCAGCTCAGACAAAAGCTCCTGAGTCCCTGGATACATGAGTCTTGCTCTTGACTGCATCACCCATCACTCAAGCCTTGCACTTGACTCCCCAGTAACACAATCTGTCACAATGACTCCCATTTCCTCCTCCTGCTTGCTTTCCCTCTGCCTGGAATAACATTCCGCTCTTGAGTGTGAGGGAACCCCACCAGCCCTTCAGCAGAGCAAGGCCTCTCCTCCAGAAGCCCCTCCCAGTACCTCAGACCAGGCTAAATGCTTCTCCTCCGAGCCTATCTCTCACTGAAACACTGCCTACCTGTACCTTTCCTCTCCAGATTGCTGGGACTCTGGAGTAATTCCACGTCTCATATTCCTTTATTGTAAGTGTCTAACACTGACAGCTACAAAGATGCTTGATAAACGCAAAACTCAACTTGCTATGTGCCAGGCTCTGAACTAGGTTCTTTAAGTACATTTCAGGTGAGAGAACAGATTCCTAAACTTGAGCAGCAAGTCCAAGGCAGAAATGAAATTAAACCCAGTCCATGTTCCTTCCCTTCTGCTGTCCCAATAATTTAAACAATATTCAAGGTAAGTGGCTAGACGGTGGGGGTGGGGGTTGGTGGAGGGTATGGAACAGTAAAGTCAGGTATAGGGTGGATCTCTTAAAAGGTGTGGAACTTGAACCTGAAAACATGGGAAGGGAAGGGAAGGAAAGAGGAGAAAATATCAGTATAAGCGAAGACTCAAACTAGGAGTCATTAAAACTCTAATCTAGAACTAGGCACCATTACACTGCATGTATCTCCCTTCAAATTCCTCAACAAAATGTGATCAGGATCAAAGCTCTCCACATCTGCAACTAGCACAGGGCCTTACTAGCAGCAGAGCAAAAACAAAGATTACACTTACCATGGGCCCGAACACACACCGAGGTGGAAATTGCACGCCTACCAATCAGGCTAAATACTCTGGTTGCCAACATTCTGAAAGATAAAAACATACCTTCACTATGAACAAGGGTAAGCACCTATTAGGAATGATTCTTTTTGCCCCAGTGCATTCTGGAAATCAATGCAATTCTTTTTTTTCTTTTTCTCCCCAACATAAGTGACCGGTTCTTCATTACTGATTGTAAACTTTTAAAATAAGCTAGGATGAGGATTTTTTTTTTTTCCTCAGCAGACAGCATGTTTTAATGGAGCGTCCTTATAAACCAACTGTCTCATATACATACACTTAAAGCAACTGGTAGAAAACTGGTTTGTTTGAGGGATTTTGCTCTCTTTTTTTGCCTTGGTTTTTTTTAAAAAATCAGCTTTCTTAAAAAGCAAAGAGGGAAAAAAATAGTTTAAGGAGACTGGAAAAGCTAGAATGTGCTGCCAGTAACGGGCTCCACCATCTAGAGGGAAAAGGTAAACAGTTTCAAGTAACTAAGAGACACGCACCGCATTCATTATTTGGTTACAGACCTAATATATGCCCCGGCTTAGAAGGGGAAATGAAGGGGAATGGATGCAAAGGTGGCCTGATCCACTTTCAATCCCTGCAGGACAACGAATGACCGGGATGACACATCTCTCACGCGGGCCTTTTCAGGGTCAGGCCCCGCTCCCCTATTGCCCCTTCAGGGGGCTGCTGCTGATGGAAAAGATCCCGAACTCATTCAGAAAGCAGCCCACTAGAGGCAGAATCAACAAAAGCATGACGTCAGGGCCGAACTCGCCTCCTTTTCCCGTGTTTTCTCCCCGGCCTGGCCCGCGCCTGAGCGAGTGCCGAGCGTTTACCAGGCCAGGAAGCGGGGCGCCTCCCTTGGAGCCCCGTTACACCCCGGGCGGTGGCGCAGCACCGTCGGGAGGGGCGGCCGGGAGCCCGCAAGGCAACCTGCCCTCAGGCCCCCGCCCTCGGCCAGCGGACACTCCAAGGTCAGAGCCGCAACCAGCCCGCGGCTGCGGAAGGACAGGTGGAGACCGGCCGGATGCTTCCAGGCGTCATATAAGCAGGGACCAGGCGGCTCCCGAGCCCGGAGCCCCCAAGGGCCGGCCTCAATGTCACCGGGACAGGAGGCCCAGTCGTCAGTTCCCTGTGGGCGCCCAGCGGTGGGCACGCAGGCCCGAGGACTCCCAGGGCTCGACCCTCCTCAGCCTCGCGGCGCGGACCCGCCACCGCCCGCCTCACCTGATGCCACCGACCAGCCGCTGCCCACCGTCCCCGCCGCGACTGCCCTCTAAGGCTCGGCTGCCTGCGACCGGAAGAGAGCGAGGCCGAGCCGCGGAGCACCAGGGGATCGAGG
>NW_011494867.1:11140119-11154712 GCF_000754665.1 Bison bison bison | reverse complement strand
GAGGAGGACTCCACCCCGCGCCCGACCGCGCGGGAGGTCACAGGACCGGAAGTAGGTCGAGCGGCGAACGTCGTAAAACGCCGGACTGGGCGGCTTTCCGGCGGCCACTGGACGTCCGCTTTCCGGCGGCGCCCGGCGGAAAGCGCCAGTGGAGTCTTAAGGTGGCCGCGTCGGCCTCTCCCGGGTGGTTAGCCGGCGTCTGAGGAGCGGAGCTCGAGCGGGTCTGGGCCCGTGAGGGGCCCTCGCCAGCCGCGGGGCCGCGCCAGGGAGCCGCCGCCTCGTCCTCCTTCTCCCCTGAGGCGCCGCGCGGCCAGGCAGCGGATCCAGGCCTCGGCCGGCGCCGGGCCTCCGGGGCCCTCCCGGGCTCAGCATGCCCGGGGTGAAGCTGACCACCCAGGCCTACTGCAAGATGGTGCTGCACGGCGCGAAGTACCCGCACTGCGCCGTCAACGGACTGCTCGTGGCCGAGAAGCAGAAGCCACGCAAGGAGCACCTGCCCCTGGGCGGCCCGGGCGCCCACCACACCCTCTTCGTGGACTGTATCCCCCTCTTCCACGGCACCCTGGCCCTCGCCCCCATGCTGGAGGTGGCCCTCACCTTGGTAAGCGCGGAAAGGGGCTTGCCTCAGAGTTAGCGGGACAGGAGACGGGCTGACAGTCGGCTTCCGAGCCGTCCCGGCTAGAAGGTCAGGGTGGTCCAGCCGGAGTCTCGGGACCCAGCACCGCCGAGTTCGCCGTGATCGTGAACGGACGACCCGCGAGAGCGCGTTGGTTTTTGCCCGCACGCACTTAGCAAGAGCCCCGCAGGTGGCAGGCAGCTCGTCGTTGCAGCGGCCGAAGGGGCGACCTTAGTCGTCCCGGGTGTTTTTAGAACGCCTTAGGCGACGGAAAAGGCACCGATTTTCTCACACCGGTAGCCCTTATAGAGACAAGCCGCTGTGAACCGAGCGTCTGTATTTGGAATTTTGAGTCGCGGGGAGTTTGGACGTTGCCGTTGGGCTCGCGCGCACCGTCGCGCGGCCGGATCCGTGTCTGCCGTAGGTGTCAAGGCGCGGTTCTAACCACGTTACTGCCCCGGGACACCCAGGGTGGACCCACGGTTAGAAAGGCGGCGTCGAGCGCTCCGTGAACAAGAGCTTGTCTGTCTTCCTTGGTGATATCTGGAATGCAACCGTGATTTTAAAAGCTGAAGACTGTGTGTGGAATTTGAAAGCCAGAGCAGACTTGGCCTTCCAGCCCGCACACTTCTGTGGGTCTGCTCACGACTGATTTATTTGAAGTACAGTGGGAAAAGGTGTGGCGTAGGAACAGACCGACTGGTTATTGAATTTTGGGCCGTAGTTGTTGAGGTATGGTGACCAGTGAAGGAAAAAAGACGACCTGTAAATTGGAGTTAAAACCTTAGGGAGGAGTAGGCTCAGACCTGCCTGGGTTGAGGTAGAATTTTTCGAATATGTATAAACTAAGATACTAAAAGAGAATTAGTTGATTCATGCAAAGAGTAGTTAAGTTTGAGAAGAGTAGTAGAAATCCTTTTTCTCTACATCCCAACAAGTAAAATGAATCCATTTTGTAAATACCTAATTATGACACCCATGTAAATTCTTAATAAGCAGGAAGTATCTTTAGACCAGCAGTCCTTGCCTAAGCTTACTGGGCACATCTTTGAGTACTTGTTAAACTGAGTCATTGTGTGAATTTTTTCCTATCATCATGGGGCAGAACATAGATAGAAAGTAGATGATGTGTATAGAATCAACATTTTAGCTCCTGAAGAAATGTGCTGTTGGTATCAGTGTGTTCCTGGGGTATGCGTGTGTCTGTTTTAATGCAAGTCTTTTGAGCTTCCTGTCTTGATTATTCTATCAAGATAACTGTGTGGTGATTGGATATGTGCAGTGCAGTCGGTCACTCGCAGGGAACTCTATTGACCAGTAGTATTAAGCAGGGTTATCCAGCTTTCCAGTAGAGCCAAGCCTGTGCTAGGGGGAAGGATATTGCTATGGATCAAATACAGTACGTGTGTAGCGGTTGAACTTGTACCAGGCAGACAAGTACAGTACTGAAGAATAAGTGCCATATGGGGGGGTCAAGCAGAAAGTGGGGAGGGGTCCGCTGACCCAGGCTGGGAGAGTCAGGGAGGGCAGGCTGCCCAGAGAAAGGGACATGCAAGTGGTGGCCCAAGGGGCAAGGCTGGAGGAAGGGGACAGAGGGACCAGGTGAAAACCGGGCGGGGGGGGGACGACACACTTTTAGAGATGAGCTAGAAGGTAGAGTATAAAGGGACCAGACAGAGAGAGACGTGAGCAGTGGACAGACGTCATCGTAGAAATCATTCAGGGGCACTGCTCGCTCTGCACCACTGCATCTGTACTCCAGATGCACCTTCGAGTGTTTCCCCAAGTGTGCCCTTCAGTGTTGGAGTCTCCTGTCCAACAGAATTAAGTGCAAACTAGGTTTTCTGCACTTAGCCTCTTTTAAGACAGTAAAAACTGTCTGAATGTCTGTCCTACCAAGCAATATGGTAATTTGTGCTCACTTTTCTTATATTGATCAAAACTTTGAATCATAGACTCAGCATTTAACAAGTAGGAGAACAATGTCAATTGAGTACAAATTAAATAACTTTGAAAATAAAGTCATAAAGAAAAAAATTGCCATTTGAAACCATCTACAAGTTTTTGTGTTACTGTTAAGATATTTAAGTTTATATCATTCAGATTTTGTCTTAGCAACTTTATAACCTGAAGGCAATGAAAAATCTCAGCCACAGTTTATCAGCTGTAGAAAATGTTTTAATAAAGCATTTAAATCCATAAAACTATAAACGAGGCCTAATTCTGATGGCTTGTTTCTATTCAGGGAGTTTTGTATTGGGTTATTTTTGATAAGTGGGAAAGACTGACTTGATATTCTGTCCATCAAAGGGCAGCATCGAATTCCTTTGCAAGGCTTTTCATTATAATTTTCCATTTAAAAAAAAATCCATGCATTTCTGGGTGCTTTCTATTTTTTTTTAAGTACCTAGGCCTGTTATCTTAATTTATCCTTATAACCCTTTGACGTAAGTAGTGATGGAATTATTTCTAATAGCAAAAACCCATAAAATGTCAGTAGGGAAATTAGCATAAAGCTGCTGTTTGCCTAAGCCCTCTTTGTCCTCCCCACACACACACACACACACACACACACACCCCCACTGTGATTTCCTAGTGCTGGGAGCTGCTTGTTGGTACCTTCTGCTCTGATGACTTCTCATTTGACTTGGGCCTGGGATTCCTTCTGCTGCCCCCATGTGTGCTTTGCCTGTGCTCATCTGCACAGGCTACCGCCCCTCTGGCTCTTCGCTCAGCCCCCTACTTCCTCCTGGGAGGGGGAGCTGGCTGCTCTGGGCTCTCCTTTCAGTTCTTCCCGTGACCTTCGCTCCTTGTTCCCAGGCCCCTTATCTCCAGCGCTCTTCCTCCAAAGCCAGCTCCTCCTCTTGGAAGAATCAGCTGCTGATTTAAGGATCTTTTTCTTCTCCGTGAAACTCGCCAACCCCTCTAGTTTTAGACTCCAGGGCCTGGGTGTTGCTGCAGACAGGGAGGCTCCCAGACACCTAGCTTGTAAGTGACCAGCGTGGGAGCAGCACCCTCCTTGGGGTGACTTACTTAGCAGCTCCCTGCCTTGCCTTCTTTGTGGCTGTGGTCACGGAAGTGCATGCAGTATTATGAGAACTCCAGGTGCCTCGCTCATGCGGACACTAGCAAGTTTGCCAAGAGAAGCTGCTTTCTTTGTCCAGCCTAGCTGGGAATGGACGAGTGGGCCCGAGCCTGTAGTAGTTCTCCGGCATGTCTGCCAGGGAGCAGGCCTGAAAGACGTGAACAGAGGGTGGTGGCTTGTGCCAAGGTGACAGTGTCCTTCTTTCCATCTGAAAAGTAAAGGAAACCGCATAAGTGAAAGCAGGATTTGGACCTTGCATCAAAGTCACTTGCCACGTATCAGAGTGCCATCGTGAACATTTTCATTTTGATTGTTCACAAGATGCATCACAGGAGGACACCATAGCAGCAGAAACGAATTCACTGAGAACAGAGTTCAGACAGCTTCTCAGCTCTTTTGCTTTGTCCTGCCCCACTTGGAGGGTACGAGTTGCCTACTGTATAATCTGCCACTTAAATCCACTTGGGCTTTTTGTTAACAAGCTGTTTGGGCTGACTGCAGGATTCTGAAACCCCTCAAGAGCCACCTGCCCCATCCCCACTCGGCCGACTGTCCATGCTGCTTGCCTCCTGCAACACACCGACTCTACTATGCTGCGTCACTCACTGATGACGTCTGGTCCACTGAAGCTTGTGTTTGCCACTCGGTGGACTCTGATGGCTGGTTCTCCAGTCATCAACTGGTGGTTACTGGTGTCTCTCTGGACAGTGGACAGGCTGTGCCTGCCCATCACAGGCATCCAGACTTCATTTGGTGGTTCTTATTTGAATCATTTTGTGACCTGGTTCACTTTGGGAGCAGCCTCTTCAAAGAGTTCTACTAGGAGTTCCCTGAGGTCCAGTAGTTAGGACTCGATGCTTTCCCTACCGGGGCCTCAGGTTCAATCCCTGGCTGGGGAACTAAGATTCTGCAAGCCATGTGATGCAGCCAGAAAAACAAACAAAAAGCAAAGAGTTCTACTAGAAGTTTAAGGTCATGACACTATTTTTCTGCTAGAATTTGGTTAGGCCTTTAGAGTGTTTTATATAGGAATCCACCCCTCTTTAGGTAAAGTGTCAGTTGAGGTATGTTCGTTTGTCACAAGAATCCACCATCCTGTCAGATGCCTTCTCTGCTGTCTGAGCACAGGTACAGGGTGACCCTGTGTGTTTCCTGGAGACTGAATCCCAAACCATTCCCTTCAGCCCAGAAGCAAGATTGGGGAGCAGCTTAGACTGCTCACTGAAGACTGCTGTGGGAGCTCCCGATGGCCTGGTGTCAGGGTTTGGTGCTCTCACCGCCGTGGCCTGAGTTCAGCGTCTGGTCAGGGAACTGATACCCTGCACTTGTGGTGCAGCCTGCTGCGGGATAGCAGCAGTGGGAAATAATCATCTTATCCTTGCATTAAAGGTAGCTGTGGTAGGCCCAAAAAAATGCCCCCCCCCCCAAGATGTCCACGTCCTAGTTCTTGGACCCTTGGACAGGTAACCTTACGTGGAACAAGAGATGGCAGATAAGATTGAGTTAAGGATCTTGAAATGCGATGATTATCTTGGATTATCTGATAGACCCAGGGTTCACATAAGAGGGTCCACATAAGAGGCAGCAGGGTAAGAGTCAGAGAAGAGAATTTTGACCACAGAAGCAGGGGTCAGAGTGAGACAGCCACCACCCGAGGAATGCAGTGAGCTGTGACCTCTCCATGTTGGAAAAGGCAGGGAGCAGATTCTACCCTCAAGTCTCCGCCAAGAGGCAGCCCCACAGACTTGTTTTTGACTTCCGACTTGTGAGACAGATCTGTGCTGTGTTAGGCCACTAAGTGTTCATACCAGACTCAGGACACTCTCTGTAGTTGTGACTCTGGATGTAAGAGCAGCCCACAATGCGGAGCCAGGCGAGGGGCGCAGAGGTGGGCAGACGTGAGGATCACCTACATGAGGACGCCCTCAAGAGACCAGTCTTCGATCAGAAACAGAGGCTAAGAGGGTGACACCAAAGGGCGGGCCAGTGGGTGGGTGTGAGTTCAGGAAATGGGACCAAGTGCCAGATTTTAGAACTAGGCTATGCCCTTGGATACCACGTGGAGGTAAATTTAGAAAGAAATGAAAGAATTTTGCTGCTGTAAGCAGCAGTAGAGTTTCCAAGACTCATTCTTTTAAGAGGTGATAGAAATAAAATATAAGTAGTTGTGGAATAATTTGCCTCAAAGTTAGAGTGAAAGAGCCATTATAAATATTTTGGCGACATAGCCCTCATCTCTTGGGTGGATGACCAAAGCCTCTAATTGGTTCATTGAGCCTTGGTTTTGACCCAGTATGGTAATTTGTGAGCTCTTAGGAGGGCAGAATTACTATTCTAATCCTCGTGTGAGCCAGGGAACCTTGGACTGTGACCATTTTGTAATGTCTGCTTTTAGTCATAAAGGAGACTGTTGGAGTCCCAAACCAGAATTTGAGAAAAAGAACGAATAGAGCTATGTTTAAAAAGGGAAAAGAAAGAAAAGAAACCCTTTTTAACCAGTTAATTCACTTTGAAAAAAATTGAGGATCAGTTGTATCTCTTCTTTTGCAAGCTGAGAATAGAATTTCCTGCAGTGTATTATTAAAATTCCGTTACAGCAAAACAGGACGACCTTTTGTTTTTAATAATCGCATTAGATCTGCAGGATGCTAAATCTGATGAGAGAAGAGTGGCATTGTAAAACAAAAAACTTAGCCAGAAGGAAAAACATAAATACAGTATACTAACGCATATATATGGAATTTAGAAAGATGGTAACAATAACCCGGTGTACGAGACAGCAAAAGAGACACTGATGTATAGAACAGTCTTATGGACTCTGTGGGAGAGGGAGAAGGTGGGAAGATTTGGGAGAATGGCAATGAAACATGTAAAATATCATGTGGGAAACGAGTTGCCAGTCCAGGTTCGATGCACGATGCTGGATGCTTGGGGCTGGTGCACTGTTAGGCCCAGAGGGATGGTATGGGGAGGGAGGAGGGAGGAGGGTTCGGGATGGGGAACACATGTATACCTGTGGCGGATTCATTTTGATATTTGGCAAAACTAATACAATTATGTAAAGTTTAAAAATAAAATTAGAAAAGAAAAGAAAAAAAATCTGCAGCCATGCTCCTGTTTAAAAGCATGCCGCAGGGAAGTGTGTGAGTGCATGCACGCGTGCTCCCCTGCACCCCACATCCCAGCACAAGGGTTTTCATAGTGTATTACAAGGAATACTGAAATAACAGTACTGAAGGACTTGACTTTGAAAGAGACTCAGATTCCCATGCTGCCTCTGTTTTCTGGCTGTGCAAGCTTAGACCCTCTCTGAGCTCTTTAGTTTGCTATCTGTGAAGGATTGATTTTAACGACCTGAAGGTTTGTTCAAGCCCCAGAAGGCCTCAGTGCTTCATCTTGTCAGAGAAAGTGGATAACACTGGTTCCCCCTCACCCACGGCACTACACCCATTTATTATGTGTCTGCGCTGGAGCCTTCTGCTAGGACTAGGGGAGGAGGTCATTCCTAGTGTCCAGCCTCACACCCCACCCCACCCCCGGCCATTGCAGGCTCCTCCTCTGTGGGAAGACACTCCACTTCCGAGAGAGGGGGAGCCTATGCTCTTTGCTTTCTCTGACCTCCTATGGACTGTGGAAAAGCTAATTGCGGTGGCCTTCTTTCCCCTGAACACCCATACACCCATTTGGTGTGTGTTTGTTTTTTGGTGGCCATACCACCACCATAATTTGGTGGGATCTCAGTTCCCCAACCAAGGACTGAACCTGGGCCACAGCAGTGAAAGCCCAGAATCCTAGAAATCCTATGGACAGAAGAGCCTGGTGGGCTACAGTCCATGAGGGTTGCAAAGACTAGGACACAACTTAGCGACCGAACAACAGAGGCCACCAGGAAACTCCCACATTTCATTCTCGTAGGGAGGAGGATACAGGAGTTCTGTTTGTCTTGTCCCAGCATTTGGTTGAGGGAGGGAGGTTCCTTTGTTTATTGAGACTTGATGTTTAAGGAAAAAGCATTCACCTTTTCTTCCCAAATTTTGTTCTCTTTTCAGATTGATTCGTGGTGCAAAGATAATAGCTACGTGATTGCTGGTTATTATCAAGCTAATGAACGAGTAAAGGATGCCAGGTATATCCCTGTGAAACCCCTCGAAACCCCTCAGTGGGCTCCCGGTGCAGAATCTGTCAGAATAGTCCCTCCGTGCTTGTAGATAGTACTTCAGGGGTGCTGGGGCGCAGTCTGTGAAACAGTGCCCCTCCGTGCTGTTGATAGTATTCCAGGAGGGCTGGGGTACGGGTCATTCCAAACACCAGTTATTCTAAAGACTCAGATGAATGCTGGGATTCTGTCCTGTGTTGTCTTTATTTTGCTTAAAGGGAATTCTGAAAGCGAAAGCAACAGTCCAGCGCCTCCTGTTCAGTCCCCCCTCCGCTGTGCCTTGCTTCCCATTCCCAAACTGGGATTGATGTAGGGCAGAGCACCAGGCAAGAACTCCACTCTTTTTGGGGGTTAAAAAAAAAGCAACTTTAGGTTTGGTGTTCTTTGGGTCTGCTGCTTTGACGAAAGCATGGTGTTTGCTACTTTCCCCATATAATAGGTCTTGTTTTCTTTTATCCAGCTAGTTGCCCCCATGGTGGTTCTCACTAACGAGCAAAGCTGAGATCTTTGCTTTGTTTCTGCATCAATGTCCTAGCAGAAAAACTGATAACATCCTAATGTTAGGGTAATTTGAGGTGGGCTTAACAAGCTGGTTATCTCCAGAGGTGTGAACCGTCTGTCAGAGAAAGGAGGGTGGTGCAATTACCCAGAGCTGGTGACAAAAGCTGGCACCTGCCCTGCCTGAAGGAATGAAGATGGGTCGGGTCAGGAAGTTGTGTCCACCCCCCCACCTCCGCCGCCCTGAGAAGAACAGTGTCCTTTGGTCAAGGGATATGGCCAGCAGCCAGCCTGACATGATCTCACAGAGAGAGTCCCAGAGGAGTTGGCACCCTGAGCAGCCAGAGGCACGAGCTGGGTGACCCTGAAGCTTTGCTCATGTGGCCAGGCAGAGCTGATGGGCTCCCGTGTCCAGGCAGTCAGGGGGTGCAGTGAAGGGCCCCAGACCAAATGCCTCCCGGATTCATGTCCACTCGCCCAGCATAGGCAAGTGGTGGGACTCAGTAGCATTTGGGGAAATAATACAGTAAGCCAATGGAGCACTTCCAGAGATGTGAACTGTTTTGTTCTAGAGGACTGGGCCCAGTCAGGACTGAGGGTGGCAGGGTCCCCAGCGCAGCGTGGACTCAGAGCGGCTTCTGTGCCAGCCTCTCTGTGGACGACATGCAGAGCTGCTCTCTGATCCCTGATTCTTCAGCTTTTCCCAAGACATCTCTGACTGTTTGGTCCCTGCATCCATGCATGCCTCTGGTTTCTCCTCAGTGCGTCTCTTACCAGCCCCTCCTTCGAGTCCACCTGCCTCCCTATGTTGATGAACTGGAGCCTGTTCACGGCCTGTGTCAGTCTTGGTCTTATTACACGAAGGAAGCTGCCAGAGTGTGAATCCCCTGCCCCAGGCCAAGCTCTGTGGTGAGCTGAGCCACGGACTCCTGGCCCTTGCCCTCAAGCTGCTGCACTGAACTTGGAAGACATTGGAACCCAGGCCTGTGGTGCAGGCCCCGGAGCCCGTACTGTGCGGGTGGTGCGGGGGCTGTGGCAGCAGGAGCAGGAGGCACTCCACCCACAGCCGTGACAGAGGAGCCTCCGGGAGGGTGTGGACAGATGAGCCGGTGGCTGCGGGACCCCGGCCCTTGAGACACCTGTGCAGCGCTGCCTTCACTCCAAGGGCTTTCCAGGGTGACTGGGGGATGAGACTCCCTGGGGCCCTTTGTCTATTACATTGTTTTTTGTTTCATTTTTCTTAATACGATGCTGCAGATAATCACACACCTCTGTAAATTTTCAATTTTAAAGGTAAAAATAGAATACTGGCTAAATTTATTTTTATAAAGCATTAAGCCTGCTTTTTTCACCTCAATCACGACGACAGGGTCGTAACTGTATAGTGTGTTTCTTTCTGGTTCAGTCCCTGCTTCAGAAAGCTGAGACTGATTGTACAGAGGGAAAGATGCACGAAAAGACAAGGGCCCCTGCTCTGCCCTGAGCAGAGCAACAAGTCACTGCAGCGGGATCACAGTCCCCAAAAGCTACTTAAATGGGTGTAACCCCACACGGGAGGTAGCTTACTGGTGCTGTTGGTCTTTGTGTCATTGCTGTTTACTCTGCCACAGGCAGACAGTGTTGCCCAGCGTCAGCTAAAACTTGGTAACCTCGCTGGTTCTTCCCTCTCAGTCCAAACCAGGTAGCAGAAAAGGTGGCCTCCAGAATCGCCGAGGGCTTCAGTGACACGGCTCTCATCATGGTGAGTCACTGTCGCTCGCTCCAGAGTCCTGTGTGTGGGGACAGCTGCTGAGCAGCCTCTTGCTGACGGGGAGCTTTGTCTGTGAGCGGTTTCCTTTCTGCAGGTACTTACTTCATCAGACCATGGCCTCCTTCGGCCGTCTTCTCCCAACTGCAGGCTTAAAGTTGCTGAGTCAGGGCCGCTGCAGTCATGGCACACGGGTGTCCAGAGGTGGGGGGTCTTTCAGCTACAGTGGGTCTCAAAGTGGGATCCCCATGCTCACAGTATCAGTACCACCCGGGAATCTATTGGAAATGCAGGTTCTGGGGGCCTAGGAATCTATGTCTCCATAAGCTTCCAGATGATTCCAATGTACACTCAAGTCTGAGACGCATTGAATTAGGTCAACCAGCACAGCAGAGGGAGCAGGGACGGACATAGCTCATGTGAGGAGCCCTGTTCCTCTCAGTTCAGATGAAATTCTAACAGGGAAGGCAGCGTAACGTTTGGAAGCTTCGGGTGTGTAAGAAAGCAGTCAAGTACTCAGTGCTTCTCCCATGTGATGCACCGTGAGCCTGGGCTGTGGTGGTGTGCACTCTGAGGCGGGGTGTCTGCTGTAGTGGGCAGTGTTGCGCCCGTCCCTGACATCCCTGTGGAGTCCTCCCCCGTGGGAGAGCCCCAGGGAGGGACCCGCAGGCTGCTGCGGAGGTCCTGGCTCTGTTCGCGAGTGCGCCCTTCGTCTCGTTGCAGGTAGACAACACTAAGTTCACGATGGACTGTGTGGTCCCCACGATCCACGTGTATGAACACCACGAAAACAAATGGCGCTGCAGAGACCCGCACTAGTGAGTGCCCATTCCCGGGGGGGCCCGTGGGCCGCGTGCGCTGGGGCCAGTCCCGGCACGCTGCTTGCACGGGAGACCTGACCCCCGCCTCCTGGGTTTTTAAGCTACATGTTCTCTAGAGAAGTGTGCACACCTCATACAGAAGTCACAGGTGTTCCTCAGCCCCCAGAGGACAGGCCTACAGGGTTTCCAAGCAGTGGGGACATCCTGTCACTCATGGGTCTCCCCTCCCAATCCCAGGCCACCTTTCCCTAAGCCAGACCCTCTTCCCAGGCTTTTGTGGTTTATTTGCAATCAGTCATCTACCTCCAGCTTTTTCAGAATTTCATTTGAAGGTTATCTCTTGCATGTTTCATATCCTTTATATGTATCTTCATGTGTTTAGATGTGTTTGCTAGAGTTCACCCTTGGCTTCCTTTATACTACTCTGCGCACGGCTGGTTTCCTGTTTACTCTATTGAAAAGCCACGCGTTTTGAGTAAGAGGCTGACTTCTCCTGTCTCACCTCATAGTGATTACTGTGAAGACTGGCCAGAGGCCCAGAGGATCTCAGCATCGCTCCTGGACAGCCGGTCCTACGAAACACTCGTGGATTTTGATAACCACCTGGATGACATTCGGAATGACTGGACAAATCCAGAGATCAATAAAGCTGTTCTGCACTTGTGTTAGGGAGGGGTTTCAATGACTGGTCTCTGGGCGTTTCCACTACACTGAAGAAGAGAAGTTATTTTTAAATGTAAATAAAATATCACAGTCGGTGTGGAAAGCTGACAGTTTTCAGAAGTGGCGTGTGCCTTGAGAGAGGGCAGAATGTCCATCAGTCACCTGTCTAATGCAAAGTCTCTAGACCAGGTACAGACCATCCCATCCGACCACCCTGTGGAGCCTTCCCAGTTGTACATGGCTATAGTTCTTCAAATCAAAGCTATTTCTGCTTGTCCAAGATTGTTCCTATTAAACAATTTTAACTAACCTTTTATAATCTGGAGAGAATACTTTTTAAAGCATATGAACTGTCTTTAAAAAAAAAAAAAAAAGCCCAGATCTTATACCCAAAATAGAGTGTTTGTGAGTTTTCATCCTGTTTGAGTTAATATCGTCCAGCCTGGGGATCAGGCCTGTGCCTGGTGTGCCGGTGCCAGGCTGTGTCTGAGAGCCGAATGCTGGTGTGCACAGCCAGGAGGCTCCCCTAGCTGCCACGCCTCTTCACATGGGAATAATGCTGCTGGTGCCTGGGAAACCTTCATCGTCAAAGGGTAAAAACAAACACGTTGGGAAGGCAGCTTGAGTGGGAGCCCTGTATGATGCTTCTCAAGCAGACAGATGGGAAACCCACGGAACTGAAGAAAAAGGGGATCGGTGTGCTAAGATTGTCTTAAACAGGCAAGAGTCGGTCCTGACTCGACTGGCTTGCATGATTACCCGAATGGCTCTAATTTATTTCTTCACAACAATTATTTCTTTTCGTATATGAAGCCACACGAGCTGAACAAAACATAGGCTCCTGGAGTTTTACAGCGCCCAGTCTGTAATCGTTAACGCTTGAAACAGTTAAGCTTTTTAACCCCATTGTAGGAAATTGATGGGGAAAGGACTCCATCGCGTTTATTCTTTTTCATACGAGTTATTCCATGCAGAGTGCAGAGACCTGTACCTTTGCCACTGTCATTTTTTGGACCATGTGAAGGAAGTCTGTGACAATTGGGTTATCTGTTGAAAAGGCTTATGATGCAGCATTTCACTGTTTTATCAAGTAGGAAACCTTCCAGCATTGCTTACAATAGACATGCTTCCTTTGGTCCACCAGATTCTCTCTCCTTCCTTCAAATCCAGCTCACCCTTGGCTTTGTAAGGTGACCGTATGTCGTGTGGGGAACACAAATGAAGGGCTGGCATACCCATGCACTACACCTTCTCGTCGCCTCAGAGGCTGCAACCAGCACAGGTGGAGTGCAGCGGGCAGTCTTGTTCCAGATGGGTCTGTATTTTATTTTGGAAAGGAAAAGAGTCAGTATCTAGCATTTGCCACAGAAAAGGCTGTCTTTTCCTGAAATTAGAATGAGCATGTGCTACCTCCAGGTCAAGGTCAAAGGTAACTGGCAGAGCTATTTGAAGCCAAAGGTGTGGCCAAGTCTAGTTTGGAAGCATTGCACAGATGGTCTTATTGTCCCTCATTTTTACCTCTGTGAAGAAACAAAAACAAATTTCCAAAGTGCAGACGATTGTTTCTGGATGCTTGTGAAAACAGCAAAGCCCCTGGGCCCTGTGCCGGGCTCCCCTCTGTCTTCTCTCCAGGCCTGGCTGTGTGGCCTCTGAGCCTCCAGTCTCCCAGCCCTTAGAACAGTCGTTACCCACCCAGGATGAGAGTAGGAGCCCATCAGAAAGCCACTGAAATGGAATCATACTGTGATTTCCCTAGAAAAGATTTAGAGAAGCAACACAAATTATATTGTATATTGAAGAGATTCTTGTCAGTCAGAACGTTCCTAAATGAGTCCTGCTTTGGTTCGAAGGGGCTGGAGGGGAAGGGGTGGGGAATGTGTAGAGACATCCCCTTAGAACCAGCCATATGCTTAAAATTCTGGTGGACGTTTTTCTCTGTTCATACATCCATCCATCATGAAGAGAGTGGGACAAATGAATTACCGGTTTGCCTAAAAATGCCATCCAAATCTAATGGTTGCTTTTAAGAATTGAAAAATACTGAATGTGAAAAGGTAGGCTGTGACTTCCTAAATGACAAAAAGCAAGGTGCACACTAAGGAAAAATTGGCTTAAGCTTTCCAGGGATCTGGTATTTTTAAGCTTCCTCAGTGTGAAAAGTTCCATATAGTTAGCTTTGACTCAGTGGCTTATTTTTCTGATTGATGTGCTTGCAAAACTGTTGTTCCCTCTTAGAGTAATTTTCAGCTTTTCTGACTTACCGTCTTTGTTTTGCCTTCAAAAGAAAAATATTGGCTTCCCAAACTGCCCCTTTTTAGTATTATATTTATCTTAACAAAGTAGCTACTTTATAACATCCTGGTAAGTGAAAGCAAGAAAAAGAGCCATGGGCATTAATCTCCATACCCTGCAGACATTTTTAGCAATTTTAATGAAGAGAACTGAATTTAAAAATAGACTTTGATTTTACTAATTGACATTTCTTTAGCCTTTCCATCAACTCAGTGCCTCTTAAGCACTGGATTCTTTTCTTCAATTCAGTAGAAAGCCTGGCGGCAAAGACTGGTTTGTGTTCCCCCTGCCAGCTTTCAGATAAAGTGAAAGTCTCTTGGCTCTGTCCAACTTTGTGACCCCATGGACTGTAGCCCACCAGGCTCCTCTGTTCATGGAACTCTCCAGGCAAGAATACTGGAGTGGGTTGTCATTCCCTTCTCCAGGGGATCTTCCTGGCCCAGGAATCGAACCGGGGTCTCCTGCATTGCAGGCCGATTCTTTACCAGCTGAGCCACCAGGGACGCCTTTAGCTGTCAGATAGGTGGTATGTTAATCTGACTGTGTTCCCGGACACCTCAGAATCGGGGGCGGGGGGGGGGCGCGGGGCGGGTAACAGATATTTGTATTCTCGTAATGTTGACTTGTTACTACTTAAAATGTTTAAGATCTTGAATAGGATGCAAAATCTGATCAAGTTTTGCCTTTCTCTGAGATGAATCCCCATTCTTCTAAG
>NW_011494867.1:11130353-11140019 GCF_000754665.1 Bison bison bison | reverse complement strand
TTCTTTCCCCTTAAAGATTAACTTCTTGGGATCGAGTCCAGCTTTAGAACTGCCAAAAGCTGCGTTCTCCTTGGTCTTTTGCTTCCACAGTAGTGCGTCAGGTGCCAGCGTGGAGGAAACCTTTGGCTTGAACTTGCATTGCCATATAAAGCAGAGTAGCATCCTATATTTAGTGCTGTCTGAAAAAAAGTTCCAGATCCCATCAGGAAGGCCATGGTAAATAATCACATTTCAGGATACAGGCACACCTCGGAGATATTCTGCGTTTGGATTCAGATCACTGAAATACAGCAGTGGAGTGAGTCACAGGAATGTTTTGGTTTCCTGGTACGTAGAACAGTTATGCTTACACTATACTATAGTCTGTTAAGTGTGCAACAGCATTGTGTCTGAGGAAACAGTATGCATACCTTAATTTGTAAATAATTTTTAGCTCAAACATGCTAACCATCGTCTGGGCCTTCAGAGAGTCATCATCTTTGCTGGTGGAGGGTCCGTGCCTCCATGTTGGTGACTGCTGATTGATAGGGTCGTGGCTGCCGAAGGCTAGGGTGCCTGTGGCAGTTTCTGAAAACGAGACAGCAGTGAAGTTTGCTGTGTGGATTGGCTTCTGTGAACGGTTTCTTTGTAGCATGCAGTGCTATCTGGTAGCATTTGACCCACAATAGGACTTCTTTCCAAAATTGGAGTCAGTTGTCCCAAACCTGCTTTATCAACTAAGTTGATGTTGTAGTCTAAGCCCTTTGTTGTCATTTCAGCAGTCTTAACATCTTTATAGGAGTAGATTCCATCTCACGAAACCACTTCCATGTCCTTCCATAAGGAGCAGCTCTCCTCTTTCATTCAAGTTTGATCATGAAGTTGCAGCAATTCAGCCACATCTTCAGGTTCCACTTCTAGATCTCTTGCTCTTCTCCCCATATCTGCAGTTACTTCCTCTGCTGAACTCTTGAACCCTTCAGGGTCTTTCATGAGGCCTGGAATCACCTTCCAGACTCCTGTGTATGTTGATATTTTGACCTTTTCCCAAGAATCACAGATGTTTTTAATGGCATCTAGAATGGTGACTCCTTTCCAGAAGGTTTTCAATTCACTTTACCCAGATCCATCAGAGGAATCACTCACTACCTATGGCAGTTGGAGCCTTAGTGAATGTGTTTCTTGAAGAAGACTTAAAAAGTCAAAATGACACTTGGATCCATGGGCTACAGAATGGATTCTGTGTTAGCAGGCGTGAAAACCATTAATCTCATTGTCCATCTGCATCAGAGCTGTTGGGTGACCAGGTGCATTGTCACTGAGCAGCAGTCTTTTGAAAAGAATGTTTCTGAGCCTCAGGTTACAACAGTGGGATTAAAATATTCAGTAAACTGTGTTAACAGATGTGCCGTCATCCAGGCTTTGTTCTGTTTATAGCGCACAGGCAGAGTAGACTTAGCATCATTCTTCAGAGCCTGGGATTTTCGAAATGAGCACTGGCTTCAACTTAAAATCACCGTAACATTAGGTATTAGCCCCTAACAAGAGAGTTAGTCTGTCCTTTGAAGCTTTGAAACCGGTCATTGACTTCTCAATTCTAAAGGAGATCAACCCTGAATATTCACTGGAAGGACTGATGCTGAAGCTGAGGCTCCAGGACTTTGGCCACCTGATGCAAAGAACTGATTCATTGGAAAAGACACTGATGCTGGAAAAGATTGAGGGCAGGAGGAGAAGAGGGGGCAGCAGAGGATGAGATGGTTAGACTACATCACCAACTCAATGGGCATGAATTGAGCAAACTCCAGGAAACAGTGAAGGAGCCTGGCACGCTGCAGTCCATGGGGTCGCAAACAATTGGACATGACTTCGCAACTGAACAACAGCAACAGCAAATCAACTTCTCTCTAGTTACAAAAGTCCTAAATGGCATCTTCTCCCATTAGAAGGCTTCATCACCTACACTGAGCATCTGTTCACTGCAGCTGCCTTCACGTGTGATCTGAGCTGGAATTCTGGAGAACTCATTGCGGCTTCTCCATCAGCACTTGCTGCTTCAGCTGTCGCTTTCGTGCTCTGGAGGCAGCTTCTTTCCTTCAGCCTCAGGAACCATCTCTGCTGCTTCACACTTTCCTTCTGCAGTTTCCTCACCTCTCAGCCTTCACAGAATTGAGGCGAGTAGGGGTCTTGCTCTGCATTAGGCTTTGGCTTCCCAGAACGTGGCTGGCCTGATCTTCTATCCAGACTGCTCAAACTTTCTCCATATCAGCAGTAAGGCTGTTTCTTCGTCTTATCAATGTGTATACTGAAGCAGTGCTTTTAATTTCATTCAGGAACTTTTCCTTTGCATTCACAGCTCGGATAACTTAGATACAGCAGGCCTCTGGCTCTGCTTTCAGCATATCTTTCTCTCTAAGCCTGATCGTTTCCAGGTTTTGATTTAAAATGAGACATGAGACTCTTCCTTTCCCTTGAACACTTAGAGCCTGTTGCAAGGTTATTAATTGGCCTAATTTCAATATTACATCTCAGGGAATACAGGGGCCCAAGGAGAGGGAGAGACGGGTCAGTGGAACAGTAAGAACACAGTTTATCCATTCAGTTTGCTGTCATAGGGCTGTGGTTTGTGGTGCCCCAAAACAATTAACGATAGTAAGATCACTGATCACAGATCACATAACAAATATAACAACAGTAGAGAAGTTTGAAATATTGTGAAATTAGCAACATGTAACACAAAGTGAGCAAATGCTATTTGGAAAATGGTGCCAAGAGACTTGCTCAACACAGGGGTGCCGCAAACCTGCAATTTTTTTGAAAATACTGTGTCTGCAGAGTGTGATAAAAGGGGATCTGCCTGTGCTCGTGAAGTTCTCCGGGCAAGGCTTCTGCCCAGCACAGCCACAGTAGTTGGGGAGTCTGCCCCAGCTGCAAGTCAGGACATACGGGCAAGTTTGCCAAGACCCCCGGATGCACCCTGCGCGCTGAGGGTCTTGTGACACATGTAGAGTGGACCTGGCTGTCATCCACCAGCTTCCTCCGCTACGCTGACCTTACTGCTGAAGAGGTGGTCATTCCTCAGACGTTTTAAAAAACTAACCTTCCTGTTGGCTCAGCTCTGCGGGCGGCAGCAGTGTGGGTGGGTCCAGCCAGCCGCTCTCTAGCTTTCTGGTCATGGGCAGGTCACCCCTCGTGTCTCATCAGACAAAGGAGGGTGACCGTGCCTCCTGCAGGGGCGCTGTGAGGACAGAGGGGCTGGCACATGTGCTCTCAGCAGAGCGTGTCTGGGCTGCAGTCCTGGAGCCTGCTGCTTCCCGGGCTGACCCCAAGGCAGAGGACTGCGTGTGTGCGTGTGCTTGTGTCTCCTGCTTTGGGATGTGGGTTCTTTACCACTGGAGCCACCTAGGAAGCAGAGGACTACTTAGTCCTTTGCTAAGAAAGATCTGTTCATTAATAAGTGCTTATTCGTAGTAGACACTCAGTGAGCATTTATTGAATGAATGAGTAAATAAAAGCATTTGTTCTCAGAAATGACAGCCGCTTACATTTCTTTAACCCTTTGTTTACACTCTCCTTTCTAGCCCCCCAGGATGCAGCAGGGTGACATGGTCTGCATTTTACGGGTGGGGAACCAAGGCCTGGACCAGAAGTGACTGCCTGAGGCCTTCCACGGCTGGGTCGGGGGGTGCAGGCCTGTCCTGGAGATGAGGAGCAGAGAAGCCATGTTCCTCCTCTTCCTGCCATGCTGCCCAGCCTCACTCCCGCTCCCGCCCCAAACTTAATGCATTTTCCTTCTTACTACAATGACAGTGTGCGTTCACAGTAGAAAATAAAAAAAAAGACTAGAAGAGACTCCCATTCTACCATGCCCCTGTTCACAAAGACAGCTGGAAAGCTGTGACATTGTCAGGGTCCCCTGAGACCTTTGGTGTCCTGGATACTGAGATGCAAAGGAGTGGGAAGCACGGAAGGCCTACATGTGAGGAGCTTACACTGTAAATTAAGGGGTAAAAGGCATAATTATAAGTAAACATTAGAAAATTTATGCAGATTCCCAGGCTTAGGCCCTGAGAGTTCAAATTCACTGAGATTCTGGACCCAAAAGTCAGTGTTTAGCCGGTGATTCAGGTCATACTTTAAAAAAAACCCTGGTCTCTGACCAAAACCCATGCATTATTGTGAAGAATTTGAGACCTTCAGAACTGAAGCGACCACCCCAGTACACACACACAGCCAGTGCCAGAACACTGGGACCACCGGGCCAACACCGGGAAGCTGGTAATTCTGTGGATCAGCAGCTCCAGCATCCTGATTCCGTAGGATTCGCCCTGGCAGGACTCAGGTCTCCTAGGTGAACTCTGCCTCAGCAAGAAGCTCTGTGATTTTTTTTTCTTTTTAAAAATACTTTGTGCACAGAATGCATGTGTGTGCTGTAAACATCTGATCAGTGGGAAGCAAGCAGGTTGATGCCTAGCTCATAGCTTCTGAGCCATCTCACAGCCCTCACGGAGGACAGCAGGGCAAGAATAATGTCCCACAATTTCTCTGCTTCACAAAGTGTTTTACACCTAGGAGGACCTATTGATTATTTTTACGTTATATCCTGAACCCGTCAGTACTTCCCACTCTCAGGAGGTGGCCCTGTAGCAAGAGCCCTCCATGCAGCTGCCTCCTGTGTCCCTAGGGCCCTGACCTAGTCCCCATGTGTGCAGGGCCTGCCTCCAGAGACCTCTTGTAAAGTCAGACAGAGGTACGAACTGAAAAAAGCGGAGTCATCTGAAATCTCCCCATCTGCTGAGTATTCTTTCCTCCAAGTGTTGGGATTCCTTATTTTTGGATTCTAAAGTCTTATATTTAAATTTGCTGAAAGAAATGTGATTGATATTTTCTGGATTATGAAATCATTTCCAGAACCATTAAGTTCACCCTTTTATAATCACATCCAATGTTCTCTGTGTTCCCATTTCAGACATACTTGGCAAGAGGTTTTTGGTTTTTGTTATTTTTTAATAAAACTTACTTATTGAAGACTAACATATAGACCGAAAAGCAGACAAATCACAAACATGTAACTCAGTGATTTTCCACAAAATGGTCAAGATGGGCAGGTTCAGGTTCTTGTAACCACCACCAAGCTCCAAACACAGAATGTTAGAACACTGCCAGCACCCAGGAGCCCCTCATGCCTAAACCCAGGTTAACTCTGCCCCTGGTTTTCGGCCTTTATATGACTGAAGGTGTGCAGCCTGTGTACTGGCTGTGAGATTCGTTCACGTGTGTAGTAATTTTTCATGCATTTTCCTTGCTGTGTGTCATTTCACTGTATCATCATACCCCAGTCTCTCCATTTTACTGTAGGTGGATATTTGGGGTTCTTCCAGACTTAGGCTGACAACAGATCTTGCTGCAGTAAGTGTCCTCGTATGTGCCCTTTCATGCACATATGTACATGTTTCAGGATCATGATTGAGGTTGGGATGTGTATGTTCAGCTTCTTAGGGGACGGTGCCAGTTGAACACCTGCCCTCACTTCTTCTGTCTTTAACAACTCTGTGTCCTTTCAGTGGTAGATATTTTGATGGTGAGTAGGGGCTTGCTTGGTGGTTCAGACAATGAAGAAGCTGCCTGCAATACAGGAGACACGGGTTTGACCCCTAGGTCTGGAAGATCCCCTAGAGAAGGGCATGCTACCCACTTCAGTATCTTGCCTGGAAAATTCCACGGAGAGAGGAGCCTGGTGGGCTACAGTCCACGGTGTCACAATGACTTGGACACAACTGAGCAACTAACACTTTTCACTTTAAGCGGTATATCATGGATTATTGGTTTGAATATGAAAAGCAAAATAATAAGCTTTCCAGAAAATAGACGGAGGATATTCACATGTCCTTGGGCAGAGATTTTTAAACAGGACACATAAAGAAGCCATCAGTTATACTATATTAAAATCAGGAACTTCTGTTCATTAAAAAAAAAAAAATTACAACTGTGAAAAGATCACAGCACCAGAGAAGATATTTATCATATACCCGACAAAGACTTCGATATATCTATCCAAATATATTTTAAAAATTAGGCGAAAACAAAACAAAAATTTTGGCCAATTTTTGAAAAATGACAACCCAACTGATCAGGTGCTTCCCCAAATAAGATATCCAAGTGACCAGTAAATGTTGAAAACATGCTCAATTAACGTCATCAAAGGAGAAACGAATTGAAAACAGGAGAGTGTTCTCAAGGGAGGAAAACGTGAAGAAGCAGAACCCCTTCCCAGCCTCGCCTAGATCACTGTCCCCGCCCTTCCAGAATGGTCTCACGTGACTTGACGGCATCCGGCACCCGAAGCAGCAGCTGGGCTGGGGTATTCTTGCGACTCAGCTTTCATACTTGGCCTCCGCGGGCAGGGAGCAGCGGTGCTTGACCTGAGGAGCTCAGCTGTGCCTCTCTCCCCGCCCGCTTAGGATGTGACCCTCGGCGAGACTTCTAAGGAAGATGACCGTCTATCGACTGTCCTGTCACCTGCAGCCTCTAAGGCTCTGGCTTCCCACTTCATCCAGCCCCACAGCTCAGAGCTGGTCCTTCCAGAACCGCATTGTTCTGTTAATCACCCCTAATGCCTGGAATTTACTCAGCAGGCCTCCGAGGAGCTCAAAGCCATTTGCAGATCCTGCTGGTAAAATGGCTGTCCCTGGGCAGCCAAGTTCTCTGCTAAATTACTTCTAAGCAAAGAAGCCATTCTCAAAACTCTAGGAGACTCGGAGTGCCTTGACAAGCAGGCCCTGTCCCCGCCTGCGCCCCAGGAGGAAAGCACAGCTCCTCTGGGCATTACGAGATCATCCAGGAGGGACAGTGGTCTCCGTAATTATGGGAGTGGTTACCCAGGTGGGCTGGCAGACCTGCAGACAGCCCCACGCCAGGGAGCACTCAGACGTGAGGAGAGGGAAACTGAGGCAGGCCAGGACCTGGTGAGGGGGGCAGGCTGGCAGCAGAGAAGAGGGGAATGTGTTTTGGTTGGGGAACTGGAGGAGCAAAGCAGATGGGTAGAAACCTGGGACGCAGAGGAACTGAAGTCTTTCTCCATTTTCAGCAGGGGCCCCCTGGTATTCTTCCCAATATGTCTCCCAAGCATCCCGCCTTTGAGACCAGCCCTGTGTGGGCACGGCCTCAGACACCCTGTGGACCCCGCTGCTTCCCTGGGCCTACAGGATGATGGGGGCTAGGTGCTCAGAGCTGCCTCTGCACCTGGCAGCCTCTAACCCAGCTGACCGCTGGTCCTTCCCTTACGTAGCCCTCTGGACGCCGTGCGGGGAGCAGAAGGCAGTGGCCTGCAGGCCCTGGCCACAGGCCCTTCAGTGCAGGTGCACAGACACAGGAGGAGCTTAGTTCCTAGGGAGGGCAGCCCCTCTGGGAAAACACGGGAGGTGGGAGACAGAGCAGGGTGGGGTAGAGCCGGGACATGGTGGCAGGGAGGGACCAGCCCCCCAGAGTGTGAGCAGGTTGGGACAGCTGTCCCCAGCCAATACCACCCCGTGGCTCGGCTATTCCCTACAATTCCACTCCCCCGTCCTTCTGGGTCCAGAGATTGGGTCGTGATCAGAGTCTGGCGGTAGGTGCGGGAACCCTCAGCCTGGGGGTCTGGGTGACAGCTGATTTATCTCATCCTTTCCCATTCATGCCTCTCATGTACCTGAGTATCCAGACCAGGCTGTGAGCCCCCTGTCCAGTATCGAGAAGGTATGGGTGCTGTCTGTACAGGCTCCACAGGGAGCAGTGTTCAGAAAGAGGAGGAATAGGGCCTCCCTGGTGGTCCGGTGGTGAAGAATCTGCCTGCCAGTGGGGGAGTATGGTTGGATCCCTGGGCTAGGAAGATCCCACATGTTGCAGAGCAGCAAAGCCTCGGCACCACAACCACTAAGCCTATGCTCTAGAGCCTGGGAGCCACAACTACAGAGCCCACGTGCTGCAACTGCTGAAGCCCACATGCCCCAGAGCCTGTGCTCCACAACAGGAGAAGCCACGGCAGTGAGAAGCCCGGGCACCGCAACCGGAGAAAGACCCACACAGCAGCGAAGACCCCGCACAGCCAAAACTAAATAAAGTTTTTAAAAAAAGAAAGAGGAAGAATATTGCAGTGAATCGTGGAAAGGGAGGTGTTCCTCTGTGCACACAGGTCTGTCTCCTCTGTGCCAAGTGAGCAAGGGACCCCTGTGATCAGAGAGAACGGGGATGTGAGTGCCCACGCCCACCCACTGCCCACCCTGCCTAGTTCTGTGAAAGGCCTCTGATGGCGCTAGCTTCCTGAACCACCTGGGAGCACCTGTCAGACCCCCAGAAACAGACTCTGCCGGGAGAGACCTGGAGCCACGCATCTCTGACCTGCTCCTCTAGCAGAGCCTGTCTGTCTCAGTGTGCTTGGGCTGGAGACTGACGTTCACTGGCTAAGCCTGCGTGTGTGCATGCTCAGTCGCTCAGTCGTGTACAGTTCTTTGCAGCCCCGTGGACTGTAGCCCGCCAGGCTCCTCTGTCCATGGGATTCTCCAAGTAAGAATACTGGAGTGGAATGGGTTGCCATTCCCTTCTGCAGGGGATCTTCACAACCCAAGGATCGAACCCAGGTCTCCTGCCTGGCAGGCAGATTCTTTACCATCTGAGTCACCTGGCCTGGAGCTGAATAAATTTCGTCACTTATTGTCCCCGCTCCACAGGGAGCTGTCAGCTAGGACCAGACCTCTCAGCAACCCCAGTCCAGCTGTGACTCCTGTTTGCTGAGTCCTGGGGAAGGCGTGCACAGGGCTGTGCGGGTCCCACTTCACCTCAGCTCGCCTCTCCAGCCCGCAGAGAGATGGCCTCTGCCCTCACAGGGCCAGGAGGACCCTGTGTTTGTGATGACACACTCAGCTTTCATCAGCCCGATGGCTTGTCTGGGCCACAGGACAGGCAAAGCCTCCCCCATCAACCGAAGAGGGGGTGAGGTCGTGGGCCCTTCCCTGAGACCTGCCCTCCCCACCAAAGCACCTCGCCACCCAGGCTCTGGCCAGAGATAGAACCCTCAAACTGTGGGCTCCTTCCGTCAGATGTTGCCTGTGGCAGGAAGAACACATGGCACCAGTTTGCCAGCTGGGGGCTTGGCCAGGCCTGCAGTGACGCCCAGTGCTCAGCCAGCTGCTGGCCCCAGGGACTTAGACCCCAGCATGGAAGAGCCTGGGCTTAGAGCTGCGGGTGTCTTCACTGGCCCCTGTGCCAGCTGCCTGGGCTGGGCTTCCCACCGCGAGCCCAGGGGCGAGAGGAGCAGCGGGGCTGTGCCGGGGCCCCGGCGGCCTTTGATGTGTGTGGCAACAACAGACCAGTGGGAGCCGGGACAAGTCTGGGAGCACGCCACCATGGTCATTTCCCTCTTGGCCTCCAGCTGTGCCTCGAGGCTCCCTCCTTCCCCAGGGGCCCCGGCTGCAGCTCCGCCTCCAGTCTGCCCACCCCCCCGACACACACACACACCCCATGTGGTTTAGAGCAGCCCTGTTAAAGTATTACAATGTGCTGTGGGGTGGGAAGGGCCAAGCCGAGCTGTCGACAGCATGGCGGAGCCCTCCAGGCCGTACTGGGCCAAACCAGGGGCCTTGAGGCTCCCAGGAGACCCCCAGTTCCCCAGCCCGATCTGCCACAAAAGGCCTCTGGTGTTCCCATCGGGAC
>NW_011494867.1:11125455-11130152 GCF_000754665.1 Bison bison bison | reverse complement strand
TGCGAACACACTGGTACCCCCTACACCCGACTCCCTTTCCTCTGCCTCCCAGGCACCCAGCTTTGCGGTCCAGGAACATTCCTTACCCCAGGCAAGGGGGAGGGAGGGGCAGATGTTGGAGTCGTTGTTTGGTAACACTTCCATTTTCCAGAGCTGAGCTGGGGAAGGTGCTGGCAGAAGAGAGGCCCGTCCTCCCTTCCCAGAACTGGGGTGAGTGGGTGGCTTCGGGTGGGCTTCTCAGGTCCGAGCAAACGTCCTTGCCGGGGACCCGTCAGCTTCCGGGAAGGGCCTGGGTGCTCTGCCGGGCTGGTCTCACCCCAGCCGCACTCTTGGCCACGTGTGAAGCCCTCGCCGCTCTCTACCCGCAGGTCCCCCGTCACCTGCTCCGTCTGGCCTGCTGCGTCGTGAGCCGGGCTCAGGGCTCCTCTCTTGTCCTGAGGCTGCTTGACTGCTGTCCCATGGGGGTGTCACTGGGGCCCCGCACTCTCTCCCTCCACCACCACGGTCAGGGGGCCCCCGCCTGCCGCGGGGGTGCATGCGGTGCTGCGTTCGGCTCGGTAGCCTCCTCACAACGGGGACTTGTGCACGGTGACAGTGGGCCTGGAGCCCCTTCCTCTCAGGCTCTCAGGTCATCAGGCCAGATGTCCCTGTAGAGCCAGTGCGGTGACGGCTGTGCCCAACACACCCAGGCTTAGGTGGCTCACCCCAGGCCCGAATGCCAGACCTTGCCCTTCTGCTTTATGAACCACTTCTGTCATCCCCCAGCTGTCATCCCCGGGTCACCCGCTAGGACCCACGGCTGCCTTCCCAGGAGAGCCTTCCAGAAAGCATCCCGTCCTCCCCTTCCTTCCTCCTGCCGCGGTTCGGATCCTCCTCCACGTGGGTTTCTGTCTGCTGCACGGGCTCCAGCTGGCCCATCCCTCTGTCCTCGAGGCCAGAAACTGGGGATGTGAGCCAGGGATTAATGGCACAGAGTAAGCTTCCGAAAGCCACGGGGGCTGTTGGAAGGCCTGAGCTTAGAGATAATTTCCCTTCTCTGCGAAGGCTAGGCATTTAGTCCGACGGGCAGAGTCAGGAGACAGTCAGCCTGCGGGGGACGGGCAGCAGCCCTGGCCCGGATGGCCACCTGAGACAAGCAAGCGATGGTCCCCAGGCTAAGACGAGAGATGGCCACTGACCTCTCCTCCTAGAGGTAAGAGCTGGGGCCCAGGGAGCCTCACACGGAGCCCCTGCAGACCCCCGGAAGGCTTGGGGGCCCCTCTCCATCCCTGCTGTGGAAATCTCCCGTCAAGTGCCCAGCGACATGCCACGCACTTTCCTGTCCTCTCCTCCTCAGTTGTAAGAACTCTCTTATCAGAGCATCCACTCCTGGCTTTTTTAATGTAAAGATTTCGGAAGTTTATACGAGTGAAAGACGTGACAAGGCTGCTGCTTCTCACTCCCACCCCTCACCAAACCAAAGCCCATCCTGGTTTTGGTCAAGTGATGTATTAAAATTGACACAGGAAAAGCAAGCCCACTTTCTTCTCACCGTCAGTTGGCAGCGCCTGGGGGAAGGAAGATGTTTGCGGCACAAATTTTTCGTGGAGGAGAGCTTGCTGCCAGGAGAACATTTCATTTCCGAGCATCTCAGGTTTTGTCTTCAGGCTGCGGGGAGGCTGTGACCCCCTCACTACCCTGCCCAGGTAGCCAGGGGTTCCAGGGAGGGGAACTGCTCTCTGGGGCCCCAGGGCAACTCAAAGGAGGATTTGAACTCAGAACTTCCTGTCTGCTCGGACCCCATCCTGTTGAAGATTTTTGTAGCTGGGGGACGTACAGATGGGCCTGCTGGTGGCCAGGTCCTCAGTGTGTTTAATAAGCAAATGGAACATGGTGTGCCTAGAGGGTCCCCAAAAGTCAGTGGGGTCACTTTGGTCTTCCAGGTCCATGCGGGGAGAGGGCTCAGTAACAGGGCTCCGCTGTGTGCCGTCCACAGCCAGGGACCTCCTGCCTCCCCAGGAATCCACCTGGTTCCTGGGGGGGTGATTTGGCACCTGCAGCCATGAAAAATAATTTTCAGTCTCTGGAGGAGGAAAGAGTCCGCACTGGTCAGGCACAGTGAACAAACGGGGTCAAAGTGCCAGGTCTGAGCCCGGCGTTCCAATCCCAGCTGTACCACCACTAGCTGGGGACACTGGAACCTACTCCACTCCTCTGCCTCGGTGTCCTTGTCTGTCAAACGGGGGTGAGGACTCCTGCCCTCTGTACCTCGTGTCATTAAGTCGGTTCATTCTCGTCTGGCGAACTTTCACGACCATTCCTGATTAGGAGCTGCTATTACCAGACGCTGGTCATGAGAAAGTGGCCGCATTTTCACCCACATCAGCTCAGTGACATGGGTACTATTAGCCCATCTTTCAGGTGTGGGAACTGAAGCACAGAGAAGACGGGTGACTTTCTCAAGGCTGCTCATTCACTCATTCATTATTTTTAATTCAGGGAGATTTTAATATGAAATATGTCAAGTATAGAAAAGTACGGAGAATCCTTTAACATGCACTTATGTCCTAGCATTTGCTGTATTTGCTGAATCTTTTAACAGATGAAGTGTTGAGCTAAGAGCCCTCTCTGTCATCCTCTCCTATTCCACCTTTTCCTCCCTGCTTCCCCGGACCGACCACTTGTCTGAAGCTGGTGCCCCCTGCCCCAGATAGACCTACAGTGTTACTGTGTACACTTAGGGACGGCGTTCTCTTTTCCAAAATGCTACAGTTGACTTCACACCATACAGTCTTGCTTTCTGCCGCTCGGTATGCTTTTGAGTGTTTCCATGCAGTCATGTGCAGACCCGGCTCACCCACAAGAGCTGCTGCATGGCCTCCAGCGGACGAACAGGTCATGATGACACCCCCGGCACGTCTATGCCTTCTTCTGACCGGCCATCAGCACCTTTCCAAGTTCGCTGTTTACACAAGATACTACAGGGAACAACCCCTCTACCCGCCCAGTGCTCCCTCATGCAGGCGTCCCAGGACCCTTTCGTGGGGTAGCTGGCTAGCTTGGGTGAGCTTCCCTGGATGCTGCCCAGCTGCCCTCCAGTCATCCCACTCCAAGCCCCGAGCAGCTGTCTGTCCAGGACCAGCACTTTTCAAGTGTTCAGTGGGTGTGGAGTGGCACCTCCTTGTGGTTAATTCACTAACTACTCAGCAACGGCCGGAGCTGGCCAGGCGTTGTGGTGCACGGTTACCAAGTGTCGCCGCAGGGACCAGGAGCCCAGGGAGGGAACTCTAGACACAGCGTCCCTGGTCTCGAGTCCGGCAGCTCTTACCAAGCTCTGACTCACAGAGTCGGTCGTTTGCATGTGCACACCCCCTCCCCACGAGCAGTGATCTCCTCCAGCCAAAGGTCTGGGTGTTCCTGTTTTGGCCTCTCTCGATCCCAGCTGTCCCATATGGCAGCGGGCAGCCAGGTATGGCTCCTGAGGACTTGAAACGGGCCTGGACCAAGTGGAGATGTGCTTCGGGTGTACGATACACACCACCTTTGGGAGCATTAGCCCAGAAAGAAAGAGCCTGTCTTATTAATAATTTTTATATGGACTGCATGTCAAAGTGATATTTTTGGATAAATCAGGTTAAATGAAATATGCCACTGAAATGAAATTCACCTGTTTCTTTTTACTTTTTTTTAAAAAACAAGGCCACTAGGCAATCATAAATGGCACCTGTGGCTTGAAATAGATTTCTGTTGGATAGAAAGAGCCCTAGACTGTACCAGGCTGGAACCTTGTGGTAGGTGGCTGGGGAAGGTTTGATGGGTGGATGAGAGAGCAACCTGACACTGTGAGAGCAGAACCATGGGACGTCTGGGCCCCTGTGGCCCAGTCCTGATGTCCTCAAGACAGTGCAGAGCAGCTGGTCCCCTGCTCCAGAGCCCTGACACCCTTCCTTCCTGCCTTCCTCTCCTGCCCCAGGGGAGTGAGCAAGAGGCCACGAGAGCCGGCCGCCTGCAGAGAGGCTGCCTGAGCAGGCCCTCCCAGAAAGCCCCACACTGAGCAAGGAAACTGCCCTGCAGAGCAGCTCAGGCCACTTCAGGGTCAGCCCCCTCCCAGCCGCTGCCCCCACCCTGCTGGCACTGCCCCCGAACATTCCTCCAAAGCCCCTGGGAGGCCGGGACCACGCTGAGGGTTCCGGGCCGGCACTCTGGCTGCCCAAGGCCTCCTGGAAGAACACAGAGCTGCTCTTGGCCCCCGGGCACGGCGCCTGGGCTCTGCTCACCACGGCGCCTGCTTTGATGCCTTGAGAAAGGTTAACTTTGAAGCTGCTTGTCTGGGCGGCCGAGCTGCCCAGGGCTTGATAAAAGAGCCCAAAGGCTCGGGCCTGCAGCGTTCTGTGGAGTTACCCCAGCAGATGGAGAGCCTGGGCTGAACAGCCGGGGAATCCCACCCCACTTTCCAAAGACGTGCGGAAACCTGACCGATTTGGAATCTTTGGGAGGAAGTAGAGTTGACAAAGCTAAGGTTTTGGGTGACCTAGTCTGACCCCGCAGGCACAACGCTTGGACGTGTTTTAGTGGCTGTAGGTGGGAAATATTGTAACAACAGTGTTGATTCTTTTCTCTGTGATGAACGGTGACCATAGGTCTGAGGCTGGACAGTGATCGGCAGTGCCCTCAGGCTCTGTCAGGCAGGGGGGGCTGTTTGACCCTCCCCCCCCCCC
>NW_011494867.1:11119115-11125355 GCF_000754665.1 Bison bison bison | reverse complement strand
TCAGGCTCTGTCAGGCGGGGAGGACTGTTTGCCCCTCCACCGCCCACCCGTCCCCAGTAGCCATGCCTCCTGGGCCTTCCTTCCCCTTCCTAGTCCCAGGCTCCTCACCAGCTCATGCTCTGGCACCATCAGGGCACTGGCCTCCCGCATCCTTTCCCTGACTCACTTCCCCCAGCCCATCTACATCCCCTTTGGAGTGCTTCTCCTAAGCTGAGCCAGGAAGGCCCAGCTCATTCAAGTAAATAGAAGGGCAGAGCTTTGGACCAGGTCTTGCCTCTGACCTCTGGATGGACTTCGGCACAGGGCTGTGCACAGTTGAGGTCCCCAGTGTGTGCACGCGCGTGCTTAGTCGCTTCGTCGTGTGACTAAGAGACTGAGAGACCCTTGACTCTGAGACCCTGTGGACTGTAGCCTGCTAGGCTTCTCTGTCCATAGGGTTCTCCAGGCAAGAAAACTACAGTGGGTTGCCATTGCCTCCTCCAGGAGATCTTCCTGACCCAGGGATCGAACCTGAGTCTCCTACATTGCAGGCAGATTCTTTACCACTGTGCTACCTGGGAAGCCCGGTGTCCCCAGACATGGCCTCAAATAAGTGGTGTTGTTGTTCTTACAAGAACAAATAGGTTTACGAACAGGAATATCTCCCAAAAGCCACAAATTCCCTACCGGTCACAAAGTACCAATCTTTTTTATCTTCAAGATGGTTCCTAGGTCTGCCGTTTCCCTGAACCTGGCAAGATCAGAATTCATTCAACAAAGCAACTCATCCACAAGATTCCTTGACTCCTTCTGCCCTTACCCATCCCCCTGGTCTCAGATTGGTGCCTACTCCTCCCCTCTTCTTAAAAACCACCCCATACCCATGACCTCAATCCTAGCCCAGCTTGGGACTCCACATCTGCCACGGGATGTCCCATCTCAGAGCCTGGAGGACTGATGAGAAATCCCACCCACACCCACTGTAAAACACCTCTGGTTCTGGAACATTTTTCAAATAATTCTTTCAGTTTGGCATTTGAAGTTGTTTGGCTATAAGTAACATATTAAATTTAACAAGCACCATCAAGCCCGCTCAGGAATGCTCCTGAAGCGAAACTTCAGTCTGCCTTCAAAGCACTGGAACTTTTGTGAAGACCAGATTTAGCACCAAAGAACGTTCCCGTGTCTCAAACTTTCCTTAGCCTCTGCTTTGCAGATTTCCTTACACTTTAAAACCCATGGATTTTTTTCCCTTTAACTTTTGAACTGGGTAATCCATTCTCCTGATTCGGGTTTCAAAGGGGCTGAAGGGAAGAGAATAAAAAGCCCCCGGGCCTCTGCCCCCAGCCCACTCCCTCCCTCCAAGGCAGCAAAGCGCTGGATTCTGCGGAACCCTCCAGAGTCCATCCAGCACACGCGTGCATGCGAGCTCAGTACACGAAGTCGTTTCCGACTCTTTGCGACCCCAGTAGCCCTCCAGGCTCCTGTTTCCACATGAACAAACACAAGGCCGTATTCCCCTCCGAGAAGAGGACTAAATGTTTGTACACACTTCTGCCGCTTGCTGTCTTTCACTTGGAGATCTCTCCACATCAGGACTTGAAGGGCTTTGTCATTCTTGCTGCTGCAATCTTGTTTGTTTTCATTGATGGGTTTTTTTCTTCTCACTCTGGGACAATTTGGGGGATCATGGGAGCCCACCGGCCCCGGTGCCCCCGTCCTATCCCTCTGATTACACTCTCTCCCCCACCCCCCCAGCCACCCTCTCCCACCCCGCAGGAGGCTGGGGCCAGCTATGCAGCCTCTCTGATCCACCCACTGCCCCACCAAGATGCCTCCATGACCAGCTGCTGCCAAACTCTGAGCCCTCCACAGCTGCTGGTCTGGCCGCCTCTGACCCCACCTTGGCTCCCAGGCCCTCACCCCCTGGGCTCCTCTGGCCGGCCTCCCAAGGGACTCCAAGACAGGGCTGCCTTGCTGTCAGTCCCATCCTGCCACACTGCCTCAGGGACAACTTGATACCTTGTCCCTGAACCCTGCCATCTGCCCCCGCACCCCTGAACTTTGCCCCCTGGCCCCCATCATGCTTGTCTCTACACACATTACCCACCTCCCTGCCCCTGTGCTGCTGTGTGCTCCCCAAGCTGCTGGCCCCCTTGTGAGATGCTCCATATGTGAGAAGCTGAAGGAAGGAAGGACTGCCCTTCTTCCAGTCCTTCTCCATCACGAGTGTGGGCTGGAAACCACAGGCTTGCTCCCTCACTGCCAGCCGCCAGCCTGTGAGGGCGAGGTGCTCTCCAAGGTGCCTCCCTCCTCCTCCACCTCCCTCTCCAGTCGCTCCTGATTTTTGTCTTCCCTCCTCTTCCCACACCCTCCTGCCCTTCATTTTTAGGGTGCACCCTTTGCTCCTGTGTGCAGGTGCTCCAGCCCCCCCACCCCAAGAGGGTCCCAGGCTCCCCCTTCTCTCTCCTGCAGACCCAGCCCCAGGCTGGTGGTGCGGCTCATCTACCTCCACTCTTTCCAAAAGCCCCAGAGCCCAAGAAGCCTCTGCCCCTGCAGCAGGCTGCCATCCATCCAAACATCTGGTCATTCCAGGGCTCGGCCCCTGGGGACACCTGCCTCTTCCTCCCTCAACCTTGTGGCCACGCCTCCCGGGAGGTATAGGAGGTTGTTAACAGCAACTGGGGTTGTGGTCGTATTATAGCTTTCACGAGGTGTAACTCACATGCCATAAAACTCACCTGCTTTGCAGGCACAACTCCAGCAGCTTTAGTGAATTTACAGATCCCTCTGACTATTGCAGTCCCTCTTCAGCCCCAGCCCTGGCAACCAAATTTACTTTCTGTCTCTATCTAGACACTTCACATGCATGGAATCATCCTCTGTGTGGCCTTTTGTGTCTGGCTTGCTGTGGATTGTTGCCACCTTTTGGTTTTTGTGACTCGTGCTGCTGCTATGCACAAATGTGCACAAGTCTTCGTGTGGACATACACTTTCATTTCTCTTAGGCTGTTGTTCAGTCGCTCAGTTGTGTCCAACCCTTTGCGACCCCATGGACTGCAGCACACCAGGCTTCCCTGTCCTTCACCATCTCCTGGAGTTTGCTCAAACTCATGTCCATTGAGTCAGTGATGCCATCCGACCATCTCATCCTCTGTCATCCCCTTCTCCTCCTGCCTTCAATGTTTCCCAGCATCAGGGTCTTTCCTAATGAGTCGGCTCTTCGCATTAGGTGGCCAAAGTATTGGAGCTTCAGCTTCAGCATCAGTTCTTCCAGGGAATATTCAGGGTTGATTCCTTCAGGATTGACTGGTTTTATCTCCTTGCTGTCCAAGGGACTCTCAAGAGTCTTCTCCAGCACCACAGTTTGAAAGCATCAATCCTTTGGCACTCAACCTTCCAGCTCTCACATCCATACATGACTTCTGGAAAAACCATAGCTTTGACTAGACAGACCTTTGTAGGCTAAGTAATGGCCCTACTTTTTAATCCTCTGTCTAGGTTTGTCATTGCTTTTCTTCCAAGGAGCAAGTGTCTTTTAATTTCATGGCTGCAATTCTCTTGGGTAGATACCTCAAAGGGGAAGTGATGGGCTGGTGAATGAATGTTCAGCTTTCTAAGAATCTGCCAAGCTGGATTCCAAAGTGGCGGCATCACTTTACACTCCCGGCAATAATTTAAGTTTCTCCACATCCTCACCAACATTTGTTATTTTCTTTTTACCTTATTTTCTTTGATCAGAGCCATTTGAGTACATGAGAAGTGGTATTTCATTGTGGTTTTGACTTGCATTTCCCTTAAGACTAATGAGATTGAGCTTCTCATCATGTGTGTCTTGGCCATTTTTATATCTCCTTTGGCGAAATATCTATTCTAGTCTTTTTAAAACTTTTTAAAATTTCAATGTCAGTTGTTAATTAGGTTATTTGCCTTCTTGTTGACCTGAGAGTCCTTTGTGTATTCAGTCCCATGCAAATATGTTCTCCTCACATTTCATTTCCTTAAAGGTGTCTTGAAGTTTTTGATTTTGATGAAGTGGCCATCGACTTTTGTGACCCTGCTTCTATTGGTGGACACTGCTCTGGCGCCTGGCACAGTGCGGAAACCAGGCTCTGTCCTCACTAGCCCGAGACCTGGGTGGGCGACAGCACCTCTCTGGGCATCAGTCACCTTGTCTGCACAAAGAGGGTACTTTGGTACCCACCCCAGAAGCCCGCTCAAAGCTGTGCTTGAAACTGTGCCTGGTGCCCAGTTACCTTGAAACCAACCTCACTTACGGACTGTGGGTCTTTCGGGGATTTTACATTCATCCTCAGGTTGGATCCTTATTGCAGCCCTCAAAGCAGGTGCTATTCACCCCATTTGAGGGTGAAAAACAGAGACTCAGGAAAGCTGAGTGGTTTAAGGTCCCACAGCCTGTGAGGGGCTCACAGAGGCATCGCCCCACTTGAGGGGTCCAAGATTGCTGCCTCGCCACCCAACAGCTGCTCCCAGAGGCAGACTGAGGCTCCCTCCCCCGACCCGGAAGTCCAGGCCAACGCTGTCCCCAGGGTCACCAAATCAGCACAGGCCAGGCACTGGCCAGCAGGATGAGGGACTCATCACACTGCCCCAAAGCCAAGACCTCTGCCCTGGGGGGAGTCGAAGCTGCTAAGACACAGTGCGGCCAGCGGGACACTGGGGAACCCCAGGCATTGGGGAGCCCTGAGGAGGGCCAGGCTCAGCCTGGGGTGTGGACAGGGGTATCTCAGCCTCTTCCAGGTTGGGGTTAAGCCCCAGGCCCCTTCTGACAACCTCTGGAGCTACAAAGCAAGTCTGTGGGTCTGTGGTGATCTTCTTGGGCAGATAGGCCTGCAGACCAGAGTGTCCCCACCTGCATGGCCCATGTCCTCCTTACCTGGGAGCTGTCTCCCCAGGGCCTGTGTTTCTTTTGTGACTTAGCAAATTTTGAAACACACATGGAGAGAAAATAACACAACCAGTCCCCACGTACCTGTCTCCCAGATCCAACAGTGGTCACTGCAGGGCCACGCTCATCTATTCTCCCATCCATTGAGTACATTCCAGGCATCCTATCATGTCATTCCCAAATCCCACAGTACAAGTGTGGGCACACACATGTGCACAAAAGTTTCTCCAGAAAGAAAGGAACCACCCGCCACCTGCTTTGTACTGGGGCTCCTGGTGGGTCCTGGTGAGGAAGGCCCCTTGGCAGCCAGACATCCTCAGTCCAGGCCATTTCACCTCTCTGAGCCTCAGTTTCCTCATCTGTACAATGGGACTGCAGTACTTACTACCTGGCAAGATGGCCTTGGAGATTAATCAAGACTGCAGACCGTCTGTGGGCACATAGGGAGATAGCAGAACAGAAACAGCATGGCGGGGAGGCCCAACCCCAACATCAGGAGGTGGGGGAGAGAATGGGATGGAGGAGTTACAACCAGATCTTCCACTGTCTGAAACAACAAATTCTTAGGCGGGGGAGGGTGGTTAAAAGCCTCAACCAAATGTAGCAAGTCATAGATGCACATTTTCTCATTTCTCTGCTTTTTTGGACACTTGGAGTAGTTTATAAATCTAATTCAAGAACTTAAAGTTGCAATCAGATCGTGTCTGTGCTTGACACTTACTAGGAGCCTGGCTCAGTTACCTACTGCCATGTAACAAACATCTCCAGACTTAAAACAGCAGTGGCTTAAGAGAGCCACCTTTGTATACTTTCTCCCAACTCTGTGGGCTGCCAGGGCTCGGCCAGGTGGTTCCTGGGCAGCTCATGACACCAGCTGGGGCTGCTGTCACCTGGTGGGGACTTGACTGGGCTGGATGTCTGGCCTGACCCACATGGCAGGTATTGGGGGCTGGGCACTGGCTGGGAGCTCAGCTGGAGCTCTTCCAGACGGTCTACACCCAGGCAGTCTACACCCGGGCTGTCCCTGTGGCTTGGGTGTCTCAGCATGGTGGTGGGGTTCGGAGAGGGAGCCTTCCCGAGAGCAAGTCTTCCCAGATGGAGGAAGAAGCCACCCAGGCTGAGTCCCAGAACAGGTACTGCATCGCTTCTCTCGTCCTCCTCTGGCAATCTCAGGGCCACAGAGTTAAGGAGGGGGAATCAATGTCGCCCTTCAGTGTGTGTGTGGGGGGCGGGGGCAGGGGGAGGAAGATCTTGCAGCTGTCTTTAACTTCCCATTGTGATCAACAAACGATTGTTGAATACAAGACTGAATTCCACAGACATACTTCAAGCAGGGAATTGGCTCTGGTGAG
>NW_011494867.1:11115192-11119015 GCF_000754665.1 Bison bison bison | reverse complement strand
GGTGAGGACTGGAGGGCTGTGAATGGGACAGTCTCTCCCCTCCCCAAGCAGCACTGCTCCCCCGCTTCCTTGACAGCTTGTGGAGACCCTCTGGGCCCCAAACCCTCCAACACAGCGTGTGACTGGTGGTGCTCTAGCGGTGAGGGGAGGTCACACCACGGTGACGAGGAAGGCCTGGCTTCTCAGATCTGCTCAGGGGCTGCTGGGAGGCCAGTCTGCAGAGTGCCCTCTCTCCTTTCTGCTGCTCTGGCTGGAGGCTCCCAAGCACCCTGTCCACAGGTCTCCTGGGCTGAAGACCCCCGCTGAGCCCTGGGCTGCCCTGATGTCCTTCCAGGCACAGGAGGTGTCCGGGGCAACCACTATCGTCTCACCCTTCCTCCTCTGGTCCCCTCCCTGGCGCGGCCCCCGTGCTGCCTCCACCACCATTGTCGCCCACGCCACCCTTTGCTGACAGCTAGAAGGGGCATAGGCGGTGAGGCTGTGCAGACAGAACCACTCCCACCCTGCTCTGGCAACCTCTCCGAGTCACTCCCTCCCCAGCAGCTCCACGGGCTTGGCATTTGGGCAGATGGCTCCCTTTAGGAATGCGTATGGTCCCCCGTCCCCAGAAACTGTCTGAGGACTTGCGGTTCTTCATCGGTTCTCCCAACCCTGATGCGTTCCATGAGTGTGTCTGGAGCCCCTGCCCTGAGCTGGGCCCTGCCCCAGGCTGAGAAAGTGAGGCCAGCAGGGCAGACTGGTCCCTGCCCTCGGGAGCTTCCCTGCTAGGGATACCCGGTCATTGCACCCACCAACCCATGGCAGCCTACAGTGTGCCTGGCAGACGGACACATGCTCAAAGCCATGGGAGCCTGGAAGAGTTAACTGGACAAGGGAGGTGGAAGCTCATGAGGAGGAGCCACTCTACAGGGCTGGCCCCTTTTCCCTGGGCAGAAAACCAGACCAGCTTCCTTGGCACTTCACCTGGCTGCCAAGAAAATGATGTCCAAGTGGGTGCTCTCTCTTTTAAAAAAACAAAAGCTCACTTTATCTTGGAAAATTTCAAACACATACAAAAGTAGAATAGTATAATAAGCCTTCACGTATGCATCACTTAGCTTCAACAATTATCAACATTTTCCATTGTTTTCATCTCCACCAGCCCCTCCCGTTCTCACTCTGCCACCTTTTTATTTTCCTTGTCTTTGTCTTTTTTTGGCCACACCACGAGGCTTGTGGTATCTTAGTGCCCTGACCAAGGATCAAACCCACGGTGCAAGAGCAGAGCCCTAACCACTGGACAGCCAGGGAATTCCCATTATTTCCCTCGTCTTTGAAAAACCTCATCTTCATACTAATTCACTCACAAATACTTTTTCACATGGATCACTAACAGATAAGGGCTTTAAAAACACAATGACACCACTATCACATCTCTTAATATTGGCAGCGAGTTCTTAATATTATCTAACACCCAGACTGTGTTCAATTTTCTATTATCTCGCAAATATCTTTTTCTAGTTGGTTTGTTCACATCAGGACCCATCCAGGCTTTGCACAGATTTGGAGTAGGTTCATCTCTATCTGAAGTGTCTGTCCTTCCAAGTGGGCTTGGATGCTCGAGTGGAGATTCTCTACCGCAGGGGCCCCCAACCTCTGGGATCTAATGCCTGATGATCTGAGGTGGGGCTGACGTAATAATAATAATGGAAATAAAGTTGCACAATAAATATTGTGTCCTTGAATCATCCTGAAACCATCCCCACCCCCGTCCGTGGAAAAACTGCCTTCCACAAAACCAGTTCCTGATGCCAAAAAGGTTAGGGACAGCTGCTCTATGGTATCAGTCAATTACCATCACCTGGGAGTTTTTACAAACCACCCCTACCTGGGCCCTACCTGGACCAATTAGGTCAGGGTCCCTGGGGTGAACCAGGACCTGAGTGTTTGCTTCATTCATTTGTATTTATTTATGTATCAGTTAAGCTCCACCCACCCCACCCCGCCTTGGGGATCCTGGCCTGCTGCCAGAGTTAGGAATCCCTGGAATACTCTTGGGGGTTCTCACTAGCAGTTGTGCCCCCGGGGTGTCCCCTGGCAATGTCTGGAGATGCTTTTGGTTGTCACCACTTGGGCAGGGGGGCTATGCACTGGCATTTAGTGGATGGCAGCCAGGACATCCTGCAGCCCGCGTGGCACAGAGTTAACCAGCCCCGAACATCAAAGTGCTGACATTGAGAAACTCTGATACTGGAGCACCAACCTCTCTGGTCTCAAGGGGCAGAGGCCTCCTGGGGGAGGAAGAAAATTAAACTGGATTCTTTCCATTCCTCATCTCAGCCCCTTACAGTTGATGAAATGCATCCCCCTGGGCCTCCTCTCATTAGCCCTGCATCCCCTCCCCCAGTGCTGTGTGGGTCTAAACTCTCCCGGGAGACTGGCCGCTCCCATCTCTGGTTGGGGCAGGAATGCATCTCTCACCTGCTGGGCGACCTCTGTCCTTCCCTCTGCCTCAGGCCTCACTCCTGGGAAATGGAAAGAGCAGGGCTGTCCCGAACCAGTGGTGACCTTCAGCCATCTGCACAGTTACCCCGTTCACTGCAGTACCCGGTGCCCAACACAGAGCAGGTGCTCAAAAAGTGTTTGTAGAAATGAATGGATCCCCATTTCTCCTTGTGGAAACCGGGGCGCCGAGAAAGTGGGTCTCACAACCAGCTTTTGGCCTCAAGGCTTTTCAGCCTTGTCCTTGCTTCTGTGTAAAGAATGTGTGTGCCTGCCTCCCCTAGGGGTTCCCCGCTCCTTTGCTGCCACCGTCTCAGGAGACGATGGGGAGCAAGGCTGTCCCACAGCTCTCCAGGGAGGAACAAGGGCACAGGACACTCCCAGCCCACCTTCCCTCCTGAGGCTGGGGTGGGGGCCATCCTCCCCCACCTTCCTCTGTTTGTGGGGAGGCATGATACATGTCCTATCATTTTGGACTGGATATGGTCTGGGCACCCAACATTTTGCAATATTTTTGGGAATGACTCAAAAGAGAACACAGCTGGAGAGCTGACTCAATGTCCTGCGTTCACTGAAGGCATGTCATTGTCCTGCTCGGAGGCTCAGTTCCCTTCCTCTGTTTCCAGAAGGACACAGACCACAAGGCGTGGAGACCTTTTGATCGTTAGACGGAGCCGGCCTGACAGGCTGGTGACAATGACGTGAAAAACACTTGGTGGGGGTGGCTTTGTCCCTCCTGGCACGGTAGGTGCCCGTGGAGGCCTCCTCTCTGTGGGAGGCCTCCGGAGAAACCCATCTGGGTACAAGGCCCCGTGCACCCACAGGCGGGGAACTGGGCAATTCCTAACAGCTGGGCGTCCTCAAAAAACCTGCCACCCCCAGCCGGCCACACCGCTAGCTCAGCCCCACACGTGGGGTGCAAAAGCATGTGTGGAGAGCCAGAGGGCCAAACGTTAACAGCGGGGCAGCTGTCCCTTTGATCACGCGGGTCATCCGAAGCCCCGGAGGCCAGCGACTAGATGGGGGGGAGTGGGGGAGGGGCGCGCAGCTAGCACGTCCCCAGGACCCGGGGCAGGCGGGGAGATGGTGGAGCCTCCCTTCTCCCCGTTCCCCTTCTCCGCGGCTCGGCGGTGGGGCTCACTCAAGCACGGCCATGCGGTGTGGGGGAACCCCAAGGTCCCACTTCCACCAACCAGGGCTGGGGATGCACAGCCGCAGGGGGCCTGGCACCCAGCCTCGGGGAGGGGCGCACGGTGGAGAGTCCCGCGGCCCGAACTTTCCCCGGGATCCCCCTTCAGCCTCCCCCACCGGCCGGGCGAGAGGAAGCTAAGGAGAGCGGAGT
>NW_011494867.1:11106635-11114776 GCF_000754665.1 Bison bison bison | reverse complement strand
GCCCACCCCACCCCACCCCTCCCTTCCCTTCTGGAAGACACAGCTCTTTGCCGAAGCCGCAACCCCGCCAAGCAGCGTTCACGCCCCGCCAGTACCCGCCGCGGGAGGGCCGTCCCTGGGGAGGACGGGCCCCCACCCCGGGGTGGGGTGCGGTAGGGGACCCTCGCGGCTCGGGCGTCCCCCCCTACTTCTTGTAGACTTTTCTGCGGAGACGCAGGTTTGGGGAAAGTTGGGCCCCCTTTGGCCATGTTGCAACTTACACCGGGCGCGTGGGGAGGTGTGTCCCCGCCCGTGGAAGCCGCCGGCCCCCCAGTCTCCACCTGCCACCCCACGCGGTCACGAGTTCCTGGGTAATGGGCCAGACCGCCATTCCTGAAAGCTGGAGAGGAGCCCGGCCGGGGGGGTGGGGGCAGGAGGCCTGGAGAGGAACCATTTCCCCTCTATCGAGTATTTCAGAATGTATTATTTATGAACCGCCTCACTTAGGGGCCCCCTTCGCTCCCAGGGCATCAAAGCAGGTTTGCAACCGCAAAGAGCGACCACTATGAACGCGCTCGCCACTTGCCTGGCCGGCTGAGCTCAGCGGAACTGGAGGGAGGCACTCCTTACTCAGGTGGACCTACACCCCGGCTGGGCGCCCCCCCTGGTGGGCGGGGTCAGGGCAGAGGGGGACCTCTCTTAGACCTCCCCGAGCTGTTAGGCCGCGATGGAATCCGAAAAGTCTGTGCTGGCTGAGCCTCCTTCGCCTCGCTGAGAATGAGGAGGAAGAGGCAGGGAAGGCAGCCTGGTGAGGGCCCTCCTGTGATTGGTGCAGGAACAAACACCCCATCTTACAGATGAGGAAACTGAGGATCCCAGAGGCACATCTGGATTGGCAGGCTGGTGGGGGGGGGCTTCCTACAGAGCCCCCAGGGGTGCTGGGGGGCAGCCCCTGTCCCAGGCTGGGTCAAGTCCAGAAAGCAGCCCCTTACCTGTGCAGGCCACACCCACCATGGGTTCCCTGTCCCCACCCTGGATGGGAGGGAGTTGGTGTATTTATGGAAAGACTTAATCCCTCTGCAGGCCCCAAGGAGGTGGAAAGCTCCGCCAGCCTAATCTCCTCTCCCTGGAAGCCTTTCCCTTGGCAGGTGGGTTGCCCTGGGTGGGCTTGAGTCCTGGGTTGAGATCACCTCTGGAACTTCCGCTCAATGGCCAAGGAAAGAGAGCAGAGCTACTTCATGTTGATTGAGCCCTACATGCTGCTACCTATCACCTGCGTTTTCCATTTTTCTTCTCTGACCTAACACTGTTGTTATCCCCACTTTACAGATGAGGACACAGAGGCTTATAAAGATCAAGTGACTGATCCAAGGTCACACGCAGGGGCAGGCGGGTAAGTGGCGAGGCCTAGCCTTGAACCCCTACCCTCACAGTGTAGGACCAAACTGTAGGCAGACCCTCCTGGGTGAAAATAATGTGTTATAGATTTACAATAATGTGTACACCCAGGAGCCCGCTCACAGCCGACGCAGCCACAGCCTCCCCTCCGAGCTTGTGGGGGATTGTGTGTATCCCACAGACAGTGCCACACTGTGGTTACTTTTTATTTGGGTGCAGAGAAAGCGGTGGTTTAGTTTTCTGTTTGCGCTGCAAACCTGAATGGGGTGAGCTGGCCAGCAGGAAAGCTAAGGGCTAATAGTTTGCGACTCCTAACTTCAAGGCTGCTATAAAAAGGATGCCGTGTTTTCTAATTAGCCCCATGATTAGTTAACTGTTAGCCTAACTTCTAATAGAATACCCCTTATTTTTAAACATTTTTACTGACGTGTAACATATGGAAAGTTGCACAAATTGTACGTGTTGAATTTGGTCTCAGGCTCAGAGGGCCAAGTATCGTGCTCACATTTACATTGCCAGTCAGTGGAAGACCACAGCTTGACCCTGGGTAGCCCAAGACCCTGCCCCGTGACAGCAAGGCAGGTGCAGGCTTTAGTGGGCACCTTGTCTTCCCCCCAAGCCCATCGTCTTTCGCTTCCTGTGGGCGAGCAGCTGTGGGCCAGGCAAGTGCCCCCTGCGGGTCTGTGGCCTAAAGCCCAGGAGAGGCTCATGTTTGCATTCTGTGTACCAGAAAGGGAGGCATGTTAACGCTTGTAGCATCTGTTCCCAGCGCAGTCCCTTTGGCTGCTATTGTAGGAATTCTAATCCTGTTGCAAAAGGAAAGTCCCATTTTTTTTTAAAAGAAGGAAACCAAGATGTGTCATAGGCCTGCTGGGAGCCCCTCTTGGCCAGTCTGTCAGTAGGTCTTCCCTGTGTTTGCAGTAGGGGGACTGGCCCAAGAGCTGGTCCCGGGCTCCCCCAGCTGGGAGGGGAACCTGATTCTATCTGGTCTGGTGGGTCCACCCACCTAGGCAAACTGTCACATTCTTCAGCTGTGAGTCTCCACCCGTGCCCTCTCCTCCATCCTCCAGTGAGGTCTTGGTTAAGGGAGTGAGGCTCTGGGTCCCTGTCAAGTCACGAGCTCCACGGGGCTCTTCCGATTCCGTCTGGGAGGTGACTCCAGAGACCGTGATCAGGCTGTTAGCCCAACTCTGCCTTTCACTGACTCCCTCTCTAGGCCTCCATGGGCCACAGGCCTCATCTGGGAAGCCCAGGTGGCCACCTCCATGTAGGGTTGCTAGGGTTAGCAAATAAAAATAAAGGCTGCCCTGTTCCATGTGAACTGCAGAAAATGATGGAGAATGTTTAGTAGGAGTCTGTCCCATACAGGAGTTGGGCATCCTGTATTTTATTTGGCAGTTTATTTCTCTGACCGCTCCCAGTTCCAGAGATCTGATTCATCCCAGGAGGTGTTTACTTCATCTCCTACAGCCCAACCTCCATGATCCCCCAAAGCAGAAACCGAAGGGAAGCTAATAGCAGATCCCTTGTGCCCTGAGTGGTTCTGATGTGTTCCACGGGCAGTGCTACATCTTTATTACTTTACACTTTGTGCAGAGAACACATTAGTTTACTGTTCTCTTTGCATCAGGAACCTGCAGGGAGTGGGCTGGCGAGCACTACCCTGCTACGGGCTGATAGTTTGGGGCTCTTATCTGCAAGGCAGCTATAAAGATAGTAACAGACATCTTGGCCAAGGGTGTCCTCTGCCCTGGAGCTGCCCAGGCTTCAGAGGGGCCGTGAGGGGCCATTTGGCGTGCAGAGTGGCCGACATCCATCTCTCTGGCCACTGCTCAGGGGAGAGGCAGACCCCTGCAGGAGGAAGTAAGATTTTATTTCTCACTGCCCATCCGTGTCACCAGAGAGGGTTCTGTCGCGGCCATTTGGTGGTAGGGAGATTCTTACGCCCGAGTGCAAGAAAGGACCTGTTTTAACTCAAGCTGTTGTGCAAATAATTAACAGCCTGATATTTTGAAGGGAACATAAACAGAGCCCGATTTGATATGAAAGGGTGGTTTTTCACACTCTTGCGAATGTGTGAAAGAGAGAGTACATTTATACCTAAACGTGAAGTTCTCTTGGGCCTGATGGCTTGCCTACCTTCTTGCCAAGCTAGGGGGGCCCCTCCCATGGAATCTTTTCTTCCCACCCGTTAAACCTTTATTTTCTAATTGCACAAATGTGTGTCTTCCGGGTATAGACCTCAGCATGTAGAATGATAGACACAGAAGCCCGGGGGTGCAACTGACCTGGCTTTGAGCTCTGGCCTCCCAGAGCTGCTGTTGGACCGCCCAGAGCTCCACTCCGTCATCTGTAAGTCACAGATGCGGTCATGTTATCTCGCTGGGTGTTGTCAGGTTTAGGAATTTTTGTAATGAACTCAGCCTCTTGAAAGCATTAGCTTGACATCTGTGTCAGTGGTGAGGATGAAGTTTAGGGGGACATAGCCTGCTCCCCACAGTCAAGCGTCTGTATGGCTCTATTTGGACAGATGAACATCCCGTCTACCAGGACCGTCTCCTGCAAAGGCACCTGCCATCTCTGCTGGGGGCAGCCCCATCACAGAGGGAGTGGAGTGGACGGGGCGCTGTCCACGGTCCTACATAAACCACCCTGGGGAGCGCCTCCTCCATCCCCTATAACTGGCTACACCTCGGACTCGGGGACTGCATGGCAGGCCGCCCCCCGGTTCTCTTCCCACACAGTGTCCCCACAGGCTACTGAAGGGTGACACCGTGACATTGACAGATGATGACGATGGTGACGACGGCTCCAGGCCCTGTCCTGGAGGCTGGGTCAGGATGCCTGTTCTATAACTGAGGACTTGGAGCCGGAGGGGCGGGGGTGGGGGAGGAGGGCGGTGAAGCATCAGCATCTCAGGCTCAGAGAGGAAGAGGACTTGGCCGAAGGTCACACAGCCCACACAGACTCCTGGTTCCTCTCAGCCCCTCCCAAGGCCCACTGCCCTTGTGGCGTGTTGCAGCAATGTGCATGGGAACGAGAAAGGTCGGTTGGTGAAAACTACGTTTGGAAGTTTTAGAAACTAGAAGTAGAATCATTCCACCTAGCCCTGACCTCACCACGTGACGTTTGCCTGACCCTCACACAGCTTCCCGTCCCACGGTGTCCACTGGATCCAGGCTGCCAGCTCCTCCTCCTTCCTTAACTTCCTTCCTTTTTTCCCTGAATGTTTGGAGATAGGTATTTCTCAAGTCACAGGACAGCTTTAGCGACAAAACCTATCCATTCAGGACAGTTTTCTGGGAGGAGCAGGGAACCAGAGCGCCTTCCCCCAGCCAGCGCTGCGGCCCCTGGCCACCCCTCCAGCCACACCAGAGACGGGGTAGGGGAGTTGGATGTGATGCTCCCACTGCATTCTGGCTACCGGGGCGGGGCGCGGGGGGTGTTCCGTGGAGTCAGGGTAAATAACTGCTCTCTGCTTTCCCTTGCTGAATGCTTCCCTTGAATAGTTTCAAGTTTCAGAAAAGTTACAAGAACAGTAGGAGCTAATGTATATCCTTCCCTGGAAGTGAACATGTAGCTACAGTTGCTTCATTGGCTTGGATTTCTGGCCGGGCTCTGAGAGTAAAGCTGCAGAAATGATGGCCGAGGACCCTAAACACCCCAGTGCGTGTCCTCAGGGCAGGGCCCACCTCTTACAAAATGCAGCCCAGAGATCAGAATCACAAAACTCGACCACAGCTCCATGCTGTCACCTCCTGGACAGGTGTCTTTCTTTTGACCGTTTTACTACTTTTCAAACTAGAGACAAGCATGTCGTGAACGCCCGTGTCCCAGTGTCAGCAGCAGACAAGGCAGCGCCCCTCACCCTCCACGCCTCTGCGGCTGTTTCTCTGTTGGACTTTACGGCAGCTTCCCACTCTCACTTCGTCAGTGTGGACTTCAGTGTGAATCATTGTCCTGTGGCCCTAGGGTGGGATGTGTCGTGTAAGCTGTTGGGTGGGCGGTGGCCAGCGCGTACCCCAGACAGAGCGGAGGAGCGTGGACTGTGAGATCAGAGCTCACTGTGTGGCTGTGATGTGGTGTGGCCGGCAAGAGCCCTGGGAGGTTGCTGTGGCCCTAACTCAGGGCCGCAGACCCCTGGGCAAGAGGCCCACGAGAGAGATGGGAGGGGAACTCTGGGGTTGAAAGCATAGGCTTGGAATCCCTGCCCCACCACCTGCTCCCCATACAACCCTTCTGCAGGTTAACTAACTTCCCAGTGCCTCAGTTTCCCCATTAGCAAAGTGGGGATCGGAATGGCCCCAGTGTCACCAGGCTGTCGTGAGGCTTAAATGACCGTGAATGGAGGCACTCCGGAGGGTGCTGGGCACAGAGTAGGTGCTCGAGAGAGGCACCCATCCCTACCCCACAGGCCTTCTCTGGGGCTCTCCCTTCCTCCAGCGCTGCACCCCCTCACCCAAGGAAGGGTACACACTCCTGGCAGCTCATCTCACCTATTAGAATCGTCTCCCCCCTGCCTCCAGAGCTTTGGAAAAGCCCAGTTCTTACCACAGCCCAGGCCAATGGGGAGCCTTTTGGGGAGGGACCCCTGCCAGGCTCTGATTCCCAGCTCTGGGAACTGCAGCTCCGGGCCTGCTCCAAGTAGGAAGCGCGTCCTTTACACGCAGCCATCCTGACTCTGTTCCCATCCGTGTCTGACCGTCCCTCTTGCCCTCTCCCTCCCTGGTCCATCTCCTACCCACCCACAAGTCCAGCCTGGCTAAAATTGAAGCCTTTGCCCTGGCCGCTCCTCCAGACTGACCCCTCCTGGGATCCTACCATCTCACCAGCCTGTACATCACCCCAGCTTCCAGCAGCTTCTCTCCTGTACCCTGGCTGCCCCACCTTTTCCAGTGCTCAGACTCCACGGTTTCTGGCCCAGAGCTGAGCATCTGGGTCCCATGGGGCCTTGTTACAACATCGATTCCGGCTCAGTGCACCCAGGTGGGGCTGAGAGGCTGTACTGTTAATGAGCTCCTGGGGGTGCCAAGGCTGCTGGTAGAAAGGCCTGGAGGGGGGCTGGCCTGCACAGCCTGCTAGAATGTGGAAGCTACTACATGTGCTCAGGATAACCCCTCCACTATGTAACCAGCCTCCAGAGACCCCGCAGTGTGGCTCAGCCTGGGCCCTTCTGTGGCCTGTTCCTCCAGTGGGCCATGCCCCCGCATGTCCTCTGGGCCTTTGCACATTCTGTTCCTGCAGCCTGGGGTTTCCCACTTGGCTGGCTCCTGTCTTTGGGGACATGGTCCCTGGCCTCCCAGGCTGGGACCGGAACCTTCCTCTGGCCTCCTGGCCTCAGATGGCACCACTGCACGCTTACTCAGGTGCAGGGTCCCGTTTGGCCTTGTATCCACCTGTGTCTGGTCTCCCAAGACCAGATGCCAGGATGGGAAATGTGTAAGAAGTATATTGAGGAAAGTAGGGAAGGGGGCTGGGAGGCCTGGGCCCAAGGAATGAGGGAGGAGGAGACAGGAGGATGGGTGGGGGGCACCCATGGACAGTTGGCCAAGCCAGAGTCAGGCTGACTGTCAGGGTGCCTATCTCAGATCCCAGCCCTCCATCCAGGCTTGCACCGCAAGGGTGGCAGAGACCTGTGGGGCGCTGCCCATGGCCACCCCCCGGCCCCTGGTGGCTCCCTGCGAGTGCAGGAGTCCCCATCCTCAGCCTCTCAGAGCCCCGAGCACCCACCCTGTAGAGCTTCACAGACCCCTGTAGGGGGGCCCTCGCGGGGGTCAGGGCAGTCCTGGGTTGGAACCCCAACTCCACTCCTAGTAAGCTGTGTGGCCTCAGGTAGCCACCACCACCTCTCTGAGCCTTGATTTTTCTCATCCATAAAGTGGGGACAGTGATACCATCTCCTAGGGTTGTAACAGAGTCAAATGTCAGGAGACCGTGAGCCGCTGCCCGTTTCTTCAGCAGCTTTTCAGAACTTGCAGGGAGATGGTGGGGGATTTTAACCCCCATGGACTGGGGACTGGGCTCCTTTCAGCCGTTAGGACGCGAAAGAATTTGCATTTTAGGAGAGGAGGCCTCGTTTGAACAGAAGGCACACCACACCCATCACGGGGCTCAGGGCCACGCTGCGGCCCCACCTGGGGCCCTCTCATCCCCAAAACAGCCACACGGTGGCCCCTCAAAGGCAGGGCAGGTGGTGCGTGTTCCGCCCCATCACCCAGGCCAGACCTCTCTTGCACCTTCACCAGCTCAGTCGCCGCACTGGGCCTCTCTCCAGCGTGTTCACCTTTGAGATGCCTGAAAGTTTTTTCCACCAGCACACAGCAAATTCAGCCCAGATGTAGCCAGCAGGCGCCGTGACCTCGACCGCGGTTTCTCTCCACCACTGCTTCCTGTTGTGCACCCATTAGGCCGGGTGGGGGCCTGGCCACGCGTGGCCGATACAAACAAGCCTCTCCTCTCTCCCCAGGCTGCAGAGGTGCCGACATGGGGCTGAAGCTGACCTGCCTGAAAGGTAAGCGGGCGGCTGTCTCCCTCCAGCTTTTAAGCGGGGTGCCCGGGGGAAGGTGGAGTGAGCCCTGAGACAGGGCAGACCCTGAGACCCCAGCGGTGCTGCCCTGGACTGGGAGGGGGGCACCTCCAGTAAAGGCAGCACCGGTACACAGCAGGCGCCGTGTAAGTGTGTGCTCTGACTCTGAGTGCTCCTCCAGGCCTGCCTTTCCCTGGAGCTGAGTGATGGGGGGACGTTGTAGTGCCCCCCACGCCTC
>NW_011494867.1:11105101-11106419 GCF_000754665.1 Bison bison bison | reverse complement strand
CTCCAGGCTGTGCAGGGTCAGGGGCCCTGCAGGACAGTGCCGGCCATGCACGGGGCGGGGTGGGGGGTGGGGCTTTGCTGTCCACCCTGAGGGCCTGTTACCACGACACGGGTGGTGAGCTAGGTGGTCCCACCTGCTAGGGGCTGGGCAGGGAGGGCTAGGAGAGGGGCAGGGCCAGCAGGGGGAAAGTTCCAGGATGCAGAATCATCGAGGGGCATTGTACGTGTTGGTCGAGGCAGCCCAGACCTCTTTCTTCTGCTCTGGACCTTTCGGTTCAGCGTCCAGACGACCAACGGGGCCCATAGGAAGCTCATTATTGGGGGACAAATGCTCCCTCCCATCATCTCCCCAGCCTAATATCTGGGAGTCACCCTGACGGCTTCTTGCCCATGTACAGCATGCCCGCCAGCCCTGACTCCCCTCCTGCCAGCTCCCACTCCATCCCTCTGTGACAGGAAGCCCTCGGGAGGTCAGGCTTCAGGCCCTAGGCTGGGATGTGGCACTCAGTGGGGGCAGGGTACGTCCATCTTGATGAACAGCTCTTCCAAGACCGTGGGCCAGTGGGGAGCAGCAGTCCCCACGGAGGAGTCAGGGGAGGTGCTTGCTGAGCGGGCGTCCAGGAGAGTTGGGTCCAGAGACGGAAGCCTTGGGGCTCAAGAACACTCTTCCCTTAGACCGTGCTGGGCACAGAACAGGCGTTCGAGACAAGCTGTCTTTTCTGGTTGTTAGTTGTGGTAAAATAGACATAACATAAAGTTTCCCCTGTTAACCATTTCTAAGCGTACAACCCAGGGGCATTAAGTGCATTCATGTTGCTGTACAAGCGTCAGCGCCGTCACCTCCAGGGCTCCTCCTTTTCCAGCTGAAACTCTGTCCGCATTAAACACAAACCCTCCCTTCCTCTCTCCAGAGCCCTGACCCCCACCACCTACTTTCTGTCTCTCTGAAAGCGCCCACGGGGGTGCCTCCCGGAAGCGGAATTGTATGGCCTCTGCCGTTTTGTGTCTGGCTTCCTTCAGTCTCAGCGTGATGGTGAAGCTTCGTCCGTGTTGTGGCAGGGGTGTCGGGACCTCCTTCCTTTTCGAGGCCGAATACTGTTCCGTGGTGTGTGGGCCACGTCTGGTTTGTTCCCCTCCGATGGACGCTGGGCTGCCTGCAGGGTTGGCTGTTGCGCCGTCTTTGACAAAACCAAGATGCTGGAGGGGCCTCTGGGACCCAGCTGCCTCCCTGCCCGAGGCTGGGGGTCGGCCAGGGCAGGAGGTCCAGCAGCCTCAGGTCTGAGAAGCCCTGGGAGGCGCCCCCCCACCCCTCCCCCACC
>NW_011494867.1:11102332-11104997 GCF_000754665.1 Bison bison bison | reverse complement strand
GGGGGTCGGGCAGGGCATAGAAGCCCTCTCCCTGGGCTTAATGAAGACCACCCAGGTCCTCCACCAGTCCAGGGGCCTGGACCCTCCCCCTGTCGGAGCCTCATTCTTACAGCAGACTGCCGAGGGCTGGGTCCCGCACCCCTGACATCCACACGTGGTCGTCCATGTGCGTCCTTTGCTGCCCACAGGTGCGGGTCCAGCTGGTTGTTGGTACTGGGATATGTAGCCTGGGCACCGTCTTGTGTTTCAGTTCAGTTCAGTCCAGTCGCTCAGTCATGTCTGACTGTTTGGGACCCCAGGGACTGCAGCACGCCAGGCCTCCCTGTCCATTACCAACTCCCGGAGCTTACTCAAACTCATGTCCATTGAGTCGGTGATGCCATTCAACCATCTCATCCTCTGTCGTCCCCTTCTCCTCCCGCCTTCAATCCTTCCCAGCATCTCGTGTTTATTTTTTATTTCACATCAAGTGTGAGGGCTGTGTTTCTCCAGGCCATGTCACTTTCACAGTGCTTGAATGCCTCTGTCCAGTTCTGCCGAGAATGGGTCTTTAGGTCGTTTCCAGCATGTGGCTTTTGTGGATAATGTCATTTTGAACATCTCTGCCCTAAGTACTAAGAGTCGGACACGACTGAAGCGACTTAGCGGCAGCAGCAGCCCTAAGTACTGGTTTATTTGGCTACCCCGGGTCTTTGCTGTGGCATGTGTGATCTTTCAGCTGCAGTTTGCACGATGTAGTTCCCTGACCAGGATTTGAACGCAGGCCCCCTACATTAGGAGTGCAGACCACCAGGGAAATTCCCGCTTTGTGAATTTTTTTTTAAATTATAATTTCTTTGGGATAAATTCCAGAAATCAAGATGATCTAGTCAAATAATAAGGGTAAATGGTGGCATCTTCCTGGGGGTTTGGCCCTGGACAAGGCCCTGGTCTGTGCACTCTGAGTGGAACCGTAGCTCATCCATCCCTCCTCCCACTGTGAAGTGGGCACTTCTGGGATCCCCAGTTTCCAGATGAGAAAGCTGAGAAGCATGGAAGTCATGTACTTAGCTGGGGCCACACAGCGTGGATCCAGGTGGGATTTGAACCCAGGCGGGCTGTCCCAGAGGCCTAGCTTTAGCCACCACTGGCATGGCCTCTTCAGAGGAAAGCCTTTTAATTCAACACTTAAAGTGACCGTGGTCTCTTACATCTTCACATGAATCCTAAACTTAGTTCATCTTAACATTAACTCAGGTGGTGTCTTAAGTTTCCACTGTAACAGATTATCACAGATGTGCGGCGGGGGCTGGTGGGGGGGCGGCGGTGGTTCAAACCACAGAAGTCTCTTCATGTTTTCTCCCAGTTCTGGAGGCCTGAAGTCTGAAACCAGAGTGGGCCATGTTCCCTCTGGGGGCTCCAGAGGTGGGGTCTTTCCTGTGTCTTCCAGCTCCTGGGGGCTCCAGGCGTCCTTGGCTTGTGGCCACCTCCCTCCAGCCTCCTCCCCTGTGTGTCCCTGGGCCCTTTCTCTTAGAAAGACATCCCTCTGCCTTTGTCTTATGAAAACACCAGTCTTTGGACTTAAAGTGAAAAGTGAAAGTGAAGTCGCTCAGTCATGTTCAACTCTTTGCAACCCCATGGACTATAGCCCACGGAATTTTCCAGGCAAGAGTACTGGAGTGGGTTGCCATTTCCTTCTCCAGGGGATCTTCCTGACCCAGGGATCAAACCCAGGTCTCCTGCATTGCAGGCAGAGGCTTTACCTCTGAGCCACCAGGGAAGCCAAGTCTTAAATACAGGATGATTGCATCACAAGGTCCTTCACTAATTATGTCTGCAAAGGACTTATTTCCAAATAAGGTCAGAGTTTGCAGTTCTGGGTGGGCGTGGATTGGGGGGGACTCTCCTCAAACCCACCACATGTCACTTCACCTCTGAACCTCCCACGTGGGGTACAAGAAGGCAGTTCTGTTTTAGTTTTAGAACGTGCTCATTGCCTGTCTTTGTCATTGCGATAAAGACGCAGCTCAAGGTGGGCGATCACAAGAGTGTGACGTCTGAGGGCTGTGCCAGAGTCCTTATGTTTCTGGTTCCAAAGGAGCAGGGGGACACTTTGAACAGGCTCCGTGTGCTCAAGGCCCAGCCGTAGCAGCTGTGACCTGTGGGAATGGTCCACTGTCCCGAGAGCACGTCCCTCGCTCCTTCTCATGTAAAGGCTGGTATGCCCTGGGCATCCCCCAGTCACTCACCTTGTCCTCACTATATCTGGACAGCATAGCTAACTTTACAAATGGGAAGACTGTGGCACAGGGACCAGGGCTCAAGGCCCAGGGCAGGTCGTCGGGGCTTGGCCTGGCAGACGGCACATGAGGGTGGTGAGGGGTTTCCCTGATTCGTGAGCAGTTCTGTCCTGGTCAGCCTTGAGGGTGGGGCACCACCAGGAATCAGCATGGTGGGGCCCTATGGTTTTCAGCGGGGATCCCTGACCTGCAGTCTCAGCATCACCTGGGAAGCAGACAGAGGTGAGAATTCTCAGACCCACTTGGACCTGCCGCGTCAGGAGCTCTGGCGTTTCTCGCACTCTCTCTGAGGGATGCCAGGACACGCTCAAGGTGGAGAACCACTGGCAAGGTGACTCTGGAGTCAGAGAGATTAGGTTCAAATCCCAGTCCTGCCCCCAACCACT
>NW_011494867.1:11096602-11102232 GCF_000754665.1 Bison bison bison | reverse complement strand
TGCCCAAGCCTCAGTTTCCCCATCTGTGAAATGGAGTGATGAGTGGCAGCATCTCCTGGGCCAGGTGTCAAGAATGATCTGAGATGAGCGCTAGAGATGGTGCCCCCGGGGTTCCTGGCCCTTCACGCCTTCCCACTCTGGAGGAGCTCCAGCTCCAGCTGTGTGGGGACCTTGCCGGGGAGGGGGTGGGGGGTGGGTAGGTCGGGGGAGTTAACCTGCAGGTGTGGCCTTTCCCATTGGGGTCTCCTCGGGGACCTGGTGTGGTCTCTGGGACTCCCCAGAGTTTGCTGGCTTCAGCCCCAGCCAACTCCATCATCACCATGGAGACGGGATCCAAAAGATGGGGCTGGTCCCAGGGGACTGTCCTTCTGGAGCAAAAGGGCCAGGAGATGGAGACTTTGTCCAGGCTTGTTGTTTGGTTCGTTTGTTATAATAGGCTTTCTTTTTTAGAACAGTTTTAGATTTATATTAACAGAAAAATTGTGAGGAGAGTACATGGTTGTGTATACTCCATGACCAGTTTTATGTGTAGTCAGCATCTTACATGAGTGTGGTATGTTCTTTATGGCCAGTGAACTGATACTGACCCATTATTTTAACTAATACTTTATTCTGAGTTTCCAGTTTCCACCTGGGTCTGTCCGTGGATCTGATCCGGGACCCTCCTTACATTTAGTCATTGTGTGTCCTTAGGCCCCTCTGGGCTGAGCCAGTTTCTCAGAAGCTCCTTCTGTTTGTGACCTTGACCATCCTGAGGAGTATGGTCAGGTGCTGTGTAGGTTGGGTTTGGCAGTCTCTTTTGTGGAGTATGTGGTGATGGTGAGGGTGGAGATGAGACACAGCTGCAGCCCCCAGGCCACTGGGACCCCTGACTGCCCAGGCGTCCTTCCTGGTTCCCTGTGGTGGCTCAGAACCTCTGCTCCCAGTAACCCAGGTTTGGGTGGCTGGGAGCTGGCAGTTACAATAATGTCCATTTTTCTGATTGGCGTTTAGAGGCCCAAGACTAGCCTCAGGTCACAGCAGAGAGTCACCCTACAGAGCCCCCTTCCAGTGTGAACATGTGGTTCCAGCTGTCCTGCAGTGGGGTCCAGAGTTGGTGGAGAGAGTGTTCACCTCACAGTGCAGGGAACAGCATTCTGGTCAGAGGGAACAGCAGATGCAAAGCCCCAGAGACAGGAAGAGACTTGGTGAGCTGTCAAGTATGGTTGGAACTGGAGGTAGGGGCAGGGGCCAGGCGGAGAAGCTGAGGCCCTGGAGCAGGCAGGGCCGTGAGAGCAAAGGTGTTCATCGAGATTTCTCTTCAGAGTCATGGGAGGCACTGGGATCACTCGAGAGTGGGTCCTCATCCTCTGTGTAACATCAGACTCACTCGAGAGGCTCACGGGAGGGGGTGGCCCTGGCCTGCTGATCAGGGCAGGGATTCTTTTTTTCTTTTTCCTTTAATAATTTTGTTTGTTTATTTTTGGCTGTGCTGGGTCTTGATTGCTGCAAGAGCTTTTTTCTAGTTGCGGAGAGTTGCGATGCACGGGCTTCTCATTGCAGTGGCTTCTCTGGCTGCGGAGCATGGGGCACACGGGTTCAGTAGTTACAGCACATGGCTCACAGCTGTGGTCCCCGGGCTCCAGAGCACAGGCTCAGTGGTTGTGGCACACAGGCCTAGTGGCCCCAAGGCATGTGGGAACTTCCCGGACCAGGGATTGAACCTGTGTCCCCTGCATTGGCAGGTGGATTCTTTACCACTGAGCTACCAGGGAAGCCCAGGGATTCAGTTTGGATGAAGCTGTGCAGCCTGGGGTGAGAACCACTGTCCGAGGCCCATGCCTTTGCTATTCAGGGGGCCCTGTGGTGTAGACTGACTACCCAGAGGTGACAAGGACCAAGTGAACTTGGCTGGGGTTCAGGGAGGCAGGCTTCAACCCAGAGCTCCTCCTGGAACCTCCTGTACAGATCTCTGCCCAGGAGACAGGGGCTTGGGGGGCTTGAAGCCCACCCCCCCGGCCTACTCAGAGTAGGGGTGGGCAGTCGCAGCCGGTCGTGAACGCCGAGGCAGATGGGGCTTAGTCCGGCTCGGCCTTGTCCCAGGGGCGAGCTGGCAGCCCTCTTGGCTCAGAGCAGGGATTTACCCCTGGTCAGGCTTAAGCTAAACCCAGCACCTGCTGTCCTCCCGAAGGAGGGGGCAGAACCCAAGACTCACGGCAGGTGGGAGAGGAGAGTCGCTGTCTCTAACTGGGGCCCACACAGGATTAATCTGCATCTCCTCCTTGCTCCCGGGGCTCCACAGGGGCAGAAATCATGCTGCCTTCTTCATCCCTGGAGCCCTGTTCCCGGCTGTGGGTCAGCACACAGTAGGGACACAATCGACGCTGGTAGAAAGAGCACTCCTTTGAATTTAATTCAGATGCAGAGACCCTCCCAGGACCAGCCCTGACTGGCCAGGGCAGCTGTGCCATCTCATTCCCTCGCCCAGGTCAGCGGTCCACTCCTGTCCCCCACTACCCCACCTCTCCTGTCATCCACTCAGCGAGGCTTTGAGGAGACTCACTCATGATGCCCTGGTTACAGGTGGGGCTCCTGAGGCCTCGGGTGGGAAAGCCCCCTGGCTCGGGTCACACAGCAGCTGCGCGGGGGCCCCAAGGGCCTCGGGATCCTGACCAGGCACCTGGACATGAGGCTCCCTACCCCACCTCTGTGCCCGCAGTTCCCTCTGGGCCGGGCCTGGGCGAGGTGCTCCAGAAGTGCTTTTGGGCTGAAGGAGGCGGGAGGGGGCTGGACTTGCTGCCTGGTGCCGGCGGCTCTTGGGGGCTAGGGGCCTCATGCTGCCCCCAGGGAAGGGAGTGCTCACCAGCTGTCGGCTGCCAGCACGTGCCTGGCCTGGGAGGCTGACCTCTCTCCATCCTGGGCTGTGGTTCCCAAGCCTCCCAGAGGGCATGGACATGATCCTGGGCCACGTCCACCTCTAACCCATCCTTCCCCACCTCCCCCCATCCTTCTGCTTCTGCCTCACAGACTTCACGGTGCCCAAGGCAGGTGAGCGTGAAGCTCAGAGACGGGTCACTGGGTCTGAGTCTCACGTGACCTGGCTGAGGGTCTTCAATCCCCTGAATCAGTGCTTTTTGTTCTTAACTACAAAGCAGGACAGGGTCTGCAGGTGGCGCTGGCCAGTGCAGGAGACATAAGGGATGCGGGTTCCATCCCTGGGTCGGGAAGGTACCCTGAAGGAGGGCATGGCAGCCCACTCCAGTATTCTTGCCTGGAGAATCCCCATGGACAGAGGAGCCTGGCGGGCTACCGTCCATGGGGTTGCAAACAGTCAGACGTGACTGAAGCGACTTAGCACACACACATGTGACAGGTGCAGTTAGACCCTGGCCGGGCGGGCTGTGGCTGGGATGGAAGGAGGCTTGTGGGGGTGCCATGCGTGTGCGTAAGTGGCCACTGGGGGCTGTTGTTATTACTGAGATGATCCCATGTGCTTTCTTCACTTTCGAATGTCTTTGGAGTTTTCTCTATGACCGTGGGCCAGGCCCCCCATGGCCAGAGCAACAGTGAGTGGTCCTGGTGTCCGGAGCAGTCACTGACTTGCCCAGGAGTCCAGCACACAAAAGTACAGCTGTGTTCTGTCTCTCCTAGGGGCCGGACAGACCTGTGCCCTAGGGAGTGCTTGTGATGTCAGCGCCCACCGTGTTGTCAGCGCGCACCGTGGGCAGCAGGCAGCCGGGCCGGCCAAGGGCAAGTTGTGCTTTCCTGCATCCGTAGCTGAACCTCTGCCAGTTCCGTGGGAGGTCAGGAGCTGAGATGACCATGCGGAGTTGTCCTGGATGGAGTGGGGGCAGGCCTTTTATATGGCCATCTACTGGGGGAGCTGGCTTAAGAGCAGGTGCCTCCCTTGCTTGCCTCCCCTCCAAATCCCACCCGACAGTTTTCTTAGGCTGTGGGTAGGTGCTGTATGGGGCTGGGCTGTGAGCCCTCAGTGGGCAGCGCTCTGGGCCACTGGGGACCAGCCTGGCCGGCAGGGTGGATCGGGGCTGCACAGCCCAGCATGTGTACTCAGGCTGAAGGCTCAGACCCGGTGCTGTGGGACACGCGCTGACACCTCTCACAGCCCCTGGCCACCGCCAGCCTCTGCTCTTCTAGACATGCCCTGACGGCCTAGCCAAGGGCCACCCCCAGTGGGTCAGAAGGTGAGCCGTGAGGAGAGCACTCTGCAGCTGGAAAGAAGGGGCTGCAGCTCTGAGTGGAGAGGGAGCCACGCCCAACATGAGCCTGAAGTGAAAAGAACGGGCTGTGAAACGGCGGGTCCCGTGCCACCGCCTGTGCTGTGTGCTGAGTCACCCAGTCGTGTCTGACTCTTGCGACCCCATAGACCGTCGCCGCCAGGCTCCTCTGTCCATGGAGTTCTCCAGGCAAGAATGCTGGAGTGGGTTGCCGTGAGGGAATATGCCTGTGAGCATATGATCTACAGATACATAGACTGTTCTGGAAGAAGACAGTAGTCATGGTTGTCCCCAGGTGAACAGGTGACAGGGAGCTGGGTGGCGGGAGAGTGAGATGGCAGCAGGACTCGGACAGACCTGAGTCCTCCCCAGGAGCCCGGGTCCCTGACCCAGGGACGCCAGCTTGACCCCATCCCCTGGACGCTGTGCGGTTGACTCCTGGCCCCTGCGACCACACACTGGGCCGTGCTCCTGAGTGGCTCAAGGAAAAAGGAGTGTTCCTCTTGGCGGTCCCATCCCCTTCTTACCTCTCCAGGCCTATACTCCTAATCCTCCCCCAGCTCCCTCACTGTCTTTTTACTGTCTTACCACGTCACCTTGATCAGACCTCTCCTGCAGCAGGAATGTCCCCCCACCTTCTCCCATTCCACCCCCTAAATCTGTATCAATCCCTCCTCAGAAATTGTTTTATTTCTCTTTTAATTATTTTATTTTTTGGATATGTGAAACACCTGCATGGTACAGAATATAAAATGTGCAAAGGGATTAATGCAGTAAAAGCCAGCCTGCTCTCAGTGCTCTCCCAGCCACCCACTGGAGGCAGCCTCCCAGTCTTCTGTGGGCTCTTCTGTCTGGCTGCCTGTCTGCACCCATCTCAGGCCTCAGCTGCCCACAGCTGGGGGACACCTCCTTGTCCTCAGGACCCAGGCTCCCCCAGGGGCTCCTCAGTTTTCCCGGAGTAACACTAGTCACCTCCTTCCTCTGAGACTAACTGGGATTTTCTTGCCTAATTGCACAGTAATAACCGCAATATTCTATTAATAGCAGTGATGACTATTCATAGCAGCAGTAACAGTATGGCCCCGCTAAGCACTGCTGTTGGCCAGGCTGCCCCAGACAACTTCCGCCTAACCTCATGTGTCCTTACGAGCATCCTGCAGGTTACAGGCTGGCATCTAGAGCACAAGTTGGAATCTTTATTCCAGCAGGGGGCCGACCACATATGTAGTATCTTTGCAGCTAAGGAAGCACAGGCTCAGAGAGGTTAAGAAGCCTTGCTCAGCCCACACATCTGGCCAAGGGCGACTGGGGAGGCCAGTCCCTCTGGCTCAGGACATCCTTAAGCCGCTTCCCGTGGCTCCGGCCACACAGATGTGCAGCAGGGCCACTCGAGACAAAGGAAACCAGTCACCCTGG
>NW_011494867.1:11096077-11096502 GCF_000754665.1 Bison bison bison | reverse complement strand
AGTCACCCTGGGGTGCCTACTCTGTCTGAAATGCCCAGATATTGTCTCAGTCAGTAGTGGTGCTGACCGTGGTTCTCAGCTCTTGGGTAGAGCTGCCAGATTTAGGAAGGAAAAAACAAAAGAAGTGGGATGAATTTCAAATAAGGACTAGTTGTCTAGGATAAGTATATCCCTCATGTAGCATCGGCCGTAACTCTGAAAAACTGTTTTGCCCTGAGTCTTATCTGGCAACCCTATCCCCAGGGGACACTTGCCAGTGTCTGGAGACACCCTTTGTTGTTGCAATTCGGGAGCTACAGCATCTAGGGATCAGGTGCTGCTCCACCCTGGCCAGTGCTCAGGTGGCCCCACCGCAGGGTGACCCGGCCCCAGTCGCCAGCAGCGATGAGGCTGGGGGGCCCGGGCCCCAGCGGGGCCGGCGGCTG
>NW_011494867.1:11095238-11095977 GCF_000754665.1 Bison bison bison | reverse complement strand
GGGAGCTACAGCATCTAGGGATCAGGTGCTGCTCCACCCTGGCCAGTGCTCAGGTGGCCCCACCGCAAGGTGACCCGGCCCCAGGCGCCAGCAGCGCTGAGGCTGGGGAGCCCGGAGCCGCGCTCACCACACACCACCCACGGCCTGGCAGGGATCGAGGGCTTTGCAGATTTTCTTTGACCTTAAGTCTCCGTCATGCTCTGAGGGCAGGCCTACTCTTGAGTCCATCTTAGAGGCCAGTAGACCAAGGGCCAGGCTTCCCTGGTGGCCCAGCGGTAAAGAATCTGCCTGCAATGCAGGAGACGCAGATTCGATCCCTGGGTTGGAAAGATCTCCTGGAGAAGGAAATGGCAACTCACTCCAGTATTCTTGCCTGGAGAATCCCCATGGACAGAGGAGCCTGGCGGGCTACAGTCCATGGGGTTGCAAAGAGACACAACCGAGTGGCTAAGCACAGCGCAGGGAAGCAAACACTCCCCGCTTTGCGGCGCCTTTCTCTCTGGCTCCTCCTCCCGAGTTCTCTCTCCAGCAGCTCATCCCTGACGCAAGCTGGGGCTTTTTCCTTAATTAAAAAGAGATTTAAAGCATCCACTGCCGTCTCCACTGGGCCTGAGCTGCCGAGAAAAGGTAAAACCCCGCCCGCCTGCCCTGGCCTCATTTGTAATAATGCAAGGCTTTCCCCTTAATTGGAATTAAAAAAAAAAAAAAAAAAAGTCAAGATACTTCCAATGAAGAAGGT
>NW_011494867.1:11092463-11095138 GCF_000754665.1 Bison bison bison | reverse complement strand
CAGGGCCTTTGTGCATGCTGCAGCTGACCCACGAGCCCTCCCCACCATCTCTGTGGCCACCTTGGGGAAGCCTCTTCCGATTCCCACCGTCTCTTCCAATTCTGCTGCCCCCTCCGCCCTGTTATCTGTTCTTTCCTCCTCCCATCACTGACCCAGACTCTGCCAAGGTGGACTCTGCTTCCCAGCCTCCAGGAGGACAGGCTCTGCATCAAGTCTCCTATGACTTCTCTATACCTCTGTGTGTCGATCTGGAAGGTGGACTTCGTCAGGAGGACCGAATCATGAATCCCTGCAAAGTGCTCTCACAGCCCCCAGCCTCCTGTGAGCACCGTCATCACAGCCCAGCCACCTGGGCCCTCCCGACAATGGCCTGGATCAGAGGGCCCTCCCTGTTGTTTTCTCCAGCCTCCTATGAAATCTTTGGGGTCCCAGTTTGCTGCCAGGGGCTGGAGCAAGAGGTGGAGGAAGGCAGTGGGGCAGGGGACAGGAGCAGAGAAACATCTGTTGAGACTCTCTTGTTCTCTGCCACGTCCCCAGTGCCTGGAACGATGCCCAGCACACAGTAGGTGCACAGGAGCTCTGTGGACCGAGCTGGGGGGTTTATTCCTGAGCTGTGGGGGAGGAACATATCCCCTCCCTCTGCAGGTGAGCAGGTCAAACTTGGGGAGTCACAGTGGGAACTAGAGTCAAACTAGAGTCAAACTATAGAGTCAGGACCTAGAGTCAGACTGGGTTTCTCCTCCTTCCCCAGCCTGGGGCCCTGCCAGCCCAATAGGAAAAAGGGTCTTGTTCGAGTGTTCAGCTAGAACCAGGAACATCTTGTCAGAGTCACTCCAAACAGCTGTGTGACTGCAGAGACGAGACCAGGGCCTTGGCCTGCACTCAGGGGGCAAGGGGTGCTCAGCATTGGCTGAATCAGTGAATAAGTGCAAAGATTAGAATCTCATGCTGTTAATAACTGCTTGTGCTTATTGAGTGTGCACTGCAAAGCTGGCTTTGTGGTTTCCTCACCTGCCACATGTACCTTACCGACAGACCTCTTGGCTAGAGGGCGGGGCTTCCGTGTGGCTTGTCATCCTCTCAGCGCCCCCTGGAGGTGGGGACTGTGAAGTACCCCCATTTCTGCAGGTGGAGCTACTGCCAGGTGGGTTGAAGCCCAGCTGTACGTTCTGGCTTCCAACTGCACTGTGCGTCCAGCAGGGCCACTGTGTGAGACAGTGCCCTGGGGAACCGTGGGTGCGGTCCCAGGGATGTGGTCCCAGGCAGGGTCTGGGAGCTTTCTTTTAGGGTGCTGATCAAGCGCCATTTAAAAAAAGAACCAGCAGAGGGCGCCCTTAAGCCACGATCCCTGCGTTGGTGCCGCACCTGCTCTTGGATCCTGCCCGGTCATTCTGTGGCCTCTGGGTGGCCTGGGGACCAGGAACAGTGCTGTGTCCCCCGTGCCTGGGGCATCCTGAACAGAGAATAGGCCTGGCTTAGGGCGTCTGAAGGATGAGAAGTGGCTGATGACAGAGTGAGTTGGGTCCTCAGGTTTGCATGCCCTCAGACATGCTGCCTGCCTTCTCCGAGCCTTGGTTTTCTCGCTGGAGAATGGCCATGGCCCTGGCATCCACGAGGGATTGTGTGAGGGTTAATGTGGACTCGGCCCAGAGCCTAACCTGGGGGACGTTCAATGAGGGTTTCGGGGGAGGCGGCAGCCGTGTGCCCCTCCCTCAGTGCTTGTCCCAGGCCACTGCTCCCGTGCTGGGCAGCCAAATGCCCCACGCTCAGCCTTCTGTACCTACAATATGGGTAGCATAGTTCCATTTTCCAGCCCTGGATTCTAGACTTGGAGAGAAAAACCATGTGTTCCCAGGCACCCTGGCTCAGGGGGGCCCTGCCCAGCTCTCAGACTCACACAGGAGCTTCTGAAAGTTCTGGTGGTCCCCCTGCCTTGGGTTATTTTTTAAACTTCCCAGGTGGCTTAGGAAGCCAAGATGGAAAACCACTGCCTAGGAGCGGGTCAGGGGCAAGGGCGGAACTGGTTTTCAGAGCTCACTCACAGAGCCCCAGCGTTTCCCCCGCGGGAGGCAGGCAGCTGCCACCAGGAGGCCAGGGAGGTCTGACCTGGCTTGCTCTGTGTCCAGCTTGACTCATGTCCTGGGAAAGCGTGTGCCTCAGAGCAGGGTTGAGTCATGGTGGGTGACAGCCACCAGCCAGGAAGGCTTCCTGCGCATGCTCCTTGTCACACCCCCAAATCGAAATATCGGACAGCTCTGGGGCCCTGGGATTCCCTCTGCCTTTCCCTCCGGGGGCCTGGGCCCCTGGAATCCCAGCCAGGCCCTTCCCCTCAGGAAATGGGCTCTTAATGACCCGAGACGGGCACATAATTAACAAATAACCATTCTGGCTTTAGCACAAATGAGCTGCTTGTCTGGGGCAGGGTTGGCATTTGTGTTTAATCCCCAAAGTCGGCTTTATCTCCCCAGAGCTGCTCCCAAGAGCTCAGCCACTCCTGCTCTGGGCGGCCCAGAGGGCTGAAAGGGGCTGGAGTCCTGGCCCCCTCCCTCTTTGCCCTCCTCTCCCACCTCCTCCTCCTCTCACTTTCCCCTCCCTCCTCCTCTCTCTCTCCTACCGCCCTCCCCCTCTCCTCCATCCTCTCCCCACTCTCATCCTCTTTGCCTTTCTTTCTTCTT
>NW_011494867.1:11089706-11092229 GCF_000754665.1 Bison bison bison | reverse complement strand
CCCCTCCCTCCTCCTTCCCCTCCTCCCCTCCCTCTTCTCTGCCTCCAGCATCTCTCCAGGGCCCACCAAGAGTGACCTGATGCTTCCTGATTAAGAATGTGGGCTTTGTCACTGTGCTCCCAGAACAGGTTAAAATGCAGGTGTGAGCCCTGGGAGAGTGTGGCTTTCCTCCATTAGCATTTTCTTTTAGAACTTTGGAATACTCACTGAAGAAGGGGCCTTGGAGGCTGATCAGGGAGGCTCCCTTCAGTTACAGACAACAGTAATCAGAGCTCGATTTTGTGTCCATGCTCCCTGAGACGCCCTTTGGGGATGATTCTGGAGGAAGCTAGCAGGGACCAGCACCCTCTTGGCCCCAGCTCACTGGGCAAGGGCTTCCGAGGAATTCATTCATTCCGTTCATTTCCTCACGCCCACCACCTGTCACTTCCCAGCAGTAGCCAGATTTGGAATTTGGGTTTGGGTTTTGGCATTAATGAGCCTCGGGTTTTTGAGTTTCTGTTGTTGCCTATTAGGACGTCAGGCATGTCCCTGATCCAAACTTCCCAACTCCTGGATATTACAGAGCTGACAGAGGCAAACCACAGCCCTTGGCCCAAAGCTGACTGCCCCTCCTGTTTTTCTAAATAAGTGTCTTGGCACACAGCCCCACCCACCCATTTACATATTGTCTGAGGCTGCACTTGCGTTCAGTGGCAAACCTGAGATGTTGCAACAGAGACTTTGTCGCCCCCAAAGTAAAACATATTTACCGTCAGGTCCTTTTCAGATAGTTTTCCTGGCTCTGTTACAGGATCATGGTTACAAGGAGCAGCAGCTTTTGGAATCAGACTGACTCAGGTCTGGGTTCAGATCCTGCTCCCGCCACCCACTAGCTGTTCATCACTGTGCAAGCTCCTACCGTTTCTGGTCCTCGGTCTCACATCCGAGCTCACCCCTCCCAGTGTGGCCTTGAAGACCGTAGGAGGAGGTGTCTGGCATGTGGCAGATGATCCCTAAATGCCAACTGCTGCAGTGATAACAGGAGGACTTCCTGCAAGTGGCTTCTTTGTATCTGTTTTACATTCTGGGCTTCTGCATAAGATGGCAGGAAGAAACAGCTCTAAGGTTTTAAAGAAAGTTGGCAGCGGCCTTGGTGGGTGCTCCTGAGGGGCTCGTCGTCTGATGGAGGGGACGTGGCCCCTTTCTACAAAACTAACCAGCCTGCCTGGTAGATTTAGTGGGGGGCCACAGGGACTCTCCAGGAAGGAAACAGGATTGGGATTTCAAGGACAGGCAAGCTGTGCTGACTACTGTATCAGTTATCTACTGCTGCATAAACAATGACCCCCTGAACCTAGTGGCTTAAGGATTTGTTATCTCACAGTTTCTGTTGGTCGGAGATTCGGGGACAGTTTAGCTGGGAGGTTGTGTCACAGAGGGTCTCAGAGGTTACGGTCAAGCTGTAGGCTGAGCCCTAGTCTCATCTGAAGGCTTGCCTGGGCTGAAGGACCCACGCCCTAGGTGGCGTCCTCCTGTGCCATTGGCCCACCAGCTGGGCTCCCCCTCAGGCTGCTTGAGCATCCTCACACGTGGCAGCTGGCTCCCCGAGAGCAAGAGCAGTGTCCTGCATGACCTTGCCATGGAAATCACACACCATCCCTTCTGTTTTCATCTCTGCATTGGAATCCACCCTAGCGTCCATCCCTCACTGGAGAGGAGGGGAATCAGAATCCACCCGTCAGGGACATTGTTGAGGACCACCACACTGACCCGGCAGGGGTGATTAAGGAGCACTGTCCCAGTGGGGGTCGGGGAAGCCCACCCCGCTGCTCGGCTCCTGCTGTTGGCTGGGGGCTCGGATACCTGAGCTAACGTGGTCCAGTCTGGGGCTGTTTGGGGAGTAAAAACAAAGAGGCAGGGCATGGCGACAAAGATCTGAATACTGAGTTCAGCGGTGCCTGAAGTTGTTTTTGATTTGAAATTGAAAGCACCCCTGTGTGCTCTGTCCCAGGCAGGATGCCAGGTTCTAAGGACGCACGGGCCAGCAAGTAGGGGCTGTCCTTCACACGCTCACGGTAAAGGCAGACGGGACTGATCGTTTCGAGATTGGCACCGGAAGACTGAAGGAGCGGGGTCAGATACCTGGGGCAGCTCCCCCATAGGAGAGCCTGTTATGCTGGGGTTTGAAGGGTCAGGAGGAGCTCACCACTCTCCCAAAGCAACAGAGAGCACTCCAGGCAGGAGCAGCCCGTGTGACAGCACAAAGGGCTGGGGAGCCCAGGGTGTTTGGGGAACTGTGAGCAGTTCAAGGGGTGTGGGCAGGTGGCAGGGAAAGGGAAAGTCTCTCAGTCGTGTCCAGCTCCTTGCGACCCCATGGACTATACGGCTATGACCAACGTAGGAAGCATACTAAAAAACAGAGACATTATTTTACCAACAGCGGTCCATCTAGTCAAAGCTATGGTTTCTCCAGTAGTCATGTATGGATGTGAGAGTTGGACTACAAAGAAAGCTGAGCGCTGAAGAATTGATGCTTTTGAA
>NW_011494867.1:11082628-11089606 GCF_000754665.1 Bison bison bison | reverse complement strand
TCCCTTGGACTTCAAGGAGATCCAACCAGTCTATCCTAAAGGAAATCAGTCCTGAATATTCATTGGAAGGACTGATGCTGAAGCTGAAACTCCAATACTTTGGCCACCTGATGCGAAGAACTGACTCATTGGAAAAGACCCTGATGCTGGAAAAGATTGAAGGCGGGAGAAGGGGATGACAGAGGATGAGATGGTTGGATGGCATCACCGACTCGATGGACATGAGTTTGAGTAAGCTCCGGGAGTTGGTGATGGACAGGGAAGCCTGGTGTGCTGCAGTCCATGGGGTCAGAAAGAATCGGACATGACTGAGCAACTGAAGTAAACTGGATTATACAGTCCATGGAATTCTCTAGGCCAGAATACTGGAGTGGGTAGCCATTCCCTTCTCCAGGGGATCTTCCCAACCCAGGGATCGAACCCAGGTCTCCCACATTGCAGGTGGAATCTTTATAAGTTGAGCTACCAGGGAAGTCCAGGTGGCAGGCTTCAAAACAAGCTTGGGGCAGACTGTGGAGGCTGACTTTAATTTACGATCAATCTTTCCCAGAAGGTATTTCATGACTCATGGTTTTGTGAGATGTTAACAGGTGTTCCTCCAAAAACAGAATCCAGGGTTATTTAAGTTCAGGAACCCAAGGATGAAGCACAATGACAGCAGCTTCCTCAGTGCAGGAATTCTCAGAGCCTTTAATGCTCCAACAGGCATGGGATCTCCAAGAGAAGGATAGAGTAGATGGGATTCCCAGACTCACTGGATCGTGGACCCTCCCTCCTGAGGGAGTCTGTGGAGGCAGTGTTCCAGGGAACACTCTTTGGGAAATGCTGTTTGTAGCTAATTGCTGAGAGCTAGTGAGTGTTCGGGTATGATCAGGTTTGCAGTTTCTGGCTGCTGTTTGGAGGGTGGGCTGCTGTTTGGAGGGATCAGCCAGAAGGTGGAGAGGCTCGCTAGGAGCATGAGGAGGGGGAGGAAGACTGTCACAGATGTGAGGTAAGTGGATCTATGGACTCTTTCTGTTGTTCAGTCGCTCAGTCGTGTCCAACTCTTTGCAACGCCATGGACTGCAGCACGCCAGGCTTCCCTGTCCTTCACTATCTCCCAGAGTTTGCTCAAACTCTTGTCTATTGAGTTGGTGATGCCATCCAACCATCTCATCCTCTGTCACCCTCTTATCCTTTGCCTTCAGTCTCTTCCAGCATCAGGGTCTTTTCCAATGAGTCAGCCCTATGCATCAGATGGCCAAAATATTGGAGCTTCAGCATCAATCCTTCCAGTGAATATTCAGGGTTGATTTCCTTTAGGATTGACAGGTTTGATCTTCTTGCAGTCCAAGGGACTCCCAAGAATCTTCTCCAGCACCACAAAAGCATCAATTCTTTTGCACTTAGCCTTCTTTATGGTCCAACTCTCACATCCATACAGGACTACTGGAGAAACCATAACTTTGACTAAGCGGACTTTGTTGGCAAAGTGATATGTCTGTGGTTGGTTAAATTGGCTGGAGGGTTGGAGAGTGAGGAGATGGGGGGTAAGGGGGACTGCTGCTAAGGCCCTGGTTACTGGCACAGGGCTGATGGCCTTGACTCAAGACGGGAAGAGTGAGGTTGGGATTTGGCAAGAGCACTTTCATGTCAGCTGGACATGAAGTCTGGGCCGGATTACCTGAGTTTATGGGAGAAAGAAGACAAGGCTTACAACAGTTTAGAAGAAAGAGATTCTTTGACTAATGTAACTTACCCAAAGGGACAAAAGGAAACAAAGTCTGAATAGCCCCACCTCTTACTAAAGAACCCCAATTTGTAATCAAACATGTTTGCACAAAGACAATTCCAGGCCCAGACAGTTTCTCCAGTGAATTCAGTCCAATGCTTAAGGAAGAAACAGCATTGATGTCACAGACTCTCAGAAGATAATTTGTGGGGGACGTAACTCCATGCATGGCACTGCCTCGTGCAGGCGTGGCTTCCAGCTAAGCCTGTGGCTTTCCTCCACTCGGGGTTGTGTTTTGAGTACCTACTGTGTGTCACAGCCCCCAATGTTAACATGAGTGACCAAAGCAGAGAAAACTCGTACCCTGGCCAAGTCGCGCCAGCTCAGACGGGTCCTGACGTGGGCATGCAGAGCAGTCCCCTGGGCCCTGCACCATGGGGACCCATGGCAACGGAGGAGGGCGGCGGGCAGCCCCCAGCGGCCACTGACGTCTGTCTCTCTGTCGTGTGTGTGCGTGTGTGTCCCATGGCCTGCCCTCAGGCTTAAAGATGTGTGTAAGCAGCAGTGGCAGCCACGACGAGGCCCCCGTGCTGAGCGACAAGCACCTGGACGTCCCCAACATCATCATCACGCCGCCGACCCCCACAGGCGTGGCCCTGCCCAGGGACACCCGGAGGGCAGGTGAGGTGCTGCTGTCAGGCTGGGGGGCTGGGGTGGGTGTCTGCTCCTGCGCTTTATTAAAAATTTACACGTGGATCTGCACACACTCCACCTTGGGCCCGTGTCCCTGGCACCAGCCTCAGCAAGTTATGGTGTATGGAATAATTAGCTCCATAGCCTCTTCCGGCAGCTGGGTGAGTCATGGATGGGGCCGCATGGGCCTGCCAAGGTGGTAGACAGAGGTGCCTTCCCCTGTAGCTGAGGAACTGGGGCTCTGTCTTGCGGTTCAGTGGACAGGACAGGCTTGGAAACTTCCCCCTCCCACCCAGGGTGGGGCTGATCTCTGGGCCTTCCAGACACAGCTCACTGCAAGGAGCAGAGAGGGGATGGGGTGGTTCCCAGAGAGATGGTGAGAGGGAGGGGCCCAAACTACTGCCCCCCGCCCCGCAACCCCCAGTCCCTCTGTGAATACCACTGGAGCTGGCGGGGGTGGGGGTGCGTTTATTCATGAACAGGTTTATTGAGTCAGGCCTGCTGCTTGGTGCAGAGGCTGCTGTTGTGAACAGTCATCGTAAGTGATGATGGTGGTGGTTTTTCCTTGAGGCCTCATAGTAACTCTGAGTCAGGTCCAGTTCTCATCATCCCCATTCTACAGGTGGGTAAACTGAGGTTCCGAGAGGTTGAAACACTTGTACAGCTGATATGTCAGAGTTGGGACTCAGATCCAGGCCGTGAGATCTGGAGCTTGTTCTCTGCACGCCCTGACTTGACGCCCTCTCGGGGGCTACCATCGTGGGCTACAGCTAGTGCCTGGCTCATCTGGGGGACACAGGCCCACAGAGGCTGAGGAGGGGCTCATGAAAGAGGTGGGGACGCACTCAGGTAGGCTTCTCCAGAAGTTCTCAGTCTGGGCGTCAGCTTGCCCGCCAGGGGGAATGACCTGGAGAGCCCATCAGGCTGGGGCCAGACCCCACACTGGTACTAGCACTGGGTCAGGCACAGTAATGACAGCCATGGGTCACAGTCCCGTGTCACCTACCCAGGTGCCTGGCACTGGGCTAAATGCTTTTCACAAATCTTAAGTGAATTCTCACTCCAACCCTCTGAGCTGTGAATACCGCCCTTATCTCTAATTTATAGTTGGGAAAACTGAGGTCCACAGAGGGACAGTGACTCCCTCAAGGGCACACAGCAAGGTGAGAGAAGAGCTGGGTTTCTGCCCCTGTGTCTAATCAGAGAGCTTTCCATGGGTAACCGAGGCCCAGGCCCTGCTGTGACACCCCCTTCCCTCTCGGAGCCTCAGTGGCCTCATCTGTAAGATGGGATCATAACCGCCTTCCCTGCTCCCAGGGCTGGTGTGAGCACAGGGGAGACTCACAGTTCCTCCTCAAGGTTTGTGGGGTGCAGGCCTGGAGCCCTGAGTGCCCACGGGGTCCCAGTGCAGAGGGACTGCACAAGAGGCCCCCTCACATCCTGTCTGGTGGCAGAAGTGAGGCCTGGCCTCTGCCTTTCCCCATTTAGAGAGGGAGCTGGAGGAGGAAGGGCAGAGCCCTTGGAGTCACAGAACCCTGCATGTGGGAATGAGGCCCCAGCTCCCCCGTATCACAGAGAGTGGTCATGCCTCAGAGGCTGTGAGAGTTGGTGACGAGGAAGGTCAGGGGCCCGAGCCCACAGCCCACACGGTGCCTGTGTGGCCAGTCTCCTCACCAGTGACACGTTTAGGGCAGGGGGACAGCCTGGCAGGCCTGGGCGGCACATCCAATGGGGCTGCGGGCTCCCGGCGCTGAAAGATCCCTGGGGCTTCCCCCACAGTGAGAGATGGGCGAGAACCCCGCCCTGCCCTGACCACCCTGCTGACTAGGGGGGCATGTCCCCTCTCGGGGCCTCACTTTCCCACCTGGAACTGGAGGGTGGGTGTGTTGACCTCCTGCCAAGCCTCAGGCATGCAGGCATCTCCAGGCAGGCGGTCTGAAGCAGCTGAGCCATGGGGTGTATGTGGTGGGGGAGGTTCAATCCCAGGAGCCTCAGCCTGAGATCTGGGGCAGCTCGGGGCTTGGGGTGGCCAGAGGAGAGGGGGAGAGCCCGTGAGACCCACGTCACTGGGTTCCCTCTCTGAATCGGCTGACACCACCGCCCTGCGTGCGCAGAGCTTGGAGGGATACGATGAAGCAACGTGGCCTGAGGCGCCGGCCCTGGAGCTTCTGGGGAAAGGGGCCTGGTGTGGGGGGCCCATCCGGATGTGGACCCCACCTCTGTCTCCTAGTCTGGCTGGACGAGTCTGGGTCGTGCACGGAGGATGGAGACCTTGACCCTGAGGCCTGAGGCGGTGACGCAGGTCAGGGGTGTGCCTGCCCCGGCTCCTGCTCTGGCCGTCCCCCTCTCCGCGTGTCCGGGACCCTGGGACACTCTGCTGAGGACGCTGGCTGGGAGGACGCAGCGGTTCCAGCGCTGGACCAGAGGCGTGGGGAGAGGAGCAAGCAGTCAGCCCCACCCGCTTCCAGAGCGACACTTCTCAGGCCCCGTGGGGTGGACCAGACCTCCGACGCCTCCACGTTCTCGCTGACCCCGGGCATGGTGACAGACGCCGTCCAGGAGAGGCTCCCTTCTGGCCAGGTGGACTCCCAGCGCCCAGGGCCATGCAGACAGGCGCCCTGGAGGTGCACACACACATAAGGACTTCTTGCACAGGACTGGCTCCTTTTTTACACGTTGTCTTAAAGGCATCGAAACTGTCCAGAAAGTGATTTATAAGTTCTTTTTTGCATTGTAAATAAAGATCCCGTGTAACATGCTGCGGACTCTGCTCCTTGTGCGGGCAGAGGAGATGGAGCACATTCAGTACAGAGGTAAGTTTAAGAGAATCGCTTATCATGGAGGGGCTGGTCTAGCTGGTTATGGGTTTTCGGGTGGTCTTGGCCCCTCAATTGGCCCTCCTCATTCTGTGGCCAGTAGCGCCCAGAGTGCGTTCTCACTGCAGACGCTCAGAGCACAAGCCAGGCCCGCAGGAGCGTTCTCAGCTTCCACATGTGGAGCAGGCAAGCCACACAGACACACCCCACGTGGCTGAGCTGGGCAGTCACATGGCACGGGAAGGGACAGACATGTCTATAAAGGGAGGGAGTGATGGGCTGGGAATAACCGTCTAGTTTTCTGGTGTAGACGCTGTGATTACCCCCATTTTACAGACGGGGCATCTGAGAAACTTAGAGCCCAAGGTCGTCAGAGAGTGAGAACTTGAACCCAGACCCCGCATTCTTACCATCCACATGAAGCTGCCACTCAGCAATATTTCTTGTTTGTCCCTTTCTCCCTGGATACGCGGCACCCCTTATATCCCCCTGGAGGTGACGTGGACACTTTGCCCCAGTCCCTTCCCTCTGGGACCCAGGGGATGCTGGTCTCAGGGCTGGGTGCTCGTCCTGAGAGCTGGCTGTGTGTGCAGGCCAGGAGAGCCCACCCCCCATCTCCTGGGTACTGCTCAGAGGCCTCCAGCCCACTGAGTAACCTGTGGTGGCTAATGGACACTTCACCCCAGGCTTTTAGTGCCCATGGCAACAGCAAGAGGACTGTGAGCTGGAGAGCAGGTGGAGGCTGGCCAGAGGCTTTGCAGCCCTGGGGGCCGGTTTGGCTTTCTTGCAGGGCCAGGTGAGTCCCCTTGGTCTCCTGCAGAAAGGTCTTGCAGTCCAAGGCACCCACACCAGTCCTGGGCTCTGGGCCTCTTGAATCTGAAGGGCTCATTCCTTTTAGAGCCAGCATGGAGCATGCACCCCAGCTGAGTGAGGGGGACCCTTCCTGGTGACACCTGCCCCCCAAGTCAGAAGAAACCCTGTGCAATGCTCACTGCTCCTGAGGCTCTGCCTTCAAGCTAGCTCTGTCTCTTCGTGAGGAAGGGGCGAGGCGGGGGGTGTGATGGCAGGGGGCAGGGCACCCCACTGCAGCCCCCCAGCATTCCTTCTTAGGAGCGTGAGAAAGAATAGGGGGAGTGGATGCCAGCAAGGGTGTTGGCCAGACCCTGGGCTGTGCAGTGTGACCTTGGAAAGCTGTTCAGCCCCTCTGAATCTTGTCTTCACCTGTGAAGTGAGGAGAGCAGGACCTCCCACGTGGCAAGCCCACGTGCGTTAAGGAAAACGATCTCCGTGCAACAACCACATAGTACCTGGCATGGAGCAGACAGTCAGTAAATGGGAGCCATGATCACACAGGGCACACACCTCCCTGGGCCTCCGTTTGCTCGTCTGGGGAATGGGCACAACGCAGCGGGGACCTGAGGAGTCTGGAGGGGTGAGTGTGGGGCAGGTGGTGGAAGCGGGCACCTGGGACCCCGTCCCTGGGCGTGACAGAGCCCCGTGTGTGTGCACGAGGGCAGGGTTCCCCTCCAGCGCCCGAGGGCTTCCTCTGCTGCAGGAGCCGCTGGTCTGGGGGCTCTCCAGGCCGCCTGGCGGTACCCCTCACCCACTAGGGAGGGGAGTTAGCAGATACATGCCCCACCTCCTTTGTTCCTCCTCCTGGTGCTGGTGAGGGGATTCAGACAACCTGGTGCTTTGTGCCGGTGCTGTCGGCAGGGAACCGGTTCAAAGGCAGATGCCCTTTGTTAGGGGAGGTCTGGG
>NW_011494867.1:11069573-11082461 GCF_000754665.1 Bison bison bison | reverse complement strand
GGGTGGGGTGGGGGGTGGTCTGAGCCCCAAGGGGCCAGCAGTAGAAACTTGCTCCTTAACCTGAACTGGCCCTGGAGATCTCCCACCTTCCTGGAGCATCCCAGGAGGGCCTTGTGAATAAACTGCTTCCACCTGAAGCCTTCCTTGGAGCCTAGGGCCCAGCCTGCCGCGTCCACCCCCATGCTTCTTTTGTCAGATGGGCAACCTGGAGCGAGTTACTTTGCCTCTCTGAGCCTCAGCATCGGACTTCCCTGGCAGTCCAATGGTTACGACTCCCCCTTCCAATGCAGGGGAGGTGGGTTCGACTCCTGGTTGGGGAACTAGGTCCCACGTGCTGTGGGGCACAGCCAAAAGTTTAAAAAAAATAAATTATTAACTAATCAACTCTGAGCTTCAGCTTCCTCCATCTTCAAAAGAAGGTAGTAACCAGGTTGTTGGGAAGATGAAACAGATGACCATACGTACAGAACCTAGAGCGTTACCGATTATGCTGATGTTTGCAAAGCTGTGTTTGAGGAGATCCACCAGGCGAAGTCTGTGGTCACAAACTTGTGAGGGGGTTGTTGGGTTTTCCGTGGACTTGACCCTTCATGAAAGGTCAGGCATGCTGTATCAGTCAGGGAGGGGGGTTACATCTTTGGGGTTGGTCTAGAATGACAATTTTTTTCTGAGCCCAAGACATGGCTCCCTGATTCTTATTTCTTGAGTCTGTTCTTCCTTAAATACATTCCCAGGGGAAATGGTTACTAATGCTTGCAGTTTATTTTCCATTTATTTTTAATGCTAAAGCCACACATACTAATTAAAACCAGCAACCAAAAAAAGCTTTGTAAGTGGCTTCCCGCAAAGTGTGTGTGGAGGGGTTGGTGTGTGGAGGGCAGAGGTCACGGTCAGTGTCGACTTAGGAGGAATGAACAGCTCTGGTCGCCCATGAAGCCCATTACCCCTAACCCCGTGTGTCCCAGCAATGTTCCTAGGCTCCAAGAGGCGAGGCAGTGATCGCGTCCTCGACGTGGGATTCATGCTGTATGCCTCCGGGAGGGGAGGCTGGGAGGGGAGAAAAGTGTGAAAACAGATGGAAATGTAATTTTTTAATGACAGCAGCAGATGGCAAAAAGACACAAGAGTGTATTGGCACTATGTCGGAGGCATTTGAGAGCTCCCACCCGGCTCAGCCGTGATGTGCGCCCTGCGGCTCACGGGCTGGCTCCCCTGCCAGACTCTGGTGGCCTGCAAACAGCAGGGAGGGACTCGAAGGCCCAGCGGCGGCGATTAGGGGGACGCTGCCGGGCTGTGCGGAGCCACAGGCGGCTGGGAAAGACCTGTGGCCACTGGGTGGGGTCCGGAGGCTTCCCGGGCCAGGCTTGCCGGGACCCTGCAGGCAGTCCGCGGGCTCTAGTTTCAGACCGTCCCTCCTCTTGGTCCCCTGGCTGTTGCCCTAGGTGCCACCGCTAGCGCTCAGCTAGACGTCCAGTCCCAGCCTTCAGGTGATTCTCCTGCTGCTGGACTGGGTCCCATCCCCACTCCGCCCCCCAGAGCTCTCTTTCTGTAAACTGCTCATCCATTCACGTCACTCCCCGACCTGCATCTCTCACCCGGCCGGCTCAGGATCTGGTCAGGTTCTGGGGAGCAGCTTACACAGTGGCCCTGGATGACGGGAGCTGTCTGTCTTTCCTGCTTCATTCACCAGCACTCAGCAGGGAGAAGGACACCTTGAGGGCTGTCGTGAGCAGAGCCAGCCCTGCCGCCAGGTGCGGGAACTACGGCTGTCTGCACAGCTGGGCCAGACGCATCTGAGAACTTCGCCTACATCAGTCGTTCGCTCCCAGCCTCCCGAGGGCTCTAGGAGGTGAAGGTGGGAAGAGGTACCAGTTGGAGCGGCTGGGCCCCACCAGTAAAATTCGCCAGTGGCCAGAAACAGCAGGAGAGCCAGGCCTGCAGGGGTCATGCTATCACCCCTGCCTTGAGACCTTGGAGGGGCCCAGGTAGTGAAGCAGTCTTTGTCCTTGGAGGGTACCATCCCAAGGGCCCCTTTCAGCTGCGATGAGGGAAGAGAGTTTCAGGAGGAGGTGTTTTTCTGCTCTGCATGTCCCTTCTGCTTCCATGACTCTAATTCTAGCCACCTCCCTAGCTGGGAGACGCCACCCGCAGCAAGTCACTGCTTCCCCACCATTCCCCGGGGACCACAGGAGAGCAGTGGACATCTGGGTGGTTTCCACCTTTTGGCTGTTGTGAATCATGGTGCTTTAACAAGGTCCCCCTAAGGACCTTGGCCAATACCTTGTTCAATACTTGTTTGTCCAATATTTGTCCAATACATGTCCAATACTTTGGCCACCAGATGCGACTCATTTGAAAAGACCCTGATGCTGGGACAGATTGAAGGCGGGAGGAGAAGGGGACGACAGAGGATGAAATGGTTGGATGGCATCACTGACTCAATGGACATGAGTTTGAGTAAGCTCTGGGAGTTGGCGATGGACAGGGAGGCCTGGCGTGCTGCAGTCCATGGGATCGCAAAGAGTCGGACACAACTGAGTAACTGAACTGAACTGAAGGACCTTGGTGTCTACTCCAGTTTGAGGCTCCAAGACACCACCGTTTTGTAGTGTGGAAGGCTGCACCCCCTTTGTCTCGTTCTGCCTACAGCCCTGTGACGTAAGCAGCAGCAAGTCCCCACGTTCCCAGAAAGGACGCCAGGACACTGGGCTCTGCTAGCACTCACGATCCCACCAGGGCCTCTCTGAACCTCGGCTCTCCCACCAGCTCTTTTCCTTTGTGCTTTTACAGTCTGCGGAAATCAGGGAGGGAAGCCTCTCCAACTTTGAAACGCAAATATTTGCCAGTCAAGGAAACATTGCCCCATCAATCAAAACCCAGACAAGTTGGCACACACTCTCTGCAGATGCCTGAGGGAGCTTCTATTTTAGGAGGGGCCAGGTGGCCTGCCACCCCCCTCTTCCCCAAATACCCTGGGGACTCCTTCCCTTCCTACCTCTCTTGCAGATGAAAATACAGAGGTTCAGAGTGGTCGCTTGCTCTCGGTTAGACAGCATTCCCGAGGGATCTTTTATTTGTCTTCGTAAATGACACAATGAAGGAAATCTCCAGGCTCCTCATGATCATTTCCAACGCAGATAAACAACAAACCGCTTTCCAGGCCGTGTGAATGGGCAGAACTGGATGATGGCTTTATTTCATCTTCCCAACAACCTGGCATGGGGCAGTTTTATGGATTGTTAGACAGGAAAGTGTGTGGTTTTGTGGGGTGAGGGAGCTTTCCTGAAGGGATCTAGAACCCTGAAATACTCCTGTCACATATGCTTTTTCTTGGAGCCTAAAGCTAATGCTGTCAAATTCAGCATCACCTTCCCCCCCACCCCAGTCCTCCTCTAGCTGCTTCACCTCAGGTGGAAGCTCTGCTGGCTTATCATCACGCCACTGGAATCCCCCTGACCCTGGTTAGAGGTCAGTCCTCTATCCTCACCCAGACCACTGAATCAGAAGTCTGCGGGAGCGTGCACGTCAACACGGGGCATCTCTGGGGGAAGGGTGAGGGAGGGTAGGGAAGGGATGCTGCCAGAGGAGGGCCTGAGAACCACTGCTGCAATGGTTCACGTGAACCCACTCTATAGAGGGCACCCGGACGGACCAACAGTTAATAGCCGGACTCACTGATCCGTATTTGCAAACTCGACCCTTCACAGGTTTTCACCTGCGGAGCCTGTAAAAGTGCAGGTTGTGAGCCTTTTCTCCAGCAGTTTCTGAATTGGAATATGTGGGTGCGATGAAGGAATCTGCATTGGCCAGAAGATTGTGAACTTAAAGGAAACAACGCCTTCCCTCACTCTGCTTGGGTGGGTCGGTGGGGGCACCGCGTTTGTGTAGCCAGGTTACACCGTTACCAATTACATGCTTTAACTCCTGGCTCCGAAGGGGGCGACAGAGGATGAGATGATTGGGTGGCATCACCGACTCGATGGACATGAGTTTGAGCAAGCTGGGGGAGATGGTGATGGACAGGGAGGCCTGGCGCGCTGCAGTCCAAGGGGTTGCAAAGAGTCGGACACGACTGAGCGAATGAACAACTCCCGGCCCCGAAGCCCACCCAGCCCCAGTTTGACTCGCGGTGTGGGAAGGCAGGCGCCCGGGGCTCGTGAAGGGCCACCGAGGGCGGTCCTAGGTGCAGGTGAGCCTGCGGCTCCAAGTTAGCGGCTCACGGGAGGGACGAGACCGGGACACGGGGACGGGCGGGGCCTGCCTCGAGGGGGCAGGACCCGCTCCGCAGTCACGTTCAAGATGGCCAATCCGCGGGCTCGTAACAGTCATTCTCCCCGCCTTCCACCGCCCCACGTAAAGCGCCGTCTTCCATAGGCCGGCCAGGGCTCCTTCCGGTCAGGGGGCGGGCTCTGCGCGGTGGCGGGAAAGCGGCAGACACAGTGGTGTTTCCTCGGAAACTGAGGGACCTGAGGCGGCGGCGGCTAGTCCTGGGTCGGCCGGTGGCGACGCCATGGATGCAGCGGAGGTGGAGTTTCTGGCCGAGAAGGAGCTGGTCACCATCATCCCGAACTTCAGCCTGGACAAGATCTACCTCATCGGGGTGAGAACCGCCGGGCCCCCGGCTCGGTCTGGTGGGCTCCCGCTCCCGGCGGGCTGGGTTGTCGGGGCCCAGGCCCGCAGATGTAGTCGGGCGGGGCTGGGGAACCGGTGCAGGGTGGTGGCGGGGCGCGGGGCCGGTCGAGACCGCGCAGGGCGTCAGCTCGCGGACTGCGGAGGTCCAAGCCCTGCACTTGTGAGTGACGGGGTGTGCGTGTTTGCAGGGCGACCTGGGGCCTTTCAACCCCGGCCTACCGGTGCAGGTACCTCTGTGGCTGGCAGTCAACCTGAAGCAGAGACAGAAGTGTCGGCTGCTCCCGCCCGAATGGATGGACGTGGGTGAGGACGCGGAGGGGGCCCCGCGAGGGGTTGGGAGACGGGGTGCCGTTTGGGGCGTGTGTACCAACTGTAGTTCAGGTTTTCACTGTAATATTATTTCCACTCTCTTTATTTAAAAATTTTTTTGAATTTTATTTTTATTTGTTTAGCTGCTCCAGGTCCTAGTTGCAGGCATGCAGGGTCTTTTAGTTGTGATTTGGGGGATCTAATTCCTTGACCAGGGATTGAACCTGGGCCCCTTTCAGTGCGGGTTGGTGGGGAGTCTTAGCCACTGGACCACCAGGGAGGTCTCTGATTTTTATTTTATATTGGAGTATTAGTTGAATAACAACGTTGTGTTAGTTCCTGGTGTGCAGCAAAGTGATTCAGGTATATGTGCACCTCAGGCGGAAAATCCCATGGACGGAGGAGCCTGGTGGGCTGCAGTCCGTGGGGTCTCGAAGAGTCAGACAGGACTGACCGGCTTCACTTTCACTTTTCACTTTCATGCGTTGGAGAAGGATGGCAACCCACTCCAGTGTTCTTGCCTGGAGAATCCCAGGGACGGGGGAGCCTGGAGGGCTGCCGTCTATGAGGTCACACAGAGTCGGACACGACTGAAGTGACTTAGCAGCAGCAGCACGTGTCCACTGTTTTTTGAAATTCTACATCTTGGTTATTAGAGAATATTGAGCAGAGTTCCATGTGCTATACAGTAGGTGCTTGTTGGTTATCCATTTTAAATCTAGCAGGACACATTCCTGTAGCACATAGAACTGTGCTCAAGGTTATGTGGCATCCTGAATGGGAGGGGAGTTTGGGGGAGAATGGATATATGTATATGGATGGCTGAGTCCCTTTGCTGTTCACCTGAAACTGTCACAACATTGTTTGTTAATTGGCTATACCCCAATACAAAATGGGGCTTCCCAGGTGGCTCAGTAGGTAAGAATCCACCTGCAGTGCAGGAATCGCAGGGGGTGTGGGTTTGATCCCTGGGTGGGAAAGATCTCTGGAGGAGGGCATGGCCACCCGCTCCAGTATTCTTGCCTGGAGAATTCCCTTGGACAGAGGAGCCTGTTGGGCTCTTGTCCATAGGGTCACAAAGAGTTGGACACGACTGAAGCAACTGAGCACGCACACATGCCATACAAAATACAAAATAATAAATACATGTAATAGTGTGTAGATCTCAGTCCCAAACTCCCAGTGTATCACTCCCCTCCACTTTTCCCCTTTCCTAACTCAAAGTTTATTTTCTAAGCCTGAGTCTGTTTCTGTTTTGTAAATAAGTTCATTTGTATCTTTTTTTTTTAGATTTTCCCATATAAGGCATATCATATGGGGAATCTAAAAAATATGTATCACCTATATGATACAGATATTTTCTCCTATATTGTGTGGATTGTTTTTTCACATTTTCCACAGTGTCCTTTGACACACAGTGTTTAAAAATTTTAATGAAGTGCTTTTTTTGTTGCTTGTGCTTTTAGTGTTTGCCTTTTTCTGTCTGGTTCACTTCACTTAGCATGATGATATCCAGGTCCACCCATGTTGCTGCAAGTGACATTATTGCATTCTTTTTAATGGCTGGGTGATGCTCCAGTGTGTGTGTGTGTGTGTGTGTGTGTACACCACATCTTGTTTATTCATCTGTCGGTGGACATTTGCGTTGCTTCCGTGTCTGGGCTATTGTAAACAGGGCTGCAGTGAACATTGGGGTGCGTGTGTTTATTTGTTTTTGGCTGCACTCGCAGTATATGGGATCTTAGTTCCCTGACCAGGGATAGAACGCGAGCCCCCTGCACTGAAAGCTCTGAGTCTTAGTCACTGGACTTCCAGGGAAGTCCCACTTGTATCTTTTTTTTTTTTTTTAACAATTTCAGAGAACTCTTTTTTTGTTTGTTTTTAACATATTTAGTTTTTTATGTATTTATTTTTGGCTGTGTCAGGGGCTTTCCTGATAGCTCAGATGTTAAAGAATCCGCCTTTATGCAGGAGACCGTGGTTCGATTCCCAGGTTAGGAAGATCCACTGGAGAAAGGAAAGGTTACCCACTCCAGTATTTTGGGACTTCCCTTGTGGCTCAGCTGGTAAAGAATCAGCCTGCAATATGGGGGACCTGGGTTCTATCCCTGGGTAGGAAAGGTCCCCTGGAGAACGGAAAGGCTAGCCACTGCAGTATTCTGGCCTGGAGAATTCCATGGGTAGTCCATGGGGTCGCGAGGAGTCAGAAGTGACTGAGAGACTTTCACTCACTCACTCACTCTTTTGGCTGTGCTGGGTCTTCATTGCTGCACAGGCCTTTGTCTAGTCGTGGTGAGCGGGGGCTACTCTCTAGTTTCGGTGCACCGGCTTCTCACTGCAGTGGTTCCTCCCATTGCTGAGATCAGCTGCTGTGGGTCACGAGCTCTAGAGCACAGGCTCAGTAGTTGTGGTGCACAGGCTTAGTTGCTCTGCAGCATGTGGGATATTCCCAGACCAGGGATTGATCCTGCCTTGGTTCTTGTCTCCTGCCTTGGCAGGCAGATTCTCTATCACTGAATCACCAGGGAAGCCCTCAGCTTGTACCTTTTTTTTAGTTTGCATTTTTTTCCTCTTATATTTTTAAATTAATAATTTTATTTTTAATTGAAAGATAATTGCTTTACAATATTGGTTTGATTTCTGCCATACATCAACATGATTTAGCTAGAGTGATTTAAGTCAGAGAGAAAAACAAATCTCTTAACCACATGTATATGGAATCTAGAAAGATGGTACTGATAAACCGATTGCAGGGCAGCAGTGGAGATGCAGACATAGAAAACAGCTTGTATCTTTTTGAACTGGGTGTTTTTCCAGGTAGATGCCAAGTAGTGGGATTGCAGAATGATGGTAATTCTTTTTTTAGTTTTCTGAGGACCCTCTATACTGTGCTCCATAGTGGCTCCACCAGTTTATATTCCCACCAACCGTGTAGGAGGTTTCCATTTTCTTCTCACCCTCAGCATTTATTCTTTGTAGTTTTTTAAAAAAACATTTTACTGTAACTTCTGTTTAAGGAAAGTATATGAGTGGCTTCATGGCTAAGTCTTGTCCGCCTCTTGCAACCCCATGGCCTGTAGTCCGCCAGGTTCTTCTGTCTATGGGGTTTCCCAGACAAGAATACTGGAGTGGGTTGCCATTTCCTTCTCCAGGGCATCTGCCTGACCCAGGGATGGAACTCAGCTCTCCTGCATTGCACGCAGATTCTTTACTGACTGAGGCATCAGGAAGCCTCAGTCAGTAAAAAAAAAATTTGTAGGTTTTTTTTTTTTTTTTAAATGTATTTTCTTGTCCGAGCTGCATGTCATGTGGGATCTTAGTTCCCTGACCAACCAGGGATCTAACCCATGCCACTTGCCTTGGAAACCTGGAGTCTTAACCACTGAACCTCTACTGAAGTCCTTATCTTTTTTGGAATTTTTGATGATCACCATTCTAATTGGTGTGGGGTGATATCGCATTGTAGGTTTTTTTTTAAAGAACTTTATTTTTTCGTGTTATTTATTTTTTGACCGTCCCGGATCTTCTTTGCCGCATTGGCTTTTCTCTAGTTTCGGCAAGCCAGGGCTGCTTGTTCATCCTGGTCTGCAGGCTTCTCTTGTTGCAGAGCACAGGCCATAGGCCACTCGGGCTTCAGTCGTTGAGTCTCGTGGGCTCAGTAGTCGTGATTTTCAGGCTCTAGAGCACAGGCTCAGTATTGTGAAGCATGGGCTTAGTTACTCCAAGGCATATGGGAATCTTCTCGGACCAGGAATCAAACTGGTATCTCTTGCATTGGCAGGCAGATTCTTTTCCGCTGAACCACCAGGGAAGCCCTCATTGTAGTTTTGATTGCATTTCTCTAATAATTAGTGATATTAAGCATCTTTTCATGTACCTCTTAGTAGACATCTGTATATCATCTTTGGAGAAAAGTCTTTTTAGGTCTCCTGCCTGTGTTTTGATTGGGTAGTTTTCTTTTTTTTTTTTTTAATATTGAGATGCATGACCTCTTGAAAATTTTGGAGATTGATCTTTTAACATCTCCCATTCTGTGGGTTGTCTTTTGTTTATGGTTTAGTTTGCTGTGCAAAAACTTTTGAGTTTAATGAGGTCCTTTTTGTTTTTGATTTTACGTTAGAGTATAGCTGATTAACAATGTTGTGTTAGTTCCAGGTGAACAGCAAAGTGATTCAGTTAAACATATACATGTATCTACCCTTTTTAAATTTATTTTCTCATTTAGACTGTTAGACTATTGAGCAGAGTTCCGTGTGCTGTGCAGTAGGTCCTTGTTGGTTATCTATTTTATTAATTTTTAACTTTTTATTTTGTATTGGGGTGTAATTGATTAATAATGTTGTGATGTTACAGGTGGACAGTAAAGTGACTTAGCCATCTGTATACATGTGCCCATTCTCCCCCAAATTCCCCTCTCATTCAGGGTACCACATAACATTGAGTGGAGTTCCATATACTATAGAGTAGGTCCTTGTTGGTTATCCATTTTGAATGTAGCAGAGTGTACATGTCTATTCCAAACTCCCTAACTGTTCTTTCCCCCTGGCAACCATAAGTTCTTTCTCTGTGAGTCTCTTTCTGTTTTGTAGGTTTGTTTGTATCATTTCTTTTTAGATTCCACATATATGGAATGTCATATGATATTTCTCTTCTGTCTGACTTACTTCACTATGACAATTTCTAGGTCCATTCATGTTGCTACAAATGCATTATTTCATTCTTTTTAATGGCTGAGTAATATTCCTAGTGTATATGTAACATTTCTTTATCCATTCCTCTCTGGACATTTAGGTTGCTTCCGCGTCTTGGCTGTTGTAAACAATGCTGCAATGAACACTGGGATGTGTGTATCCTTTAGGATCATGTTTTTCTCTGGATATATGCCCGGAGTGGGATTGCAGGGCCGTATATATGATAGCTCTGTTTTTTAAGGAACCTCCATACTGTTCTCCAGAGTGGCTGCACCAATTTACATTCCCACCAACAGTGTCGGAGAGTTCCCTTCTCTCCACACCCTCTACAGCATTTATTGTGTGTGCATTTTTTGATGGTAGCTATTCTGGCTGCTGTGAAGCGATATCTCATTGTAGTTTTGATTTGCATTTCTCTAATAACCGGCGATGTTAAACATTTTTTAAGTGCCTTTTGGCCATCTGTCTTCTTTGGAGAAATGTCTATTTAGGTCTTCTGCCCATTAGTTGATTGGGTTGTTTTAATGCTGTTAAGCATCCTGAGCTTTTGTAAATTTTGGAGACTATTCCCTTGTTGGTCACATCATTTGCAGACATCTCCCATTCTGTGGGTTGTCTTTTTTGTTTTTATTTTACGTTGGAGTGTAGTTGATTAACAATGTTGTATTATTTTCAGGTGTACAGAAAAGTAATTCAGTTATACATATACATGTATTTTCTCTTTTCCAAATTCTTTTTTCATTTAAGCTATTAGAGATTGTTGAAAGTTCCCTGTGCTGTACAGTAGGTCCTTATTGGTTATCTGTTTTAAACATTTTAGTGTGTATATGTCAATCCCAAGCTCTCAATTCATCCCTTCCCTCCACCTTTTTCCACTGGTAATCCTGTTTGGTTTTTTTTTTTAGTCTGCGACTGTTTCTGTTTTGTAAATAAGTGTATTTGCATACTTTTCATTTGTGCATATAAGCGACATTATGTGATATGTGCCTTTCTCTGTGTGGCTTACCTCACTTAGTATGATAATCTTCAGGTGTATCCATGTTACTGCATGTGGCATTATTTCATTCTTTTTCATGGCTGAGTAATATTCCAGTGTATATATGTAGCATATCTTCTTTATGAATTTATCTGTTGATGGACATTTAGGTTTCTTCCTTGTCTCAGCTATTGTAAGCAGCGCTGCTGTGAACATAGGTGTGCGTGTATCTTTTTAAACTATAGCTTTGTCCAAATATATGCCCAGGAGTGGGATTGCTGGATCATATGGTAACTCTGTTTTTAGTTTTTTAAGGAACCTCCATACTGTTCTCCATAGTGACTGTTGTTCAGTAGCTAAGTTGTGTCTGACTCTTTGCGACCCCATGGACTGCAGCACACCAGGCTACTCTGTCCTCCACTGTCTCCCAGAGTTTATTCAACTTTGTGTCCATTGGGTTGATGATGCTATCTAACTGTCTCATCTTCTGCCCCTTCTTCTTTTGCCTTCAATCTTTTCCAGCATCAGGGTCTTTTCCAAGGAGTCAACTCTTGGCATCAGGTGGCCAAAGTATTGGAAATTCAGCATCAGGACGTTCAATGAATATTCAGGGTTGATTTCCTCTAGGATTGACTGGTCTGATCTTGCAGTCCAGTGAACTCTCAAGAGTCTTCAGCACCACGGTCTGTTCCCAGCAACGGTGTAGGAGGTTTCCCTTTTCTCCACACCCTCTCCAGCATTTACTGTTTGTAAACTTTTTGATGATGGCCATTCTGACCAGTGTGAGGTGATACCTCATTGTAGTTTTGGTTTGCATTTCTCTAATAATTAGTGATGTTGAGCATCTTCTCATGTGCCTGTGGTCATCTGTGTGTCTTCTTTGGACAGAAGTCTGTTTAGGTCTCCTTCCATTTTTTTGATGGGTTGTTTATTTTTTTGATACTGAGCTACATGAACTCTTTGTCAGTTTTGGACATTGATCCCTTGTTGGTCTCATCATTTGCAAATATTTCTCCCATTTTGTGGATTGTGTTATTTTCCTTATTGTTTCCTCTGCTGTGCAAAAGCTTTTCAGTTTCATTTGGTACCATTTATTTTTGGTTTTAATTTTTATTTTCTATCCAAGTGTAGTTGAATAACAGTGTTCTTAGTTCCAAGTGTACAGCATAGTAACTCAGTGATACATATACATATGTCTCTTTCTCAAATTCTTCTATTTGGTTATTAAAGAATAGTGAGCAGAGTTATGTTTGGTATACTGTGGATCCTTGTTGGTTATTTATTGTAAATATAGTAGTGTGTTTATGACAGTCCCAAACTCCCAATTTATCTTTCCCCTCCACTTTTCTGTGAGTCTGTTTCTGTCTCGTAAATAAGTTCATTTGTATCTTTGTCTGGCTTACGTCACTTATTTTGATAATCTCCAGGTCCATCCATGTGGCTGCAAATGGAATTATATCATTGTTTTTTTTTTTTAATTGACGTATAGATCATTTATAATGTTGTGCCATCTCAGCTACACAGCAAACTGACTCAGTTATGTATTTTTTTTTAATATTCCTTTCCATTATGGTTTATCCCAGGAGGTTGGCTATAGTTCCAGTGTTAACCAGTAGGACCCTGTTGTTTATCCAGCCTAACAGTTTGCATCTGCCAACCCAACACTCCCAGTCCACTCCCCCTACTCCCGCTTACCAGTCACAGTCTGGTCTCTGTGTGAGTCTGTTTCTGCTTTATAGATAGGTTCATTTGGGCCATGTTTTTTTTTTTAGGTGTTCATAACTCTTTATTTGACATAGTTTCAAACTTACAGAAACATTGTAAGAGTACTGTAAACAAAATCCATATACCCTCTACACAGATTCACCAGTTTCCATCTGCCAGTCTGTGTATCAGATCAGATCAGTTGCTCAGTTGTGTCTGACTCTTTGCGACCCCATGAATTGCAGCCCGCCAGGCCTCCCTGTCCATCACCAGCTCCCGGAGTTCACTCAGACTCACGTCCATTGAGTCAGTGATGCCATCCAGCCATCTCATCCTCTGTCATCCTCTCCTCCTCCTGCCCCCAACCCCTCCCAGCATCAGAGTCTTTTCCAATGAGTCAACTCTTCACATGAGGTAGCCAAAGTACTGGAGTTTCAGCTTCAGCATCATTCCTTCCAAAGAAATCCCAGGCCTGATCTCCTTCAAAATGGACTGGTTGGATCTCTTTGCAGTCCAAGGGACTCTCAAGAGTCTTCTCCAACACCACAGTTCAAAAGCATCAATTCTTCGGCTGTC
>NW_011494867.1:11068475-11069473 GCF_000754665.1 Bison bison bison | reverse complement strand
GCATATAAGTTAAATAAACAGGGTGACAATATACAGCCTTGACGAACTCCTTTTCCTATTTGGAACCAGTCTATTGTTCCATGTCCAGTTCTAACTGTTGCTTCCTGACCTGCATACAAATTTCTCAAGAGGCAGATCAGGTAGTCTGGTATTCCCATCTCTTGAAGAATTTTCCACAGTTTATTGTGATCCACACAGTCAAAGGCTTTGGCATAGTCAATAGCAGAAATAGATGTTTTTCTGGAACTCTCTTGCTTTTTCCGTGATCCAGCGGATGTTGGCATTTTGATCTCTGGTTCCTCTGCCTTTTCTAAAGCCAGATTGAACATCTGCAAGTTCACGGTTCACATATTGCTGAAGCCTGGCTTGGAGAATTTTGAGCATTACTTTACTAGCGTGTGGGATGAGTGCAATTGTGCGGTAGTTTGAGCATTCTTTGGCATTGCCTTTCTTTGGGATTGGAATGAAAACTGACCTTTTCCAGTCCTGTGGCCACTGCTGAGTTTTCCAAATTTGCTGGCATATTGAGTGCAGCACTTTCACCGCATCATCTTTCAGGTTTTGGAATAGCTCAACTGGAATTCCATCACCTCCACTAGCTTTGTTCGTAGTGATGCTTTCTAAGGCCCACTTGACTTCGCATTCCAGAATATCTGGCTCTAGGTCAGTGATCACACCATCATGATTATCTGGGTCGTGAAGATCTTTTTTGTACAGTTCTTCTGTGTATTCTTGCCACCTCTTCTTAATATCTTCTGCTTCTGTTAGGTCCATACCATTTCTGTCCTTTATCGAGCTCATCTTTGCATGAAATATTCCTTTGGTATCTCTGATTTTCTTGAAGAGATCCCTAGTCTTTCCCATTCTGTTGTTTTCCTCTATTTCTTTGCATTGATCGCTGAAGAAGGCTTTCTTACCTCTTCTTGCTATTCTTTGGAACTCTGCATTCAGATGCTTCTGTCTTTCCTTTTCTCCTTTGCTTTTCACTTCTCTTCTTT
>NW_011494867.1:11064584-11068375 GCF_000754665.1 Bison bison bison | reverse complement strand
GACTTCTCTTCTTTTCACAGCTATTTGTAAGGCCTCCCCAGACAGCCATTTTGCTTTTTTGCATTTCTTTTCTATGGGAATGGTCTTGATCCCTGTCTCCTGTACAATGTCACGAACCTCATTCCGTAGTTCATCAGGCACTCTATCTATCAGATCTAGGCCCTTAAATCTATTTCTCACTTCCACTGTATAATCATAAGGGATTTGATTTAGGTCATACCTGAATGGTTTAGTGGTTTTCCCTACTTTCTTCAATTTAAGTCTGAATTTGGCAAAAAGGAGTTCATGATCTGAGCCACAGTCAGCTCCTGGTCTTGTTTTTGCTGACTGTATAGAGCTTCTCCATCTTTGGCTGCAAAGAATATAATCAATCTGATTTCGGTGTTGACCATCTGGTGATGTCCATGTATAGAGTCTTCTCTTGTGTTGTTGGAAGAGGGTGTTTGTTATGACCAGTGCATTTTCTTGGCAAAACTCTATTAGTCTTTGCCCTGCTTCATTCCGTATCCCAAGGCCAAATTTTCCTGTTACTCCAGGTGTTTCTTGACTTCCTACTTTTGCATTCCAGTCCCCTATAATGAAAAGGACATCTTTTTTGGGTGTTAGTTCTAAAAGATCTTGTAGGTCTTCATAGAACCGTTCAACTTCAGCTTCTTCAGCATTACTGGTTGGGGCATAGACTTGGATTACTGTGATATTGAATGGTTTGCCTTGGAAACGAACAGAGATCATTCTGTTGTTCTTGAGATTGCATCCAAGTACTGCATTTCGGACTCTTTTGTTGACCATCATGGCCACTCCATTTCTTCTAAGGGATTCCTGCCTGCAGTAGTAGATATAATGGTCATCTGAGTTAAATTCACCCATTCCAATGTATAGGCATATTAATTTTTTCTTGAATCACTGAGAATAAGTTGGAGACAATGTATGCCTTTAGCAGTACACAATGTGTACTTCCTAAGAGCAAGAGTATTTTCTTATATTACTTCAGTATAATTCTCCAAATTATGAAATTTAGCATTGATACAATATTATTATCTAATTCACAATCCATATTCAGATTTTTAAATTGTCCCACTAGTGTCCTCTACAGCTATTATTTCTCCATTTCAGGATCCAGTTAAGAGTCCCGCAAGGGATTTAGTGCTCTTTTTCTATAGATTCCTTTAATCTGGAACATTTCCTCAATCTTTGTCTTTATTGATCTTAAAATTTTTAAGGGTACGGCAGTTATTTTATAGACTGTCTGTCAGCTTGGATTTGCCTCACATTTCCTCAGAATTAGATTCAGGTTATACATTTTTAGCAGAGATGCCTGGGAAGTGATGTTGGGGCTTCCTCATTGCATTATATCAAGAGGCACATAATGGGAAGGAAACCAAAAAAAAAGAGGCGGTATATGTATATATATCGGAGAAGGCAATGGCACCCCACTCCAGTACTCTTGCCTGGAAAATCCCATGGACGGAGGAGCCTGGTGGGCTGCAGTCCCTGGGGTCGCTGGGAGTCGGATACGACTGAGCGACTTACAACTTTGACTTTCACTTTCATGCATTGGAGAAGGCAATGGCAACCCACTCCAGTGTTCTTGCCTGGAGAATCCCAGGGACGGGGGAGCCTGGTGGGCTGCCGTCTATGAGATCACATAGACGGCAGAGTCGGACACGACTGAGCACCTTGGCAGCAGCAGCAGCAGCATGTGTACACATACAGCTGATTTAGGCTTCTCTGGTGGCTCACTTGGTAGAGAATCCGCTTGCAATGCAGCAAACCCCAGTTCGATTCCTGGGTTGAGAAGATCCCTAGAGAAGGGATAAGCTGTCCTCTCCAGTATTCTTGGGCTTTCCTGGTGGCTCAAATGGTAAAAAATCTGCCTGCAATGCGAGCTACCTGAGTTTGATCCCTGGGCTGGGAAGATCCCCTGGAGGAGGGCATGGCAACCCACTCCAGTATTCTTGCCTGGAGAATCGCATGGACAGAAGAGCCTGGCGGGCTGCAGTCCACGGGGTGGCAAAGAGTTGGACATGACTGAGCGACTGAGCACAGCATAGCTGATTCACTTCGCTGTCCAGTAGAAACTAACACAGCATTGTAGAGCAACTGTCCTCCAAAAAGAAAAACAGAGGCACGTAACATCAGATTGCCCTGAAATCGATGAACTTAACTTTGATCTGTTTTCTTATCATTTTCTTACCTAGCAGTTTTTGCATCCATTGATTTACTTCTATACTTATTTGCTGTCATTTTATTGTAAAAGAGAGCCCATCACATCTAATTATGTATATATGTATGCATTTATTTATATTAAAAGAAACTAATGGATTTTTATTTTATGCAATTGGTTAAAACCAACTATATTTTACTATATACTTTAATATTAAAGTCATTTCAAATTTGGCCAGTGGGACCCCCTTTGGGCTGGCTGCTCTGTCCATTTATTATGTCACTATCATTCTTTGAGCACATTTTTATTTCTGGGGCAAGATGTTTCAGGCTTAGTTAAGCTTTCCCTACCCCAAACTCAGATTGGTCTTCTCAGCTTGTTTTATTTTAATGGAGAACAGCATTGAGGAACCACATGCCATGGACTTCCCTGGTGATGCAGTGACTAATACTTTACCATCCGATGCAGAGGGTAGGAGTTCAGTCCCTGGTCAGGAAACTAAGATCCCACATGCTGCAGCCAAAAATCCAAAAATAGTGTTACAAACACTATTGTAACAACTTCAATAAAGAGTTTAAAAAATTGGTACACATCAAAAAAAATCCTGGAAAAAAAAAAAAGAAGCCTTGTGCCAAGCAAGCATACTGTTGCTTCTACCCTCTCCTCAGACAAGCTAGGGAAAATTTAAATATACAGTATATATGCACACACACTGGATTTTTTTTTTTTATCATATATTTCAAGTTCCCACAATAGAATTGGACTTGCAGGTGTAAGGGTATGGGTGACTGTCACTAATACCTCCATCTCCTCTCCCACCTTTTCTATGTTTTAATTGCATATAAATATGGAAAAATTAAGAATGATGCTGTGTCTGCTTTCTGTTCTGTAACGCTGTGTTCGTGTGTACACGTGTGCGCTCAGTTGGTAAATTGTGTCAGACTCTTTGCGACCCCATGGATTGCAGCCTGCCAGGCTCCTCTGTCCATGGGATTTTAGGCAAGAATACTGAGTGGGTTGCCATTTCCTGCTCCAGGATATGCCATATTTTAGATTCCACATATAACTGATATATGATTTGTCCTGACTTACCTCACTTAGTTTGGTGATGTCTAGTTCCATCCATGTTGCTGCAAATGGCATCATACTGTTCTTTTTTATGGATGAGTAGTATTTCATTGTGTGTATTTACCATATAAATATATATGAATTCATCTTTATGAATTTATCTGTTGATGGACATTTGGGTTTCTTCCATGTCTCAGCTATTGTAAGCACTGCTGCTATGAACATAGGGTGCATTGTAACTTTTTGAATTATAGTTTTGTCCAAGAAAGGCAATGCCAAAGAATGCTCAAACTACCGCAGAATTGCACTCATCTCACACGCTAGTAAAGTAATGCTCAAAATTCTCCAAGCCAGGCTTCAGCAATACGTGAACCGTGAACTTCCAGATGTTCAATCTGGCTTTAGAAAAGGCAGAGGAACCAGAGATCAAAGTGCCAACATCCGCTGGATCATGGAAAAAGCAAGAGAGTTCCAGAAAAACATCTATTTCTGCTATTGACTATGCCAAAGCCTTTGACTGTGTGGATCACAATAAACTGTGGAAAATTCTTCAAGAGAT
>NW_011494867.1:11061584-11064315 GCF_000754665.1 Bison bison bison | reverse complement strand
TTGACTATGCCAAAGCCTTTGACTGTGTGGATCACAATAAACTGTGGAAAATTCTTCAAGAGATGGGAATACCAGACCATCTGACCTGCCTCTTGAGAAACCTATATGCAGGTCAGGAAGCAACAGTTAGAACTGGACATGGAACAACAGACTGGTTCCAAATAGGAAAAGGAGTACATCAAGGCTGCATATTGTCACCCTGCTTATTTAACTTATATGCAGAGTACATCATAAGAAACACTGGGCTGGAAGATGCACAAGCTGGAATCAAGATTGCTGGGAGAAATATCAATAACCTCAGATATGCAGATGACACCACCCTTATGGCAGGAAGTGAAGAGGAACTATAAAGCCTCTTGATGAAAGTCAAAGAGGAGAGTGAAAAAGTTGGCTTAAAGCTCAACATTCAGAAACGAAGATCATGGCATCTGGTCCCATTAGTTCATGGGAAATAGATGGGGAATCAGTGGAAACAGTGTCAGACTTTTTTTTTTTGCCTCCCAAATCACTGCAGATGGTGATTGCAGCCATGAAATAAAAAGACGCTTACTCCTTGGAAGCAAAGTTATGATCAACCTAGATAGCATATTGAAAAGCAGAGACATTACTTTGCCAACAAAGGTCCGTCTAGTCAAGGCTATAGTTTTTCCTGTGGTCTTGTGTGGGTGCAAGAGTTGGACTGTGAAGAAGGCTGAGCGCCGAAGAATTGATGCTTTTGAACTGTGGTGTTGGAGAAGACTCTTGAGAGTCCCTTAGACTGCAAGGAGATCCACCCAGTCCATTCTAAAGGAGATCAGGCCTGGGATTTCTTTGGAAGGAATGATGCTAAAGCTGAAACTCCAGTACTTTGGCCACCTCATGCGAAGAGTTGGCTCATTGGAAAAGACTCTGATGCTGGGAAAGACTGAAGGCAGTAGAAGGGGATGACAGAGGATGAGATGGTTGGATGGCATCGCCAACTTGATGGACATGAGTTTGAGTCAACTCGGGGAGTTGGTGATGGACAGGGAGGCCTGGCGTGCTGCAATTCATGGGGTCGCAAAGGGTCAGACACGACTGAGCGACTGAACTGAACTGAACTGATGCCCAATAGTTGGATCGTATGGTAGGTCTAGTTTTGTTTTCTGAGGAACCTTCATGCTGATCTCCATGGTGGCTGCACCGACTTACAGTGCCACCGACAGCTTGGGAGGTCTCTTCCCCACACCCGCTCCAGTATTTATTGTTTGTACACTTGTTGATGATGGCCTTTCTGACAGATGGGAGGTGATATCTCATTCTGGTTCTGCTTTGCATTCCTCTAATAATTATGTGATGTTGATCTCTTCTCATGTGCTTCTTGCACAGCTGTATGTATTTGGAGAAAAGTCTATTGGAGTCTTCTTCCTTTAAGCGATTGGATTGTTTATTTTTATATCAAGCTGCATAAGCTCTTGTAATTTTGGAGATTGATATCTTGTGGGTCTAATCATTTGCAAATACTTTTTCCCATTCTGTGGGTTATCTTTTCATTTTGTTTATGGTTTCTGTTGCTGTGTGAGAGTTTTTGTTTAGTTATGTCCCATTTGTTTACTTTGATTTTTAGTTTTTTATTGCAGTTTAGTTGATTAATAAAGTTGTTAGTTTCAGGTGTACAGCATAGTGATTCAGTTGTATATATACATGTATCTACACTTGTTCAAATTCTTTTCCCATTTCAGTTATAAGAGAATAGTGAGTAGAGTTTCCTCTGTTATACAGTTGATCCTTGTTGGTTATTTATTTTAAATATAGTAGTGTGTGTGTATGTCATTTCCATACTCCCAATTTATCCCTCGCCTCCACTGTTCCCTTTTGCTAATAATAAGTTTGTTTTCTAAGTCTCTGAGTCTGTTTCTATTTTGTAAATAAATTCATTTGTATTTTTTTTAGACTTCACATAAAACCATATAATATGGTATTTGTCTTTCTCTGTGTGGTTAGTTTACATAGTATGATAATCTCCAGGTTCATCCACGTTGCTGCAGATGTCATTGTTTTTTTTTGGCTGACTAACACTCTGTTGTGTGTACACACCACGTCTTCTTTATCCACTCAGCTGTCGCTGCACATCTGGGCTGCTTCCATGTCTTGGGTGCTGTAAGCAGTGCTGTGGTGAACGTTGGGGTGCATGTAATCCTTTGGAACTGTGGTTTTCTCCAGATACGTGACCAGGATTGGGATTCCTGGATCATATGCTAGCTCTTTTTTTAGCTTTTTAAGGACCTCCATACTGTTCTCCATAGTGGCTGCACTATTTTACGTTCCCACCAGCAGGGTAGGAGGGTACTCTTTTCTCCAGACCCTCTCCAATATTTATTGTTGGTAGACTTTTTGATGATGGCCATTCTGACTGGTGGGAAGTGATATCTCATTGTAGTTTTGATTTGCATTTCTCTAATAACAGAAGCAGAAGATAATAAGAAGAGGTGGCAAGAATACACAGAAGAACTGTACAAAAAAGATCTTCATGACCCTGATAGTCACGATGGTGTGATCACTCACCTATAGCCAGACATCCTGGAATGTGAAGTCAAGTGGGCCTTAGAAAGCATCACTACGAACAAAGTTGGTGGAGGTGATGGAATTCCAGTTAGGCTATTTGAAATACTGAAAGGTGATGCGGTGCAAGTGCTGCACTCAATATGCCAGCAAATTTGGAAAACTCAGCAGTGGCCACAGGACTGGAAAAGGGCAGTTTTCATTCCAATCC
>NW_011494867.1:11036010-11060737 GCF_000754665.1 Bison bison bison | reverse complement strand
TCGATGGACATGAGTTTGGGTAAACTCTGGGCGTTGGTGATGGACAGGGAGGCCTGGCGTGCTGCGATTCATGGGGTCACAAAGAGTTGGACACGACTGAGCAACTGAACTGAATAATTAAAAGAGTCGAGCATCTTTTTCATGTGCTTTTTGCCATCTGTCTGTGCCATCTTTGGAGAAATGTCTATTTACATCTTCTGCCCATTTTTTTAAGAAGTGATCGATTTATTCTGGCTGTGCTGGGTCTTCACTGCTGCACACCTCTGTCTGCTTGTGGGTAGCAGGGGCTACTTTGCAGTTGCGGTTCATGGGCTTCTTGTTGCAGTGGCCACTCTGGTTGTGGAGTACAGGCTGCAGGGTGCTTGGGCTTCAGTGGTTGCAGTTCGTGGGCTCAGTCATTGCTGTTCCCAGGCTCTGGAGCACAGATGCCGTGCGCAGACTTAGTTGCTATGCAGCAAGTGGCATCTTCCCGGATCAGGGATTGAATCCATCCATGTCTCCTGCATTGGTAGGTGGATTCTTTAGCACTGAGCCTCCAGAGAAACTGTCTGCCCATTTTTTGATTGGGTTGTTCAAGCTTTTTTGTTGTTGAATTGTATGAGTTGTTTGTAAATTTTAGATATTAAGCTCTTGTAGGTCACTTCATTTGCAAATATTTTCTCCCATTCTGTGGGTTGTCTTGTCATTTTCCGCATGGTTTTCTCTGCTGTGCAAAAACTTTTGAGTTTTATTTGGTCGTATTTGTTTATTTTTGGTTTTAGTTTTTATATTGAAATATATAGTTGAGCAACAGTGTTGTCTTAGTTTCAGATTTACAGCATAGTATTTCAGTTATACATATACATATAGGGCTTCTTAGGTGGCTCTAATGGTAAAGAACCCACCTGCCAATGCAAGAGACGTGGGTTTAATTTCTGGTTGAGGAAGACCCCCTGGAGGACGACATGGTAACCCACCTCAGTGTTCTTGCCTGGGGAATCCCATGGACCAGGAGCCCAGTGGGCTACGATCCCTAGGGTTGCAAAGAGTTGGACACGATTGAAGCAACTTAGCATGCATGTGCCTACGTGTATCTCTTTCTCAAATTCTTTTTCCATTACGGTTTTTACAGGATAGTGAGCAGAGTTCCCTGTGTTTTACTGTAGGTCCTGTTGGTTATTTATGTTAAATATAGTAATGTGTATATATCAATCCCAAACTCCCAATTTATCTTCCCCTCCACTTTTCCCCTGTGCTGACCATAAGTTTGTGAGTCTGTTTCTGCTTTGTAGATAAGTTCCTTTCTATAACTTTTTATAGAATCCACATATAAGCAATATCATATGATATGTCTTTCTCTCTCTGGTTTCCTGGACTTAGTATGATAATCTCCGTGTCCATGCCTGTTGCTGCAAGTGGAATTATTTCATTCTTTTTTTTTAAATTGAAATATAGATGATTTACAGTGCTGTGCTCATCTCTGCTGTACAGCAAAGTGACTTAATTATTCACGTGTGTGTGTGTATACATTTTTAAAAATATTCTTTTCCATTATGGTTTCTCCCAGGAGGTTGGATATAGTTCCCAGTGTGAGACAGTTGGACCTTATTATTTATGCATTCTAAATTAATAGTTTGCATCAACCAGTGCAGAATTCATAGTCCACCCCTGTAGCTGTCCACCGCTCTTCCCCTGGCAGCCAGAAGTCTGACTTCTGTGATAGTCTGCTCCCGTCCTGTAGACGGGTTCATTTGTGCCGAACTCTAGATTCCATGTGTAACTGATGCCACGTGGTATGTGTCCTTCTCTTCCTGATTGACTGACAGTACGGTTATCTCTAATTGCATCCAGGTTGCTGCAAATGGCGTCATTTCTTTTTTTAATGGCTAAATAGTATTTCATTGTATGTATTTACCACTCGATGAATTCATCTGTTGGTGGAGATTTAGGTTTCTTCCATGTCTCAGCTATTGTAAGTAGTGCTGCTATGAGCATAGGGTACATGTGTCTTTTTGGATTTAGGCTGGGTGTGTGCCCAGGAGTGGGGTTTTTGGATCATATGATAGCTCTATTTTTAGATTTCTGAGAAACCTCCATACTGCTCTCCATAAGTTCGCCAGCGTGTATTAACACCGCAGTGTAGCAGGACTTCTTTTCTCCATGCCCTCTCCAGCGTTCATTGTTTGTAGAATTTTTGATGATGGCCATTCTGACCAGTGTGAGATGATATCCCATTATAGTTTTGATGTGCCTGTCTCTAATTAGCAATATTAGGCATCTTTTCATACATCTCTTGGCCATGTGTGTGTCTTCTTTAGAGAAAGTCTGTTCAAGTTTCCTGACCGTTTTTTTGATTGGATTGTTTTTTTAGCTACATGAGCTCTTTGTCAAGTTTGGAGATGGGTCTCTTGTTAGTCTCATCATTTTGCCAACATTTTCTCTCATTCTGTGTGTTGTTTTGTTTATGGTTTCCTTTGCTGTGCAAAACCTTTTGAATTTAATGAGGTTTCATTTGTTTATTTTTAGTTTTTATTTTTCATTGGAATGTAGTTGATTAACAATGTGGTGTTATTTTAGGTGTACAGCAAAGTGATCCAGTTATAACACATTACATGTATTTTCTCTTTCTTAAATTCTTTTTTCATTTAAATAATTAGAGATTATTAATCAGAGTTCCCTGTGCTGTATAGTAGGTCCTTGTTGGTTATCCATTTTAAATGTTTCTGTGCGTATATGTCAATCCCAAACTACCAGTTTACCCCTTCACTCCGTGTTTTTCCTTTGGTAATGGTAAGCTTTTGTCTAAGTCTGAGTCTGTTTCTGTTTTGTAAATCAGTTCATTTGTATGTTTTTAGATTCTGCATGTAAGCTGTATCGTGTGATGTTTGCCTTTGTCTGTGTGGCTTACTTCACTTGCTATGGTAATCTCCAGGTCTACTGATGTTACTGCAAGTGGCATTATTTCATTCTCTTTAATGACTGATGAGCACTCCAGTGCATGGCTGTAGCACATCTTCTTTATGAATTTATCTGTTGAGGGACATTTAGATATCTTCCGTGTCTCAGCTGTTGTAACCAGCACTGCTATGACCACAGGGGTGCATGTATCTTTTTGAAGTATATATTTGCCCAGTTAGATGCCGGTGGGGGGGTGGGGATTGCTGGATCATATGGTAGCTCTAATTTTAATGTCTGAGCACCTCTATACTGGTTTCCACAGTGGCTGCACCAACGTACATTGCCACGAACAGTTGAGGAGGGTTCTCTTTTCTCCACACCCTCTCCAGCGTTTATTGTTTGTACACTTGGTGTCTGCCTTTCTGACAGACGTCAGGTGATATCTCATTGTAGTTTTGATTTGCATTCTTCTAATAATTAGCGATGATGATGATGCTTCTTGCACAACTACATGTGTTCCTTGGAGAAAAGTCTTTTGGAGTCTTCTTCCCATTATGTGATTGGATTGGGTTTATATCAAGTTGCATGACTTTATACATTTTGGAAATGGATCCCTTGTAGCTCTAATTATTTGAAAATATTTTGTACCGTTCTGAAGGTTGTCTTTTCATTTTTTTTTATAGTTTGCTATGCAAAAGCTTTTGAGTTTAATTATGTCCCCTTTGCTTATTTTTATTTTTGTTTTATATTGCAGTTTAGTTGATTAATAAAGAAATGCAAAAAGCAAAATGGCTGTCTGAGAAGGACTTACAAATAGCTGTGAAAAGAAGAGAAGCGAAAAGCAAAGGAGAAAAGGAAAGATATAAGCATCTGAATGCAGAATTCTAAAGAATAACAAGGAGAGATAAGAAAGCCTTCCTTAGTGATTAGTGCAAACAAATAGAGGAAAACAATAGAATGGGAAAGACTAGAGATCTCCTCAAGAAAATCAGAGATACCAAGGGAACATTTCATGTAAAAATGGGCTTGATAAAGGACAGAAATGGTATGGACCTAACAGAAGCAGAAGATATTAAAAGGTGGCAAGAATACACTGAAGAACTGTACAAAAAAGATCTTCACGACCCAGATAATCTCACAATGGTGTGATCACTCACCTAGAGCCAGACATCCTGGACTGTGAAGTCAAGTGGGCCTTTCTAGGAAGCATCACTATAAACAAAGCTAGTGGAGGTGATGGAATTTCAGTTGAGCTATTTGAAATCCTAAAAGATGATGCTGTGAAAGTGCTGCATTCAATATGCCAGCAAATTTGGAAAACTCAGCAGTGGCCACAGGACTGGAAAAGGTCAGTTTTCATTCCAATCCCAAAGAAAGGCAATGCCAAAAGAATGTTCAAACTACTGCAAAATTGCACTCATCTCACACATTAGTACAGTAATGCTCAAAATTCTCCAAGCCAGACTTTAAGAATATGTGAACCGTGAACTTCCAGGTGTTCAAGCTGGATTTAGAAAGGGCAGAGGAACCAGAGATCAAATTGCCAACATCCGCTGGATCATAGAAAATGCAAGAGAGTTCCAGAAAAACATCTACTTCTGCTTTATTGACTATGCCAAACCTTTTGACTGTGTGGATCACAACAAACTGTGGAAAATGCCTCAAGAGATGAGAATACCAGACCACCTGAGCTGCCTCCTGAGAAATCTGTATGCAGGTCAGGAAGCAACAGTTAGAACTGGACATGAAAAAACAGACTGATGCCAAATAGGAAAAGGAGTACATCAAGGCTATATATTGTCACTCTGCTTATTTAACTTATATGTGGAGTACATCATGAGAAATGCTGGGCTGGATGAAGCACAAGCTGGAATCAAGATTGCCAGGAGAAATATCTATTACCTCAGATATGCAGATGACACCACTCTTATGGCAGAAAGTGAAGAAGAACTGAAGAGCCTCTTGATGAAAGTGAAAGAGGAGAGTGAAAAGTTGGCTTAAAGCTCAACATTCAGAAAACGAAGATCATGGCATGCAGTCCCATCACTTCATGGCAAATAGATGGGGAAACAGTGTCAGACTTTATTTTTTTTGGCTCCAAAATCACTGCAGATGGTGACTGCAGCCATGAAATTAAAAGATGCTTACTCCTTGGAAGGAAAGTTATGACCAACCTAGACAGCATATTCAAAAGCAGAGACATTACTTTGCCAACAAAGGTCCGTCTAGTCAAGGCTATGGTTTTACCAGTGGTCATGTATGGATGTCAGAGTTGGACTATAAAGAAAGCTGTGTGCTGAAAAATTGATGCTTTTGAACTATGGTGTTGGATTAGACTCTTGAGAGTCCCATGGACTGCAAGGAGATCCAACCAGTCCATTCTAAAGGAAATCAGTCCCGATTGTTCATCGGAAGAACCGATGTTGAAGCTGAAACTCCAATACTTTGGCCACCTGATGCAAAGAACTGACTCCTTTGAAAAGACCCTGATGCTGGGAAAGATTGAAGGTGGGAGGAGAAGGGGATGACAGAGGATGAGATGGCTGGATGGCATCACTGACTCAATGGACATGAGTTTGAGTGAACTCTGGGAGTTGGTGATGGACAGGGAGGCCTGGCGTGCTGCGGTCCATGGGGTTGCAAAGAGTCGGACATGGCTGAGTAACTGAACTGAAAGTTGTGTTAGTTTCAGGTATATAGTGTAGTGATTCAGTTGTATATATACATGTATCCACTCTCTTCAAATTCTTTTCCCCTTTCGGTCATTAAAGAATAGTGAGCAGAGAGTTCTGTTAGTGGAAAGAGAGTCTGGAGACCCTTCCTCCTGTGGACCTTGGTTCTCAGTAAGGACCCAAAAAAGAATCTAAGATCCTACCATTACCAGAAAGTTAATTAACAATAAAGAACAGGTAACCAGGAGTCAGACACAAGTGAGTGACTGAGAAAAGAAAAGAAAGAACAGAGAGAACACCTCAAGAGAGAGGTGGGTCGCTCCAAGGGAGGCAAATGGCCCTAGAGGTCTGGGGTACAAGTTTTTAAGGCAAGGTCATTTGCATAATTGAGGAGGGTCACTGATTGACAACCTTGATTGATAGCAGCAGGTTATATAGCAAGAGGCTCTACTGCACATACCCTTCTCATTAATTAGACATATGTCTTCATGGAGTGTTTATGAGCAGCTGATGAGCCCAGTGGCCACCACAGGTTAGTGGTGTGTGTGTGCACGTGCTGCAGTGGGGAAAGTCCCACCAGTTCGCTGGTGGGGTTTTTCCCCTTGACCATTTTGGAGTACTGGTAGGGGGTGTATTGTGGGGGGGCTTGTATATCTTTCAGTGCGATTAGGCAGTATGGGCCAGTCAGCTGAAGGGGACGCTCCTCCTTGCTCTCAGCACCCTGCTGTCAGTCCCTTGTGTTACACAGTTGGTCCTTGTGGGGTATTGATTTTAAGTATGGCAGTGTGTGCATGTCAATCCCAACCTCCAGTATCTCTCCCCTCCACTTTTCCTTTATGCCAAGGGTAAGATTGGTTTCTAAATCTGTGAGTCTGTTTCTATTTTGTAAATATATTCATTTGAATCATTTTGTTTTAGAATTTACATATAAGCCATTTCATATGATATTTGTGTTTCTCTGGTTTAGTTTACTTGGTATGACAATCTACATGTTAATCCCGGTTCATCCATGTAGCTGCAGATGGTATTATTTTATTTGTTTTAATGGCTGAGTAATACTCCATTGTATATATGTACCACATCTTCTTCATCCATGAGTCTCTCCATGAACATTTGGGTTGCTTCCATGTCTTGGGTGTGGGAAGCAGTGCTGCAGTGAACACTAGGGTGCGTGTGTCCATTGGAACCATGGTTTTCTTTGTATCCATAGGAATACGAATGCTGGATCATATGGTGGCTCTATTTTTAGTTTTTTAAGGAATCTTCAAACTGTTCTCCAGAGTGACTGTTGTTGAATCGCTGAGTCATGTCTGACTCTTTGCCACCCCATGGACTGCAGCACACCAGGCTCCTCTGTCTTCCACTATCTCCCGGAATTTGCTCAAATTCTTGTCCATTGAGTCTGTGGTGCTATCTAACTGTCTCATCCTCTGCCACCCCTTCTTCTACCCTCAGTCTCTCCCAGCCTCAGGGTCTTTTCCAATGAGTCGGCTTTTCACATTGATTGGCCAAAGTATTGGAACTTCAGCATCAGCCCTTCCAATGAATATTTAGGGTTGATTTCATTTAGGATTGACTAGTTTGATCTTGCAGTCCATAGGACTCTCAAGTCATCTCCAGCACCGATATTCCTTAATAATAATAGTGTGGGAGTGTTCCCTTTTCTCTACACCCTCTCCAGCATTTATTTTTTGTAGACTTTTTGATGATGGCCATTCTGACCAGAGTGCAGTGGTATTTTTTGTAGTTTGATTTGTATTTCTCTAACAATTGAAAATGTTGAGCATGTTCTCAAGAGCCTGTTGCCATCTGTGTATCTGCTTTGGAGACACGTCGATGTAGGACTCTTATCCATTTTTTGATGGAGTTGGTTTTTTGATATTGAGCAGCCTGAGCTCTTTGTCAGTTTTGGATACTAATCCCTTGTCTGTCTCATCATTTGCATATATTTCCTCCTGGTCTGTTGGTTGTCTTGTCATTGTCTTTATGATTTCCTCTGCTGTGCAAAAGCTTTTGACTTTCATTTGCTCCTATTTGCTTTTTTTAAAAATAATTTATCTTATATTGAAGTATGCTGCTGCTAAGTCACTTCAGTGGTGTCTGACTCTGTGCAACCCCATAGATGGCAGCCCACCAGGCTCCTCTGTCCCTGGGATTCTCCAGGCAAGAACACTGGAGTGGGTTGCCATTTCCTTCTCCAATGCATAAAAGTGAAAAGTGAAAGTGAAGTCGCTCAGTCATGTCCGACTCTTCACGACCCCGTGGACTGCAGCCCACCAGGCTCCTCCATCCTTGGGATTTTCCAGGCAGGAGTACTGGAGTGGGGTGCCATTGCCTTCTCCGATACTGAAATATAGTTGAATAACAGTGATTTTTAGTTTCACATGCACAGCATGATGACTCAGTGATACGTATTACGTGTATGTTTCTCAAATTCTTTTTCCATCTTGGTTTACAGAATGGTGAGCAGAGTTCCCTGTGTTGTACTGTAGGTCCTTGTTGGTCATTTACTGTAAATATGGTAGTGTGTTTATGTCAGTTTCCCAAATTATCCTTCCTCTCCACGTTTTTCTTTTGCTAAGCATAAATTTGTTTACTGAGTCTGTTTCTGTTTTGTAAATACATTTAGTTGTATCATTTTTTTGTTTTTTTTAGAATCCACAAGTGATATCGTATGATATTTGTCTTTGTTTTCTTTCTGTGTCTGGCTTACTTTACTTAGTATGATAATCTCAAAGTCTATGCATGTTGCTGCACATGTAAATTATCTCATCTTTTTTTAAAAAAATGGAAGTATAGGTGATTTACAGTGTTGTGCCCGTCTCTGCTGTACAGGGTAGTGACAGTTATATACATACATTCTTTTTTTTTTTAATATTCTTTTCCATTATGGTTTATCCCAGGAGGATGGATGTAGTTCTCAGTGGCAAACACTGGAAACTTACAGTTTATCCATTCTGAATAAAATGGCTTGTGCCTGCTCTCGGTTGCAGTCTTCGGCCTCCCGTTCACCTGGGTCTTTCCTATTGCGGAGCGTGGGCGCCGGGCGCTCAGGCTTCTGGTTGTGGTGTGGGCTCAGCTGCTGCGTCTAGAGCACATGCTTATCGTTGTGGAGCACGGCGTAGTTGCTCTGCGGATGTGGGGATCAGAGATCATACCTGTGTCTCCTGCTTTGGCAGGCAGACTCTTTACCACTGAGCCACTAGGGAAGCCCTGGATTTTGTTGATATTGAGCTCCGTGAGCTCTTTGTCAATTTTGGTGATGGATCCCTTCTTGGTCTTATTGTTTGCAGACATTTATTCTATAGGTTGTCTTGTTTTGTTCTTGGTTTCCATTGCTGTGTGAAAGCTTTTGAGTTTAATTAGGTACTGTATGTTTGTTTTTAAGTTTTATTTCATATTGTAGTGCAGTGGGTCTGTATAGTCAAAGCTATGGTTTTTCCATTAGTCATGTATGGATGAGAGAGTTGGATCATAAAGAAGATTGAGTGCCGAAGAACTGATACTTTTGAACTGTGGTGTTGGAGAAGACTCTCGAGAGTCCCTTGGACTGTAAGGAGATCCATCCAGTCTATCCTAAAAGAAATCAGTCATGAATATTCATTGGAAGGACTGATGCTGAAGCTGAAGCTCTAATACTTTGGCCAGTTCAGTTCAGTCACTCAGTTGTGTCCGACTCTTTGCGATCCCATGGACTGCAGCACGCCAGGCCTCCCTGTCCATCACCAACTCCTGGAGTTTACTAAAACTCATGTCCGTTGACTCTGTGATGCCATCCAACCATCTCATCCTCTGTCATCCCCTTCTCCTCCCACCTTCAATCTTTCCCAGCATCAGGGTCTTTTCAGATGAATCAGTTCTTCACATCAGGTGGCATTGTTCTTCACATCACAAAGCATTGGAGTTTCAGCTTCAGCATGAGTCCTTCCAGTGAATATTCAGGACTGATCTCCTTTAGGATGGACTGGTTGGATCTCCTTGCTGTCCAAGGGACTCTCAAGAGTCTTCTCCAACACCACAGTTCAAAAGCATCAATTCTTCTGCACTCAGCTTTCTATAAGGAAAGATGTGTCCAACTCTCACATCCATACACGACCACTGGAAAAACTGTAGTTTTTACTAGACGGACCTTTGTTGGCAAAATAATGTCTCTGCTTTGTAATATGCTGTCTAGGTTGGTCATAACTTTCCTTCCAAGTAGTAAGCGTCTTTTAATTTCATGGCTGCAATCACCATCTGCAGTGATTTGGGAGCCCCCCAAAATAAAGTCTGATACTGTTTGCACTGTTTCCCTATCTATTTCCCATGAAGTGATGGGACCGGATGCCATAATCTTCGTTTTCTGAATGTTGAGCTTTAAGCCAACTTTTTCACTCTCCTCTCTCACTTTCATCAAGAGGCTTTTGAGTTCCTTTTCACTTTCTGCCATAAGGGTGGTATCATCTGCAGATCTGAGGTTATTGATATTTCTCCTGGCAATCTTGATTCCAGTTTGTGTTTCTTGCAGTCCAGCGTTTCTCATGATGTACTCTGCATATAAGTTAAATAAGCAGGGTGACAGTATACAGCCTTGATGTACTCCTTTTCCTATTTGGAACCAGTCTGTTGTTCCTTGTCCAGTTCTAACTGTTGCTTCCTGACCTGCATACAGATTTCTCAGGAGGCAGGTCAGGTGGTCTGGTGTTCTCATCTCTTGAAGAATTGTCCACAGTTTATCGTGATGCACACAGTCAAAGGCTGTAGCATATCTCTTTGGTAGGCCCCAGCAGTCTTTGTCGATGGTCGTTCAGCACTTAGTTGTGATTTTGGTGTCTTCATAAGAAGAGGTGAGCTCATGTCTCTCTGCCGTCTTGTCTCCACTGTCAGCTGCACAGACACGAAGACCAAATATTGAATTATTCTATTTATGTGATGAATTGTCCTGAGCAGGCAGATCCGTAAAGACAAGGGAAATTAGTGGTTGCCTAGGGATGGAGGTTTGAGTCGGTGATAGAAAGATTATGGGGTTCCTTTTGGGGTGGTGAAGATACTGTAAAGTCGATTGAAGTGATGGGTGTTCAACTCTGTGACTATATTAAAAACCATTGAGTGGGTGAATTGCATGATATGTTGATTATGCCTCTGTATAAAGGTGTTGGGGGGAAAAAAACGGAAAATACTGGGTCAAAGAGGCTGTCTGTCTTTATCCCAAACTTTTGCAGGCTTTTTTTCCTCACCTTGGTGATAAGAATGGCTCATTACTGAGAAGAATCTCAAATTTATCTAGGGTTGGGTTTGGGGGAATATAGAATCTGAAAAGCCTCTGAATGAGTTTGACTGTCCCCTTCCCTTTGGGAATCACCCAGGGGCCCCTGCCTCCTAGAAGCTTGGACACTTGGAGCCAAGTGTGACTCAAATATAGGTTAGAGACTGCGTGAGCATTTTGTCTTTAGTCCGTATCCCAAAGGGGTGTGTGAAGCTGGTGGTCCAGAAACATGGCAGGAAACTCAAGTTCGTTAGGCTTTGAGGGCTTGTTGGTTTTTTTAAGCAGGGACACATACCCTCAGCACTGCCCCCCGCCCCCCGCCCCGCTGGCTCCCCACACACCAAGGTCCTGGTTCCATCGGCACTTCTTCCCTTTCCAGCCTGTTCCAACTCCAGGTGATGTGGGGCAAAAACCTGTCTGGTGGGAGCCCCGAGTCAGCGGGAAGGCGTGGGAAAGTTTCTCTGGGCCTTCTCACAGGCCTGGGCCATCCTGGGCACAGGAGTGGGCATCGCTCATCAGTCCACGAGGGCCGCTGCTGCCGCTGCCACCGTGGATTAGCTCTGCCTGTTCTCGGATGGCGCACATGGAATCATCTAGCATGTCAGTTTTTGCTCTCGCTTCTTTTAAACGTTTATTTGGCTGCACTGGGTCTCAGCCGTGGTGTGTGCACTCTTGAGTCCTGGCATGTGGGGTCTAACCTAGGACCCCGGCACCGGCAGCGTGGCATCTTTGTCCCTGGGCCACCAGGGAAGTCCTTGCTCTGACGTCTTTAATTCAGCGTAACGTTCTTGAGATTCGTTCCCCTGTTGTTGTATGTGTTGTTACCTTATTCTTTTATCCTGAATAATGTTTCACTCACTGTGTGAGTATTCCACAGCTTGTCCGCATTTTCTGTTGGTGGATGTTTGGGTTGTTCCCCATTTTAGGCTATTGTGATCAAGGCTGCTTTGTGAACAGTCGTGTCTGAGTCTTTTTGTGGGTATTTGCTTTTATTTCTCTTGGGTAAATAAACGCCTAGAGCCCTGGAACTGCCAGCTCACAGGGCAGACTGCTCACTCTCGGAGGAGCCGCTCAGCAGCCCTGCAGCATGGTTGAACCGCTCTTGTGACCCAGCAGAGATGTACGAGCTGCTGCTATTCCGCCCCAGGCCACGCTGGGTGTTGTCGGTCTCTGCTGCAGAGATCAGACAGAGGTGTTTTATCCTCTGAGGTAGATGTAAAAAGGGAGAGTCGGTCTGTGGTGTGGGGAAGACGAGTGTGGAGAGAGGGCAGGCGGGGGTCCCATCAGGAGCTCAGGGTGGCCCGACCACTGGGTTGATGGAGGTGGGCAGATGTGGTTGGGGTCCAGGTGTGTTTTGAAGACAGGATGGGCAGGGTTTGCTGCGGGACAGGCCGTGGGATCAGAGAGAAGTGAGGGTGCCCGCTGGGGCTGCTGGCGGAGCTGGGGTGCCGTTTCCCAAGACTGGGACCAGCCTGGGCTAGACTGGGAGAGGGGCGTTGACTGTGGGGAGTCAGAGGAGAGTTTTCTTTTTAAGACAGAAGGTGCTGCGTGGAGGCTGATGGACTGGAGAGTGAGGAGGGCGCACTCAGCAGTGAGGGCAGCTTCCACGCCCCGTTCTGTGCAGTGAGAGGGGGTCCAGCACGCCCTTGGGGTGCGGGAGTGTGCGGGGAGAAGGCTGGAGAGGGTGAGGATGGCAGGGGGTGGGCACCAGGGGGCCCTGGGGGTGGGTGGGCAGTCAGAGGAGACCCCACGCAGAGTGGCCTGTGCGCGCCTTCACCACAGCTGCAGCCTGGTTCAGGACCAGGGTTTCTCAGCCAGGGGAAAGGACGGGGGAGGCCGGTGTGCGATGTTCTTGCTGGATGGGATCGGACTCAGCACTTCGGTTCCAGACTTGGGGCTTTCAAGCTCCTCTTACTTGTAGGTTGTCTTGCTCTCTTCTGAGCAGTGTTTTTTGTCTGTTAATATCTTTGGTTGTGCGGATTCTTCGTTGCTGTGCAGGCTTCCTCTCTAGTGGCAGCCAGCAGGGACTCCTCTTGCTTGCAGTGCACGGGCTTCTCACTGTGGTGGCTTCTCTTGTTGCGGAGCACAGGCTCTAAGCTTAGCTCCAGGGCACGTGGAGTCTTCCGGGACCAGGGATCAAGCCCATGTCCGCTGCAGTGGCAGGTGGATTCTTATCCACTGTGCCAGCAGGGAAGTCCTAAACAAGGTTTGGTATGAAGAAGGAAACTTTGCCAGTCACTAGTTACTATCATGTCCGCTTGCATCAAAGGTAGAATACTTCACTCTCCCCAAGAAAAGACCTGGCTCTGACTGTTCTCAGTCATGCATTTTGCAGGCCCAGCAACAGCTATAACCCAAATCTACCACCTTCTCTAAGAGAAGCTTAGAGGTTTGAAGAAATCAACCCTGTAATATCTAGTTAGTGATAATAAATGATAAAGTGTTTTTTTTTTTCTGTTAGTTGATTGACTAGGTAACATGAAGTACTTGGGCAGGTGTGTTCTTCACCACTGCGCCACCTGGGAAACCCACTTGGTAAATTTGGAAGGTTTTAAATATATATTTTGCTTATGGTCATAGTAAAATGTATTCACTTCTAAATTTCAGAAAAGTTGGAGAAGATTCGAGATCATGAAAGAAAGGAAGAAACTTTTACACCTATGCCCAGCCCTTACTACATGGAGCTCACCAAACTGCTGTTAAATCAGTGAGTAGCTCCACGGAGCCCACAGCCTGTGCCGCCTGCATCGGTCTGGACCCCTCTCCGCCCCAGCCCTCAGCCTGGAGGCATCGGGCGCGCACACGCTGACTGGGCTCCGGCTGTCCCACTTCCCCTTTTCCTTTCCTCTGTCCTTCCCTCTCCTGGTGAACCCCTTGTTCTTTCTGTTCTGCATCCTAACCCCCGCTTGTTTCTGGACTCCCTCTAACAGTGGCTTTTCCTTCACAGCAGTCACCGTTGTTAGTCACCCTGCACCCCTTTTCTTCTTGGGGCCTGGGTGTCTGAGAGCTTCCGTCTCCTGCACAGGGAAGGGCCGGGGCTCCCGTCTGCCTGTGACCCTGAGCTGGATGGGAAGGCCCCTGGTCAGGCTCCCTGTCGGCTTCTCCCTCAGCCAGAGTGCTCTTCTGTAGAGAAGGCTGCGTGGGCCTCCCCTGCCCTCTGGAGCCTCTCCAGGCTTGCAGTCCTGCTCGTGGCATTCACGCTGCATAGCCTGGCTCCCCTCTTCCTCGTCTCACAGCTCTGCAGGCCTTCCTCTCTCTCCAGGGTCCGGGGTCACGCTGGCCTCTCTCACTTCCGCACGTAAGTAGAAGGTCCAGGTCCTCAGAGCACACGTGTGCGTATCCACTGCCCCGTTCCTCTGCCCAGCGAGTCCCCTGTCCCTGCCTCCTCCTGGGTTTAGCACAGGTCCTCCCCCCAGGTAAGCACGCCTGTGCTCATCCCCGTCTCCAGGGCAGCCCTTGTCAGCGCTCTGCTCTCACCGCCGTCTGCCTGGGCCGCTCCTCTGCCCCGCCCCCGTTCTCACGGGCGGGGGCCGTCTTGTGCCCCAGCAGTGCCGGGTGCTCACATGTTTGTTGCTCACGTGTTTGTCAATAAATGAATGAATCAGCGGAGAAAGCAGGCAAGTATAGACAGCGTTGCCTAGGAGCAGCTTAGAATGTAGTCTGCACAATGCCAAGCCTTTCAAACGCTGAGCACCTTTTAATTGGTGAATTCAAGGGCAGGTCCAGAACGGAAGTTGGAAGCGGCCTGCTGCCTGCTGTAGAACAGCGAGGGCTGGGGCCCCGTGCATGGCACTGCGGATTCAAGTGGAGACTTGCGTCACGTGGGCTTGTCCTTGAGTTGACCTGAGGCGGCAGTTGTGCAGTTCACAACACTCCCCTTGTACAGCCTGCTAAGTGTCCCACTAGGCAGTGGAATTGGTCCTGTAGGCCCAAGTTCTGGTTCTGTTACCGGTGTGGTGTGACAATCTGTTAGGAGAACAGCCTGATGCAGCCCTCACGCCTGGCACTGCCCGGGGAGGGCTCCGTGGCTCGGAGGATGGAGGGACACATATTAGGGGAGAGGGTGTAGGCAGCACAGAAGGTGAAGAGCCCAGGGCTGTGGAGCGGGGCTGCTGGGACCCGCGTGCCTGCTGAGGGCAGGGGAGCGGAAGCCGTGTCCCCAGGAGGGTGTTCAGGCATGGGTGGGAGGGGGTGTCATTTGGAGGACCCAGAGGCTGCCTTGGAGGGGAGTGACTTCAGAAAGGAGAATACAGAAGCAGAGGAAAGGTCTGCGCGTCTGTAGGTTTTGAAGTTCAGAATATCATGTACACAGTTCCTATCAAACCCCCCATTTCCTTAGAGTCATTCATTCAGCGAAGGGGCCTTTGTTCTGCAGTGCAGTTCACAAGGAGCTGTGGGCCTTTGTTCCTTCACCTGCTGTTCAGACCGTAAGATCCACGTTTGGGTCTTAAGTCTCCTACATCAGCTTTATACCACTGACTCTCCGTCTCCACTCATGAGCTCACTGTAGCCTGCGGAGGCTCATCCAGCCTGTCGTCCCTGGAGTTCATTCCAGGAGGCCTGGTGAAGGATGTTGGCCTCTGCTTTTGTCTTAGTTTGTCCCTTCCTTTAGAGGTTAAGGTCAGTTTAAAAATGTGTCACAGGAAAGCTGTCAGTGCCCTGCGCGGACTCCAGGCCATACTTTTACCCCAAATTTGCTATGTATGGGCGGGCTACTTATGCTGATTTGCTTTTTGTTTTGTAATTTTTGCAAACGTATCTTTGTGGTCTCTGTCCTTCACGGGCTTCTGAGGGGAGGGAAGTGCTGTGCTGTGTAGTGCAGAGGGCTGCGCCTGGCACACAGCCTCCGCCCGCTTTCCCTGGTGGGCTGTAGCCCTGGGGCATTAGCGTCAGAGGCCATGACCTCTGAGCCGGCCTTCGAAAGATGCATTCTCGCGGGAATTGTACAGAACACAGCACAGAGCACCCAGTTACCCCTAGACAGGAAGACCGGCTCAGAGCTGCTGCCCCAATACCTCAACGTTTTTGGTGAATAAACAGAAGTCCTTGTACTGCAGGCTGCCCGGGACAGCTAAATATGAGCACAGCTGACTTGGTGAGCATACTGGCTGAATTTTCCTGGCACCAAGGTTAACTGCTAGAAGTCCTTACATTTTAAAACTGAAAGGTAAAACAGACTTTGAGCCTCAAACAGCTTGTGCATTTCTGTCTAAGCAGTGTTTAGGAAGAAGCCACTTTTCCCCAGATGCTGGCTCAATTTACTGCACGCTTCCCTGTGCGACTTAGCTCACATTTTCTTCCTTTAGTGCTTCGGACAACATCCCGAAAGCAGATGAGATCCGGACCCTGATCAAGGACGTGTGGGACACTCGCATAGCCAAGTTCCGGGTGTCTGCTGACAGCTTCGTGAGGCAGCAGGAGGCACACGCCAAGGTGCGCATGACGGGCGGGGGCTCAGGGGCTGACGCCCGAGCTGGCTTTCAGAAAACCATTGCTCACTGGTTCTTTATCCAGTAGATTTAACCTTTCTTGAAATCAAAAACTCAACCAGCTGTTTTCCCTCACGTTTAGCTGGATAACTTGACCCTGATGGAGATCAACACCAGCGGGGCTTTCCTCACACAAGCGCTCAACCACATGTACAAACTCCGCACAAACCTGCAGCCTTCGGACAGCGCCCAGTCTCAGGACTTCTAGGCAGGGACCGCTTGTCCAGGCCCGTGTCTGCCGGCAAGAGGCTCCCCAGGCGGTGTGAGCGTTCGGGACATGACAGAGATACTCACGTTTCTGGAACTCTAGACCACTTCTGAATCTACGAAAAAAAGTGCAGTGAAGGAAGGAATGGGTTTATAATCTGGTTGGAAAGCAACAGGCTTACGCTCAGTTGAGACATTCTGTAATTCCTTATCTGTGTCTGGGAGCCAGCTGCCTTTTATGGGGGAAGAAAAAGCACTGGTAGAACGGGAGCGTCCCCAGCAGAGCCCCAGTCTCCTGCACGGGACAGTCGTGTGCAGCTGAGTGTTCAGTGATGTCGGGTGTTGCTTTTAAGATAAGATACAGCAGGCCAGTGACGTGGCCTTTCTCTTGGGCTACATTCAGTCTCCCACAGAGACTGTTCACACCGTGCGGGACAGCCCTGAGCACTCGGCTGGTGACGGTGACCCGTGCTTCTCATTAAGCCCCAATGCACAATAAAGGTGGAATCACCCAGTTCTCTTTGGGTTTTTTCCTGCATCACTCCCGCATGAAGGGAGCAGGCTGTGGCTTAAGGATCTGACAGAGCAGACTGAGAGGGTTAGCAGACAGCATGCCCTTCTGACCCCCACTCTTGGGTGTCTCTTGTTTGCTTGGCTGCTTCTGGGAAAGGGCTAAAAGGTTGTTTATCAGCAAGAAAGTAGGGGAAATGAATTCCATGTGTGTGTAAGTGAAGCTGAAGATGCGCTGCCAGGGGAGAACGGGGCCTGTGCGGTGGTTCTTGGTGGACTGAGGGGACAGCCTGCTTGAGGCAGCCGTGGCTCAGGCCAGAGTCCTGATTTTCCCTGGGAGGAGAATCTTCAGCTGTAGCACCGCTTGATTCCTTACAGAAAGTACTTTCCCTCAAGTCAGGGGCGGGGGGCAATGACTGTCCAGTCCTGTAATGAGCGGGTTCAATCTCCAGGTGGTTCTCGAGGGTTTCTGAAGCGGGGGTATGTGTGTGATCATGTGACCAACTGGGCCCTGCTGGTGTTTTGACCCTTCAGCGTTTAAAACTCAAGTGACTTCAAGTTACCTGGGCGCTATTCGTCCATTCCAGGTGGGTCCCCAGATGTCCCTCTAAACAGCAGCTCCTGTTTAAACACTGAAGGAAGGGCCACACAGAGGGACTATGACCCAGAACACTCGGTCTCCATAGTTTCATCCCTTCTCCTGAAACCGGGCTGAGGTCCAGTTGAATCTGTCTTCACACTTTACTTGTAAAGCTGTAGAATTGTTATTTTTTCCCCCTTACTATAACATAAAAAAGATTTTTCTCTTAACATGATTTAGGAAGATTTTATTTTCTGGATGTTGTCAGAAATTACAGCAATATATTCATAAATACCTAATTACTACATTCAACAAATAATATTACAATACAGTTAATTCAAACAAGTACACTTAGAACAGGTTTAATTTCACAGCATCTAAACTGCCCCCAGAGTGACCGAGGCACCGTTCCTCCTCCCCCGAGTCCTGGTTGGCTGTCCTGGCAGTTAGCAGCACCACGGGCTGGTAGCATGGGCCTCCTCAGCTCAGGCAGAGTTAAGGGGTCTAGTTCAGCACTGGATCGGAAGCTGGGGGACAGGCTACTGCAAGCAGTGACGTCGATAGCGTGGCTACTAGAAGAGTAGGGGGCTGCTGCTAAGTGGCTACTCTACACTGTAAGAGGAGCAACTTCCTGTGCTAGCCATCCCCATCTGGTGGTGGGTCCCCGGAACTGTCTACACTTTTAAACCGTGGCTCAGAGGGAAACGGGGTATGTGGCTTAGATTTAGACATGGGGCAGCATCGCGAGCTACTCGATGGAATGCCACCCCACACACAGACTCAGATTACCTGTTGTTATTCTTTGCTAGTTTGCTAAAGGGGGCTCCTTTTAATAGTCTTTGAATTTCCCTGAGGATATAATCTTTTTTAGCACTTTGCATGCTGCCAATTGTTGCATTTCCTTTAGAATATAGACTAAACTATTGGTCATTTATGTGAGATAATAGATTATGATACTTTATGCCAGTTTGCCTGTTTCTATGAAACACTCATTTTCAAATGATCAAGTCGTGCAGTGCCAAGTGTGGGGGGGAAGCTCTAGTTACTGCTGATCTGATTAAATGCACAGAGCCACACGACTCAGCTTTGGCAGGTACCCCTCAAATTTAGCAAAACTCCGTCAGGTCACAAAAATGCTGACACAAAAGTTCCAGAATCACTTCGAGAGAAAATTTGCTATATTTCTGAACTTTGTCTTTCAAAAAACTCAATGTGAAATAGCTGAACAAAAAGCTTTAGGGATTCCATATTTGTCAGCTTTTAAGCCTAAACTGAAAAAAGACTGATGCTACTCACTGTTCTTTTGGAAGAAGAGTTTCCAGGTTATAAACTGTTCAGTGGGGGGCATGATTGGGTATGCTGTCTCCCAGAGAGGCGCACTTCTGTTTTCACAAGACCCTCTGTTACCTTTTTCTTTCTTCATGTTGCCTTACTGGTCTGTATTTATATTCTGATTGTCATATTACTTCTTGAGCCCTAGGATATTCGGAGATCCTCACAGGTAGGTGGGGGAGGGGGTGCCACTCGGAAGGGGAAAGCTGTTAATACCTGCTCAGGGACAGAGCTGCCACCCCTGGTCAGCTGTCCTTTAACCTGTGTGCCACGAACTCCTCCCCAACCAACACACGGCAGCCAAGGGCGCCCCCCGCCAGGTGGTGAGGGGTCGGGGCTGTGCTTTTCCCATCGGGTCTGTTCTTCCCTTTGCTTCTAGCCAAGGCCCTTTACCAGCGCCCAGGAGCAAAGGCATCCAGACGTTTTCTATGATGGAGGAGGATGACTGGTGGGAAGTGCCAAGATGTAAGCCTTAGGCCTTCAGAACAGCAAGGAGGTTCTAAATAGAGAAATTCAGTGATGTTTTGCCCTGCCTCTTGGCAGTGGGGCTCCCTCTAAACACCTGTCCCCACCTGTGGCACGTGGTGCTCTCCGTGTCTCTGCTGGGAAGAGGGCCCCAGAACAGCTCTCAGTTCTCAAGTCATTTCTGTAGAGAGGAAAGCACTTGCTGACTGCTGATAATACTGGCGGCACTTTTTGTCTGAGTTTGCTAATAACTGGAAGATTGTTGGCAGGCATACAAAGCAAACTGCGTGGGAACAGATAAAGTGACACAGTGCCATCTGCCAGCAAGCTGTTCTGCACAGCTAAGGTCTGGGCTGAGGGCGTGGCCACTGGTCACAGCGCCTGGCCTTCCTGAAGGTCAGCCAGCCCGTCCCCAGGCCGGGGCGGAGGGGCGCACGTGGCCTGACGTGTGGTCCCCTCCCCTCCCCCAGGCACACCGACCACGGGCTGCCTTGGCCTCCGGCTTAGGCCCACTGGGGCAAGAGCTGCCTTTCTGATCTAGACGCAACCCAGCCTGAACCAGCAGCAACTGCGGCAAGGAGGGCGGGCTCCCCCGGCCCCGCGCTTCGCCCTGATACGATTATCCCCGTTTCCAGAGGCTCCTGCGCTCATCACAGTGAGCCCACGAGGAGAGGTTCTGGCGCACGTAGCTCACCCTGCCTTTAGGCTGTTTGGAAGCTCTGCATCTAAACCAGGCCCCTCCTCCTGCTCAGACTGCTGTAGACACCTTGGCACCGTCACAGAAACTGCGCCCACCTCAAAGGTTCTCCTCACGGAGTGCGCGTGTGAAGCTGCACGCACACGCCTGCCTGGTTCCCGCTGGACACCAGCAGCGCTCTCCAGCTGGGGCAGCTGGGGAGGGCCCGGCGAGAGGGAAGGAGGAACCATGGCTTTCCACATCACTCTCTGGTGCAACTCAAAAATGAAGTGCTCGTGTAGGCGCCAGTGGTAAGCTCCTTTTACTTTTCTTCTTCTTTAATTTTTAAAAACACGTCAATAACGTCCTGACCAGCAGCAGTACAAACACTAAAAGCAAGGCTTGGTTTTTTTTTTTTGCCCAGAAAAACAAAACAAAAACAAAACCCCCAAACAGGAAAACAAACAACAAAAAATCCCCCCAAACCACATATTAAAAATGGCAGGCTTTTTATAACAATAATTAAAGTAATAAAAACATACAAAACTTTTTTTAATATATATACACAGTACAAGGCTGAAGCACCTTTGACTTTTCTCTCAAAATTGACATTTGTATGAAAACACCCCTGCCCCCCCGCAGTAACAATCGGGTGGGTGTGGATCAATGTACACATGGAGCTCTGGACACTTTCCCCCACGAAGGAATAACAGGTACCTTCAGTCTGGCGATTCACTTTAGGTAAGAGCTTTTCCGGGGAAAAGCCTTTGGGTGAGGCTTCGGTTCTGTTGCTTTGTGTGCTCCTAGGACCTGTTGCTTTCAGGAAAATTTTGCAGGAAAAATAACTGAAACAAATAAGCCCTTTACTTAGAATGCACCCCACCTTCCTTCTGCTGGAGCAGGTCTCAATCCTGGGGAGGAGTGAGACCAGCCACCCCACGGCCAGAGCAGCCCGGGTTCCTGAGGCCAAAGGACCTGGCGACACGAGACGCACACCGACGGTCCGTGCCACTCACGCGCCCTGGGGCTGGGAAACAGTCAGAGCTTAGTGTTGGTGACGGAGCCTTCATCTCGAGACTAAAAAATGACGACGCTGGAAAGGGTAAAACCGCCTTTAAAAAGGAAAAAACTATGGGCATCTTACACGGGTTGCTTGCCGAATGACAAAGGTGATTCAACTGCATTGAAGTCAAGGCGAGTTCGTTCTTTTTTTCTGGAGCCTGGAATCCTTTGCTTCATGCATGGCACATTCTTTTTTTTTTTTAAGCGTCAAACCTCCCAGTGAAAAATATTAAATATTCAAGGTAATAAAATAGATAATATTTCTATACTATAGGTTCGGCCTAGTGCAAGGGAAACCGTCACCTCGGGTAACCCTTGAAGTAGCCTCTAGGCCAATGCATTGCAGGCAACGCAAGGCACTTCCGTAAGTGGTCCAGTTCCGCCTGGAGCCGCTCCCGTTCTGAAACGATCTTCTGTTTCTGGCTCCTCAGCTCCTGGAGAGAGATTCGTGTCAGACCCGCAGTTGACACAGTAAGGAAGGCTGTGGGATGCGCTCTAACTGCCCCCAGCATCTCCCAGTGGCAGCGTCTGCTGCTCTCGCAGCTTCAGCCCCGTCACTGTCAAGCTTCTGCCGCTTCAGGAGTGGCCAAGATGTTCAAGCCCCAAACAGGACAGCACCCCTCCCGCGGGCGGGAGGAAGCCGGCAGGGCTCTCACTGTCACGGCTGTGTGTAGGGGGTCCATCCTGTCCTTCCCGCGGGTGGGAGGAAGCCGGCGGGGTTCTCGCTGTCACGGCTGTGTGTATGGGGGTCCATCCCATCCCAAGAGCTCTCCCCTCTCCCTCCATTCTCCTGAGCACGTCACGGGGAGAGACTGACATGGGCAGTGCACCAGCCCCCACCCTTCCAGATCCATGTTCTGCAAACAGATGACACTCCCTCCTCAGGTGATTCCTAAATTTACCCCCTATCTCTCAAGAGCACAACTTCCCTTTAAAACTTGTCTGTATGGGTGCTCCTGAACCCAGACTCGAAAGGCTGAACGGGAATAACCACTGTGGAGTCAAGAAAGCCCCCCGGAGCCAGTCTGATCCCTGAGACTCACCGCCATGCTGTGGGAGAGCTGCTCGGCCGTGAGGCTGAGGCTGTAGTGCTGCGCCTCCAGCCGCCTGCACTGCGCCTGCAGCACCTGCCGCTCCAGATCTTGCTCTGAAAAGACAAGCCGGTGTGACGTCTCCTGTGCGCAGGGCCTGGGGCCCGGCGCGCGGCCGCCTCTCTCCAGAGCAGCTGGCCGAAGCTCTCCCCTTTGGACCACATGGCTCCCTGCCCTGTCGATTGAGCTGGCGACTAGATGTCACTAAAGTGACCCAGCCCAGTGGAGTAAAGACCAAGGACGCAGCGTCCAAGGGCAATGTAAGGGGTGCAGCTTAGGGAATAGTAACAACTTACAGCCTTAATTTGCATTTTTCAAGAAAGATAAAAGGGTTAGACATGAAAACTTTTAAGCTGTTAGAAATTTATAGTTTTAACAAGTAAAGTAAAACCTCTGCCTTTCCGAAAAATACTGAGCTTCAAATCTTCAAGGATAAATCTCTGTTTTAACAGTCTCTTCAATAAGTGGTGCTGAGAAAACTAGACAACTGTATATAATAATGAAGCAGAACACTAACACCATATGCAGAGGTACATTCAGAATGGACTGAAGACCTAAATGTGAAGCTGGTTATTATAAAAACCCTTAGAGAAAAACATGGGCAGGAGAATCTTTGACATAAATTGCAACAAGCTCTTTTGATCCACCTCCTAAAATAATGAAAACAAACACAAACGGTGGGCCCAAATTAACCTTCAAGGCTTTTGCAGCAAAGGAAACCATAAAACAAAAAGATAACCCACCATACAGGAGAACGTATTTATAAAAGATACAACCAATAAGGAATTTAATCTCCAAAATATGCAAACAGCTCACGTAGCTCAATATTTAAAAAAAAAACAACCTAATCAAAAAATGGGTGAAGATTCCGCCCCCCGCCTCCCACCTTATTTTTCTTAATGAATCTTGGGTTCCCTGACCAGGGATTGAACCCACACTTTCCTCACTGGAAAGTGGATTCTTAAGCACTGGACCACCACCTCACCATCTGGGTGAGCATCTAGATAGATATTTTTCCAAAGAAGACATAAAGATGGCTGAAAAGATGCTCAACATCACTAATTATCAGAGATGAAAATCAAAACCACCACCTCACCCCATTCAGAATGACCATCATCAAAAAACCTTCAGTAAATGCTGGAGAGGGTATGGAAAAAAAGGAACCTTCCTACTCGTGGGTGGGAAAATAAACTGCTGCAGCCACTATGAAGAGGACTATGGAGGTTCCTTTAAAAACTAAAGAGACCTACCATACGATTCAGCAATGCCAACCCTGGGGGCTGTATATCTGGAGAAAACAATAATTTGAATAGATACCTGCAATCTTATGTTCACAGCAGCACTTTAAACAGCCAAAACATGGAGGCAACCTAAATGTCCATCAACAGAGGAATGGATAAAGAGGATGTGGAACATATGTACAGTGGAATACTACTCAGCCACAGGAAAAATGAAATGCCATTCACAGCAACATGGACAGACCCACAGATGGTCATACCGAGTGAAGTGAGCTAGAGAGGAACACGCATCACAAATGTGATTCCACATATATGTGGAATCTAAAAAAAATGGTACCTATGAAGTTATTTACAGCACAGAAATAAAGTCAGAGATGCAGAGAACAGCCTTCTGATTATGGGGGTGGGGGATAAATTAGGAGATTGGTTTTAACACAGAGAACTCTGCTCAAAATTCTAATGGCCGATATGGGAAAAGAACGTAAGAAAGGGTGGATGTGTGTTTAACAGACTGATTTTGCTGTATACCTGGAACTAACAAATAACTATACATACTTCAATAAAAAAAATATAGGCATTGATACTCTCTGTTATGGCTGCTGCTGCTAAGTCGCTTCAGTCGTGTCCGACTCTGTGCGACCCCATAGACGACATCTCACCAGGCTCCCCCGTCCCTGGGATTCTCCAGGCAAGAACACTGGAGTGGGTTGCCATTTCCTTCTCCAATGCATGCAAGGGAAAAGTGAAAGTGAAGTCGCTCAGTCGTGTCCGACTCTTCGAGACCCCATGGTCTGCAGCCCACCAGGCTCCTCCATCCATGGGGTTTTCCAGGCAAGAATACTGGAGTGGGGTGCCAATGCCTTCTCCATTGTTATGGCTATGAGGGCATTCTTTTTGATTGTATTGAATACTTAGCTGGTTTTACGATGCTTATTTCAAAATATCCGAAATGATCGTGATATTCATGATAAAAACTTCTCTACAGTATGGTAATAAGTAGAATTTGGAAGTGGTGACGGCCAGGGTTCTGACGTTCTGGAGGCCGACAAGGGCTGGCCTCCTGTGCTGAGTGCTGTGCCAGGAGGATCGGAGCCTGTGGGCATGTTCTGAGACACACAGCCCGCAAGGTGTGCCAGAGGGAGACCTGGGCTCAGCTGGGTGAAACACTGCCTTTTCTCGGACCTGTGTGTGTAGCCACAGGGCGAGGACGGACAGAATGTTCAGAAGTGCAACAGGACTCAGCGGGCAAGCAGGCCTAGGTCCACGCTGTCACGCAGGGTGGG
>NW_011494867.1:11032963-11035842 GCF_000754665.1 Bison bison bison | reverse complement strand
GCTATTGCAAGCTAGGCCGGGCACCCCAGAAGCCCGAGGAGCGGTTCTGAGGCTCCTGTCTGCCTGTGGCCCAGGAGCCAGGGTCTTGTCACTCAAACAGTCCCCAGCCTGGCAATGGAGACCGGCACCCATCGTGAGCCCGCGGAGCCTCCTGGCACACCCTCCCCGGCCCTCCGTACCTTCCACGTGTTCCTGGTAAGCTTCCAAAATGGCCTCGATCCCCTGCCACTTGCGCCTGGGCGGGTCCTCGTCGTCGTCCTCTCCGTCGTCCTCCTCCTCCGAGTCCGGGTCCATCTCCTGCGCCAGGGGGCCCTTCCTGCTGGCGGGGGGCTCCTGCTGCCCGTTGTGCTGGGGCGGAGGAAGGCGGCTGGAGGACTGCAACTCGGGGAGGTTGTAGTGGACGGATGCGTCAACCTTGTGGTTCTGCTCCGCCGACAGCACAGCTGCGCTTCCTGAGGAGAGAGACGGCTGTCACAGGGCCCCCGGGGCGGTCACAGGGCCCCCGGGGACACGCCCCGGGGGCAGGCAACGCCGTCAACAGGTCCCGGCAGACACGACGGAGCGGCGCGAGGCCTCTACCCTTCGGAGACCAGAGGTGGCTCCATCAGAAAGGCTGGAGCACGCCGCCGCAATGGCGGCAGAGCTGGGTCCAGGTCACCATGCTGTGCCGACACGCTCGACTGGGTTAGGCTATGAGCCACGCTGCACGGGTCTGTAAAGCGTCTGCACCCTCTCCCAGGACACACAGGCGCTCCGGTCCCGGAGCACACCCCGTGCTACCAAGAGTCTGAGCAGGCTGGGCCTGTCTAGACAGGGTCTGCTCCGCCTCCCGGTGCGGACAGCAGCCTTGGGCAGTCAGTGGACCCGTAAGGCCCAAAGTGGCAGGGGCTGGATGATGCTCAAGTCCTGAGGAAACAGGCAAGTGTAAAGTCAGGGAAGGGGTGAGATCAGGCAGGAAAAGTTAAGTCCTTAAGCTTGCCGGAAAACCTCTGTGGGTGTGTCTTAGAGGGAGCCACGGGGGTTTAATCTAGCCAAAACATTTCCCCTCTTGAAAAATATGACTCCTAACTCACAACAAAACATCCAACAGAGGAGAGTTTTGTTTTGCCCTTTTTTTAAAATCCACATCAAAACCACTACCCTTCGCTTTTTCATTTCATCCCTGCTGACAGCATTATTTTACCTGAAGGAAACTGACACTGTCAGACCTGTTTATCTAAAAATGCTTCTCTGTCTATTCAGTTTTTTTTAGGAGGAAAATTTTAAAAATTGTTTTGGCAAAATAATGTGAAAATAATCATATAATTTTCTCTCGGCTGTTGCTCCCTGAGCATTCTTTTCTAGTCAGTTTCAACCTTTGATTCAGTGGGAATCAAACGTACTGACCCCTGTACTCTGAACTGTAGTGACTCCCACACGGAGATGTCCAAGGGGCATCTCGACTCCGGGGGCTCAGGCACAGACCAGAGCAACCAGCATGTCCCACCAAGTGCCGCTGGGTCTGGTGCTCAAGCGACAGTGGTGCTCCCAGGTGAGTCTGCGGGCAGGCTGGGAGATCCGTGCACCGTGAAAAGCGTGGATACTATTTTTGCTGAAAAGGCTCCTCCCTTGTCGTTACTTTTTTTTTTTTTTTTTATAAAAAAGTCAAATGACTTCTGCTGGGAGGCAGAGCCTGCCTCTAACACCAGGTGCCGTGGCCCCAGTCCTAGCGGCCTCCTTACCTTTGTGCTTCTGCAAGGCCTTCTGGGTGGACTGCAGGACGGACTCGTGGAACTGGTGCGCAAACTCTTCTGCCACAAAGGGCTCCCACGGCTTGCTCTTTCCGTTGATGCTGTGCGACAGCGGCACGGGGATGTCCTTGGGCGCGGGGCCCCGGACGTAGTGGAGCATGCTCAGGCTCTTCTTGCCCCCGGGGGCCTCACTCGGCCTGGCCTTCTCACTGCTGGCGGGGGCTGGCTCCTGGATGCGCTCCGGAGGCCGGAGCTGTTCCAGCCTCCCAGGCTCCGTGGCCTTCGGGACGTCAGACAAGGAGGCGGCAATGCCCACAGGCTTCTCCGTGTCCAGGGAGGCTTGCTGCGTGGTGGGTTCTTAAGAGACAGAAAGCGAGGAACATGGTCAGACCTACACGTGAACAGGCCGACCCTGATCTCTAACCTAGGACAGAGGACCCGGACTCCGGAGCCATTTAATTAAAGGTCAGCGTGCAATGTTTGGTCTGAGACGGGGTGTGTTTAAGCAGCAAGGCCATCCTTGAAAGGTGCCCCAGGAAGGCGTCTGGGAAGAAGAAGAATGTGAAGGAAGGAGCAAGTCACTTCTGGTCATCCGAGAGCCAGGAAGTTACACAGCCGGATCCAGAGAGAAAGACTGAATTAGGAGCCAAGAACAGGGCCGGACCACCACCATTTCCTGCTTCGTCGGCAGGACAGCAGAGTCAGAGCCATGAGAGACAGAGAGACAGAGAGAGAGAGCAGGTATCACAGGGCCTGTGAGACACACGCCAGGAGCACACAGCCCAAGCGGCAAGTGCTGAAACTGAAACCCGGGCCACGGTGGGGGGAACAGACGGCGGCCCAGCCACACCCGCCACCAGGCTGAGTCCGCTGGAGGAGCCAGGACCCCCACACCCCTGAAAGCTGACACCGTGCTCTGCTGAGATCTTCCCACGCGCAGGAAGCTTGAGAGAGAGAAGGGAGAGGAAGAAAGAAGCCCGCCGTGTCCAGGAGGAAGACGACCTGGGGTGGTCGGTGGCCTGCGGCCCTGGGCACCCCCGGGACAGTCCCGGGGGTGGCGGATGGGGCTGGCCTTACCGCTCAGGGACACGGCAGGACTGTCCCTCGGAGAGGTCCTGAGCGGGTCTGCCACCGCAGCGGACAGCGCCT
>NW_011494867.1:11030584-11032863 GCF_000754665.1 Bison bison bison | reverse complement strand
AAGCCTCTCTTTGTCTGTGAGAAAAGCAGCCCGAGATTACCGGTGGGGATCGCACCACTCCTGAGCAGGCAGAGGAGCAGGAGTGTGGCTCATGCCGCGGCCGGCAGGCGTGAGTCCTTCGGAATGAGACACGAAGCCGCAGGCACAGGCTGGCTTTAGAGGAAGAACGTTCACTTTAGAGCCTGGACTCCTCACTGTCGCCACCTGACGGTTCAGGTGTTCCAAGAACAACGGTGCGCGCGTGTGGCGAGTCACAGGTACCTGCAAGCCTCTGTGGGTGAGTTCTCATTTTTAAAAAGTTGGCCTCAACACGGGAAGCAACCCCGGAAGCCACACCACGCCTCGGGGCGGGCAGGCTCTCTCCTGGGGCAGTCCACTCCCCGCTGCTCCGGCCGCAAGCGTGGCTCCCATGACAGCTGCCACCAGGGAAGAGGGACACACACACCCCCCCTGTGACCCCGCAGTTCAGGGGCCCCTTGCCGAACTTCCTTAGGACTTGAGTCAGGCCAAGAGATGTGCTTCTCAAAACCCATCACGTTCCCAGGGACGTGTCCTGGTCCCATCACTGCCTCTTTAAGGGAGAGCAGGAATCCACATCCACCGGATCGGCCCAGAATGAACGAAATGAGTGAAAGCAACTAAAATGACCGATAAGCACTCCTGCTTTCCTCTGACTTCCTTCCAGAAAGAGGTGACCAGGCCTCAGCAAGGGGGGACAGTGTGGGCGTGCAGCCCAGAAAGGTCAAGTTTTCCCCTGCTGCTGAGCAAGGACAAGGCGCAGACCAAGGAAGGGGGTGCCCCAGAAGGCGAGTTCAGATTCCAGCCCAGTCAGCCCCTCGTGGCCAGACCGATCCGGAAGGGCGAGCTGTCCACACACGGTGGGTGTTGGCCCGGCCCTGCCCTGTGGCTGCAGACCACCCACACCTCCTGCCATCAGAACGTGAAACGGCAGCCACGTGAGCCGCCCGCAAAGCGGAGACCCAGCGACCACAGGCACCGGAAGACCTGGCCGGGGACAAGAGCGGGTGGGAGTCCACGGCTGATTACACAGGACACCAGCCACCTTCAGTTTCACGGGACGACACAAGAGAAAACACGCTCTGGAGGGGCTGTGTGAGTTCCCGACGGAGAGGAGCGTGGTGGCGAAGAGACGGGGGACGAGTCCGTGAGAGCCGAGGGGCGGCTTCAACCCCGAGGGCGCATGGCCCCGCTGCTTCCTCAGAGACCCCCAGCCGCCCCGGTGAGCCCGCCCCGAGGCCCGGCCCGGCCCGGCCCCACCCCACCTCACCTTTCCTCTTCTCGGCGCTGATGTGGGTCAGGTTGAAGATGGTCAGGAACTTTTTCTTCTCCTCGAAGTTGGGGCTGCTGTTCATGTCGTCAGGGCTGTAGCGGGTGGGCAGCGCTAGGCTGGGCGGAAGGCGTCTGCCGCTTGCTCCGTGCCGTGGGGGCGACGGGCTGCGCTCTCTCAGCATCCGCCGGCGCTTCCTCCGCTTCTGGGTCAGCAAGTCCTCCTTCTGCTGTTGGGTGGTCAAGCCAAAAAGTTGCAAAAACTCTAGCTTCTAGATTGGGAAAGAAAACAAATGAGGTTGAAACCATGGGCAGAGGCTCCCGCTGACCCCGGGGCCTCCTGGGCCTCGAAGGCTGCGCTGTGGACACTCCGGGCTGGCCCGGGGAGGGGGAAGAGGGCGCCCGGAAGGCGTCCCAGCCGGCTCGGGGAAGCCGAGAGGGGGTGCCCGCAGCCCAGCCCAGGGCCCGACAGCGGCGAGACCACAGATACCTCAGAGGACGTGTCCAGTTTGAGGGGCGGCTGCTCGGCCACGCAGCGGAGGTGGGCCCTGACCTCCTCTTCGTCGCTCTCGTCGTAGGAGTCATCCAGGTCGTAGTAGTATCCTGGAGGCAGGAAAGGAGCTCTTCAGCCAGGCAAGGGGGCTCGCCTCTCCAGGGGATGCACACGGGGCACCCCTCGGACCCGAGAGCCCACCTGCAGGCCAGGCCCCGCTGCCCCTGGCCACCCCCAACCCTGGGCCCTGCGTCCGTTAACCCCCTAGCCCCAGGCCTCTCAGGGCTGGCGGTGGGGGCAGGAGGTGGGCACCAGGGCTGACAGAGCCCCAGGAGGGGACTGTCCTTCACGCTGGCCCGGGGACAGGGCAGCCTAGGTCTTTCTGCACGTCCGCTCCCCTCCTGCTCAGGAGGGCCAGGGCACTCAGGCCCCCCGTCCGCGCAAAGGCACAGTCCCATGCAGAACAGCAGAGCCCGAGGGCCCAGGGCCGCCCCCGCCG
>NW_011494867.1:11030006-11030484 GCF_000754665.1 Bison bison bison | reverse complement strand
ACAGGTGAGTGGAGGGACGGCCCTTCTGGGACCAAACACGCGCTCCTCATGTGGCCTCGGGCCACGCTTCTGGCTGCGAGGCTGGGCTCGGCACTTAGCAGAAGGAGCTGGGCTGGGACCCCTGGTCCCGCCTGGCTGTTGAGAGGCTGTGCGGGTGGGAGGTGCCACGCTTGCCCTGGGCCTGCTCTCCTGTTCTCTGTGGCTTTCCGGGGAACCCCAGGGCGCTGCTGGCTGAGTCCCACGCCACCTGGCGCAGGAGTGAGGAAGGGAGACCAGACCTTTCTCCTGGGCCTCCCGCCGCCGGCGCTCCTCCAGGTCCAGCTTGCTGACCAGCCTCCGGCGCTGTTGCAGGAACTCGTCGTAGACGTAGGCAGGGTCGGGGCCCCTAGGTGGCGGGGGCCGGTAGGGCGAGCCTGGCTTCAGGGGTCCGGGGGGCTCCCCAAAGGTGGCTGGCGGGGCGAGTGAGGCCCGGGGCTGG
>NW_011494867.1:11029218-11029886 GCF_000754665.1 Bison bison bison | reverse complement strand
GACACGGGGTGACAGCCAGATCAGCAGGTGGGGGCAGCGAGGCCCCGGGTCAGCTCTGAGAAGGGGCCCAGCTCACAAGGTGAGTGTCGGCAGCCAGGGTCCCAGAGACAGGTTCAAAAGCCTCTCGGAAAAATTTTTTTTACAACAGGGCAGGAAAAAATGGGTTATTTTAATTATAAAAGCAATAAAATTAACTTTTTGTATGATTAAAAATCAAAGGGAGTCCCCTTCTCATTCCAGTTTGGACAGAGAGAGATGCTAGCACAGAGATTAATATCCATGGAAGCTTCTCGGTCGCCCCTCTCAGGCACCAAGCCTGCCCAGAGGGGCTGGGCCGGCTGTGAACACAGTTCCTGGCGGATACAGTTCCTGGCGGATGACGCCCCTGAAGCGAGCAGCTTCCTCCTCCCCTGTCTCCCTCCTCTCGGCCCAGACGGGGGTCTTAGAAGGTGACACGGAACCCAAGTAACAGCGCTCCACAGGCAGCTAGACCAAGGCACTCGCTAAACGCAGGCTCCGCCCCGCTCCCCCCAACCACCCTGGGCCCCAGCCCGCCCCCAGGGCCCACCTGGCGCTCTCCGGCCGGTGCTCCGGGTCCGCGGGTGCTGGCGGCCGGCCCAGGTCCAGCTGCTGCTCCAGCACCTGCTGCCGGAACTCGGACACCTGTG
>NW_011494867.1:11027312-11029118 GCF_000754665.1 Bison bison bison | reverse complement strand
GGGGGTGGCCCTCGGGGGCGCGCCGCGGCTCCAGCGAGCTGTCCATCAGGGACACAGGGTTCCAGAGGGCCGTGGGCATCGAGTGGTGCTGGGGCTTGGGTGAGATGAGCGGCGGGGGCCCGCCAAAGTGCTGCGGGGGCTCACGGCTGCCCGGCTCGTGGCGGTTCGGTCCCGGCCTAGGGGGGTGGGGGCAGGAGCAGCTGTCAGCCAAGGGCCTGGGCTGGGAGCCCCCAGCCAGTACTGGGGTGGGGGTGAGAAGGTCTCCTGCAGGCCCCCTCTCCAGGGCTGGAGGGAGAACGTGCCTTTCACCCTGGAGCCAAGGGACCCACATCCTCCGCAGGCTGATGCAGACCAGCTTCCCGGAGGACCCAAGGCGTGCCACCCGTGGGAGATGGTGGGGGTGGGCCGACCTTTTCTCCCCGCACTGTGCTCACAGACGGCGGCATGAGACCAGCCTGAGGGGTCTGCCCAGCAGAGTGGACTGGGGGATACCCTCCGAGGAGACCCTCACGGCCAGCTACTCCCCATTGGTGGTCCCCGTCAGGACCGAAGCAACCCCACATGCCCGGGGAGCAGCATCTACACCCAGAGGGTCTCTGAGGACCAGACCGGGGCCTGTCCCGAGAGCCAGGTCACCAGCAGAGCACACGACCCTCCCACTGGCCTCAGACCAGCAGCTCTGCCTCAAGGCTGAACCAAGTGCCTCTCTCCCTGGTGCATTTAAAACAAAATTCAAATTCAACCTTCAGAAGACTACGTGGCTGCTGTTTTTGCCAAAGTTTACCTACAATTTTTTAAGGGAAGCCCCATGCTGCCAAGGTGACCGAGGGCAGGATCTGAGGGGACTGGAGGGGAAAGAGCAAAGGCCACAGCAGGCACACGAGGCAGGTGCCCAGGGCTCCTCCTGCCTGAGGAAGGGGCCGGCTCACCACAGCCCCTGAGGCTGCTGCACTGCTGCTGGGCAAATACCAAAGGGGACCAGCTGCATCAAAAAGCTGTGAGTCTCTAAGTAAACGGCAAAGGCATAAAACCTGGTACCAAAATAAATAACTTCCTGCACTGGAGCCAAGCACAGACTGGTTTTCTAGCTCTGATCACAGGGCCCCAAAGGAACGTCACGCTGCCATGGGGACCACCTGGCCAGGGGTCAGAGGCCACACCTGCTGGGGCAGCAGCCCACAGGCCCTGACAGCTGCACTGGGATCCTGGGGCCCCAGGCCGAGGGAGGCAGCGTGCCCTGGACTCATCAGGAGATGGTGGACGTGTACCACCGGCTCGCCCGGTTCCTTACGGGGTCACGGGAGCAGAGGGCAGCTCAGAAGTAGAGGAGACAGCCCTTGTGTGGCCCCAAGTGGGCCTAGAGCAGCAGAGGGACCACGTGCAGCAGACGGTCCAGCCTGGCCGAGCAGCACGGAGACCCAGCCAGGGCCCCAGCATGGTTCACTCCTGGCCACACCCAGCTAGCCAGGTGAATCCACCCCGGGCACCCTTACCGTGGATGCCGAGGCAGGGGCTTGGATGGGTCAGCCACGCCCAGGATATAGAAACCCACTGACCAGCAGAAGCTGGGACAAAGAGGGAGGGAGCCAAATGGACACTCACACCTCCATCCCAGACACCTCGAGTATTTCTCATCCTGAGAAGGCGGCACCATGGACGCCGAGGACTGGGAAGAAGCTCAGAAGCCCTCCTGCCTGAACTCTGTGCACAGCGGAGGAGACGGGGGCAGGGCCCAGCGTCCCCCAGGCTTAGTCCCGTTCCTGCCACCAACTCTGGCTGACGGTCTCCACCTGGGCCTTCGGAAGG
>NW_011494867.1:11025927-11026303 GCF_000754665.1 Bison bison bison | reverse complement strand
CCGCGGGGCTGCCGGGCAGTAGGAGTCGTCCATCCTGTAGGGGGCAGAGGGGGCCGGTGAGCAGCTAACGTGGAGAGGAAGGCAGGACCCAGCCCCCCGCCAGGCACAGGTACTGATGCAGGAGCGGCGGACAGGGCCTCCACAAAGGTCCCGCAGAGAGCCCCCTTCCACAGCCAGCCCCAAAGCCCTGCACTCCCAGAGGCCACAAGGCCCCGCCGGCCACCCCTCAGCTCAGCCGGGCCAGGCCCAGTGTGGCCCCTCCAGGTCTGACCGTCTGACCCGGGAAGCTCGTACACAGAGTGGAGGCACAGTGCCAGCTGCTCAGGGTACTAACAGTCACGCGTGCCCGGGGAACCCTCGGTGGAGGCGGGGGACA
>NW_011494867.1:11024754-11025827 GCF_000754665.1 Bison bison bison | reverse complement strand
GGGCGGGGCGGCCGCCGGGTGCAGGGGGTGCTGCACGGGCTTGGGCACCTGTAGGCCCGCGTCCTTCAACTTCTCTGTGGGCAAGAGAGGCCGTCAGGGCGGGGCGGGGTCCTAGCGCCTGGCTCAGCCCCGCCCCCTCAGAGAAGGGCGCCCCCTTTCCGTGGGGCCGGGCAGGACACGGCTGCTCCCCGGGGGTCCCTCCTGTCTGACGCAGCAGAGCGGACCTGAGCCAGTGGTTAGACAACCGTGCAGACTAAGGTTGTACGTAAATATAGTGAGATTAAAGTATGTTAAGAATGAAAGTTAGGCTGCTGTGCAAATTCACTGTTTTAGTAAAATAAAGTACACTAAAAACTAAGGCTAAATACTCCAAGCTATCATCTCTAAAAATTTGGTTGTGCTATGGCGCACAATCTAAGTACAGTACACAATCTCAGTTATCTACCGGCCTTCACACCAAGTCTGAATCCTGCCAGCCGACGTCCCTGTTCTCGGCTCCCGGTCCGGGCCGTCCCCTGCCCCCATCCCCGCCCACCAGGCTTGATCACATGGCGTGCGGCTGCCCTGGGGCCCGCCCCTCCCCGGGTACCTGCGCGGGTCGGGGTGAGCTGCTCCGAGGGCTTGGCCCGCTCCTCAGCGGCGTGGCTCCGCAGCGCATGCAGCTCGGCCACGGGCAGGAAGGCCGGCTCCAGCGCCTTGGCGGCCAGCAGCTCCTTCTCGCGGGCGCGCTGCTCCCGCTGGCGCTCTAGCTCCCGCTCCTTCTCGCGCTCCAGCTCCTTTTCGCGCTCGCGCTCCTTCTCACGTTCACGCTCCCGCTCCTTCTCGCGCTCGCGGTCAGCCTCCCGCTCGCGCTCGCGCTCCCTCTCCCGCCTCAGCTCCTCGTCCACCTGCAGCCTGGAGGTAAGGACGGGGATGTGACCTCCGTAGTGGGAAGAACCCCCAGGAGCGAGGCGCTCACACGTGAGCCCGGGGTTCTCCCCCTCCCAATGGGGAGGGGCCAGGGGCCAGGTTGTTTTTGCTAACGCGCCAAGAAAAAACTCGGCGTCCACTGGAGACCGAAAGCGGTGGACAGA
>NW_011494867.1:11024441-11024654 GCF_000754665.1 Bison bison bison | reverse complement strand
CGCAGGCTGCTCAGGGTACTAAGAGTCACGCGTGCCCGGGGAACCCTCGGTGGAGGCGGGGGACAGGGAGGCCAGACGGCGCGAGGAGAGTCTCCCTCCAGGAGCAAGCTCTGGACGGCTCATCCAGAGGCTGGGGGAGCGGCCCGCCCCACGGTCCCCGCCTCAGGGAATCTGGTCTCAGGCCAGGGTCTACCCGCAGGCGGCTTGGGGCGG
>NW_011494867.1:11019883-11023816 GCF_000754665.1 Bison bison bison | reverse complement strand
GCCCCGGGAGCCAGCGTCCTGCTGGAGAAGACAGTGTGGGTCAGGGCCGGGGGGCAGCTCATAGCTCAGCCACCAGCAGCGGGCCAGGCCTTCCTCTGGACACACAGGAGCGGTCGAGCTTCAGGGGGACATTCTTGAAACAGTCTCCACGCCACGGCGGGGGTGACAGCCACTGAGCCCCTACCCACCGCCCGCCCGATCACGCCGGCATCCCAGGGGCCCAGGCGGCAGCTGCCGGCCTGCCTCACAGATCACTGGGCCTCAGTGCCCCCGGAAGACTTGGCTGAGCAGCTGGCGCTGCCCTGGGCCAAACAGGCCAGCCTGTCCCCCAGAGACAGACCCTGGGCGTCCCTGGCTCTGGCCAGAGCAGGCAGCTGTGGGGCCAGACCTGTCAGGGGACCTCTGCTCACTGGTGGGGGCTGTGGGCCCGCCTGCCCAGACTCCTGCCTAAGAGAGGAACCTGGGGCCTGGAGGGTTCAGTGCGGGGGAGACCCCAGGAAACCAGAAGGGGCTCACGCAAGGCAGGAAGGGAAAGGCGGTGGCCCCCACCAGCCCCAGCCACACAGAGGAACATCCTGCAGGCCCACCCACAGGAATGTCCGGCTCTGGGCTGGCAGGCCATGGAAAGGCTCTGTCACTCTGGTCGCTGACATAGCCGGAAGGGAGCAAATGGCAGGCGCGGAGCGTTAACAGCCACTGGCCCAGGGTCCCGCTGCCATGCGGCCAAGGAAGACGCGGCTGCCCGGCCTCCCCTACCCCAGAGCTCCACGCGCCAGGCCCTTCCTCACCAGGCCGCACGGTGCCCCCCTCACCTGGCGTCGGGCCTGGCCCGGCTACCCCGGTCAGCGACAGGAGAGCAGGATGCAGGCCCAGGTCCATCCACCCCAGACCCACAGGTCAGGGAGACACCCTCCCCTGTCTGCCTGGCATCTCCCCCATCGGAGTCAGGAGATGGGGGCAGCAGAGCCTCAGGTCACCTCATTCCCAAATGGGGGGCACAGGAGGGACCACACAGCCCCCGCAGAGAGGAGGGGCCCACCCGTCACCATGTCTACGGAACACCCGGGCGAGTGGCTGCCTGTGCTCCCACCCCGCGTAGCAGGCGGGGCCCTCCACTCGGGGCGGGGCCCTCACAGGGCATGGACTCCGATTCCCCCTTTCCCAGGTGGGCTTCACCAGGCTGGGGGCTGTTGAGGGCGAGCCCCACACACAGGTCAGGGCAGGAAGCCAGCACTCCCCTCTGGTCCCCAAGGCCCTGGACGGGTCCCCATGACTGCCCCTGCCCCAGGGCCCCCGCCTGTCGGACGCGCACAGGAGGCGGGTCCTGCACATGCAGCTGCACCCCCCTCATACCCCCTCCGCTGGCACGGGATGCGGCCAGCATAAGAGGGGTGAAGGTCTTGAACCCTGTGCCTGGGGTCTGGGCTGGACTGACCGGGGACGGGGTGGGGGTGGGGGCGGCGCAGGTGGTGCTGCCTGGGTGGTGACGCAGCGGCTGGAGCCTGAGGCTCCCGAGTACAGGGCGGCCCCCAGGAAACGCTGGGCCCCGCAGTGAGGGGACCTGGGCACTGCCTCCAGGCTGGCAGCCCCAGACGGCAGAGGCCTCGCAGGGGACCTGTGCACACAGCCTGGAGAGGAGCTAAGACCACTCCCGGCCCCCTTTGCTGAACCAAACGCCAGAGTGAGGGCCCCATACACCATCCCTGGGTGGGGCCGCCCCCGTCCGCCTGCGGCAGGACAAAGCCCAGCTTGAAGGCAGCGGGGCCAGATGGCACCTTCCTGGGCGGGAAAGGCTGGGGGAGGGGCGGACGGCAGGCAGGGGGTTCCCACCCACCTGCCTGGAGCCCCGAGCCCCGCCAAGCTCGTGACAGGCACCTGGGAACGAGGTCAGGGGCCGTGCCTGGGAGCCCCAGCTGCCGCCCCGGGAGCACCTGCGGGCTCTTTCCATTGAGCGGCGGCCGCAGGCGCAGCTGCAAACAGAGGGCGCACGGGGAGGGGGGACCCTCTGTTCTCTGATGATTAGAGAGGCTTCTACCAGGCAGACGGGCAGACATGCCCTGTTAGCTCTAAAACAGGCTATTTGTCATCTCATCTGTCCCTACGCTGCTCCCGCCACCTGGGAAATGCCGGTGACCCCACGCGGGGCGCCCCCCAAGCCTCCCCGCTGGGAAGCGACTCCCCCTCCTGTCCCCTGCCCCCCCAGGAGGATTATACCCTCTGCTGAGCCTCTGTGCCAGCTGGCCATCCCTCGCTGCTCCCCAGCCCCCGGCCCGCCTCCCCGGGGCGCCTGGGTCCTGCTCACCAGCCGCTGCACGCTAAGTGGCTGGAGCACCGCCCCTATAGCCCTTTCTCGGGGTCACTCGGTGCTTCCGAGGCCGTGAGGCCCCTCGGAGGAGGGCCGAGCTCAGGGGAAGGGGCCCATGGCCAGGAGCGGGGGCGTTGAGGAGGCTTCTGGGCCTGGAAGGGCAGCAGCTGGGTGCAGGGCAGGATGAGCAATCGCCAGGCCCCAGGGGTGAGGGGAGAGGCAGGTGGTTGGGCCCAGAGGTCAGGGCCAACTGTCAGGGGGCAACAGGCCCCTGGAGGCAGGATACTGTGGTGCGGATGCTGGTCCTCTCTCAAACCGGGCCGGGGGACGGCTGGGTGTCCGCACCCTGCTCTGGTTGGGATCAGCCCCGCAGGGCCCTGCCCGGCCTAAGGATGAGCCAGGAGGGTCCGGCACCTCGTGGATCAAGGTAAGGCTACCCCCAGCTGGGTCTTCGCCTTCTTTCAGGAATTCAGGGGCCCCCCCTACCGCTCTGTGGACGGAGGCTGCCCCCCCACCACCTCCAGGGCAGAGAACAGACAGACCCCGAGTGACGCCTACCCCCACCCGACCCAGCAGGGCAGAGAGCTGGGGGCCAAGCTGAAGACCCACTGTCCCCCCACCCCCCTCCTGCTCTCTCCGGGTTTAATTAGTGCTTCCAAGTGGCGCTGGCCCTCTGGAGACTCGGCAGAAACATCCAGAGCTTGGCGCAGTGACCATGTTCTTAATTAGGAGGGCCCTCCAGGCTGGGGGTGTGGGGGCGGGTCCCCCGAGGAGCCACACCCCCTGGGCGCACACCCAGGGAGCACCGCCAAGTGTGGGAAAGGCCTCCTGGGGCAGGCAGGCCTTGACAGTTAAGACAGGTATCAGTAAAGGCGACCTGTGAAAACGTGGGTACAACAAACAGGAATAATAACAGCTCACGTTTACAAGAAGCCCTCATGATGTGCAAACACCATTCTGTCTCCCCAGATTCCTCTGTGGGAGTCCCAACCCCCAGGACCTCGCAAAGTGACCACGTGCGGGAGACGGGGGGGTGTGTGCAGGGGTGACCGAGGCGACGTGCGGTCACTAGGGCGGGCCCTGGTATCCTTGGAGGAAGAGGAGACCAGGGCACAGGCACGCACAGAAGAGCCCATGAAGATGCAGGGACAGGACGGCCGTTCACACGCCAAGGCGTGAGGCCTCAGGAGGGCCTGGCCTTGCCCACAGCCGGAACACGGGCCCCCAGCCCTATAGCTAACCCGCCCTGAGCCCACTCTGAGGGGCTCACCGGGGTAGCCCCAGACCACGAGCCCTGGGAGTGCTCTTGAGACACACAGACCCTCTGGGCAGCTGCTGTCCCCCAGCTCCCTCGGGGGGAAGCGGATCTCAACACGAAATGAGCCCCTGTCAGCCCCCCACTCACCTGGCGGCTCTCACTCCTCCAGACGCCATTGACAGTCTTGGTGGGGGCGATGGTCACCACGGGGGGTGTGCTGGGGACGCTGTGTCCCCCTGGGGGGACGATGATGGGACCCATGGGCACGCGCTTGGGCGTGCTGGCTGGGGAGCTGTGGTTGGTGGCCGGAGAGGAGACAGGGGACGACTCGCTGCTCAGTGAAGACCCTGCGGGAGAAGGACACAGCGCC
>NW_011494867.1:11017097-11019683 GCF_000754665.1 Bison bison bison | reverse complement strand
TCTGCCGCGCCCCAGCCCAGCCTGGGGTCTGGTCGGGAAGTGGGGACACAACCAACCGACTGACCAGGTGGGCGTGCCCGCCCCTCCCTGGGGCTGCTTACCCAACTCTACCCCAGGGGCGGGGGGAAGAGCCAGGGGAGTAAGCAGGTCCCCCCAACTTGGATAGGGACTGAGCCCCGGGAGAGCAAGTGCAGGGGCTTACAGGATGCTGTGGGGGGAAGGGAAGTGGGCCCGCTGCTGGCCAGGCCTGGCTGGGGGTGGGGCTGAGAGAGGCCTATATTATCAGGACATCAAACGAGTTCATTTTATCTTGAGAACTGAACCATAATGTGGGGTTTACGGCAGACGGGTGGTCAGCACGTTCACAGAGCTGTGCAACCATCACCGTGACCTGCTTTCCGTCCGCCCCCCGGCCCTCAGCCTGCCCCCTTGGGCTTCTTCCCCAGAGTGGGTGGCGGGGATGGGGAGCTGGTATGGCCGGAGGCTTCCAGGCCTGCGGGTCAGTTTGGTCTCCAGCAGCTGCAGAGGCAGCAGGCGAGGAAAGCACAGGGCGTGGGGGGCCGGGGGGACCACTTGTGCCCTGACAGGAAGGCGCCCGCCTGCAGCAGCTCTCTCGAGGAACGGCGGAGGGGGCGGCAGTGCGTCCAGTCCCCCCGTCCTCAGCCCCTGATGCCCCCGCTCCCAGGTGGGTCTCTAGTCTGAGGCCTATCCTGGCAGCGTGGCCCCAGGGGGGCTGGAGTCGGTGGTTTGGGGGACCCCCAGAGGCACGCCCAGGCCCTGTGCAGCCCAGCTGGGTTCACACCCATACCCCGCACTGCTCTGGGCTACAGTTGGCGGTCAGAGGCCCCTCAGATGCCCACATGGTGCCCCATCGCATACAGACCCCCCAAATCTGTGAGCCACGAAGAACACCCAGGCACCGGGTCTAGGGCGAGCCCAGGAGGGCCCCCCTGATTCTGTCACAGCAGCACTTCAGCCACGGCCCTGCTCGGGCACCCAGAGGCGGCAGACCTGGCCCAGGAGACACCCTGTCTCGCAAAGCGCCCCTTGAAGAGGCCTGAACCAGGGGGCCAGGGAAGCTGGGGCCAGCACAGACCGCCCCCTCTGCAAGTGGGACCCCACGGCTTCCATACTTCCCCCCGGGTCCTCTGCGGAACCTGCCTGGTCCCGGGGGCCAAGACCCTGGTACTCTCTCATCTCTTCAAGAGACCACACTCCTACCAAGTGACACCTCTGCCCGACGGGGAGGAGGGCAGTCTATGGCCCAGGGCGCTTGGCTCGGAGCCCTTCTCTCTGCCCCGAGGACCCCCAGCCAGGTGTGGGCTCAGCAGGAACTGGGAGACAGAGTGGCCGGACCCCGAGGCCCACAGATGCTGGCACAGGGCTCTGCCCCGAGAAGGTGCTCCATGGCGGCTGAGTCGGTGCACTTCCTAGGCTTGTGCACGACCTGCACAACTGCACAGGACGACCCGCGGGAGACACCGGTGCACACAGAGCCTGGCCATCCACCCCCGGAACAACTCCAGAGCCAGGCGGCCCCTGCTCCCAGCCCCGACCCGTCAGGCCCTGGCCAGCAGGCGGTCACCTGAAGGCTGTTGCCCCTGAGGTATGACTGGATTCTCCAAATGGACCCACCAACCACGGCCCACACACCAGCAATTCTGTAACCCTGAGTCACCCAGGCCAACACCAAGCTCAGCCCTGGGTCAGGGCGCCCCCTCCCCCAGCTGTGCCACCCACTGGCCGGGCCAGCTCCAGCCTCCGCCAGCTGTCACGGCTGCTGGGGGGGCAATGCCAGGGACCGTCAGGTGCCTTCCCACCCTCCGCAGCTCAGCCTCCCAGTTTCTGAAACTAGCTGCGTCTGCTGGGTTGGGGGTCTGCCTATGACACCAGCTTCAAGGTGGCAGCGGTGGGAGGCAGGCTGACCTGGCCGCCCCAGCGCGCGGAGAGCTGACGAAGGGAAGGCCCGCACCCCAAACCCCCACCAGGTGGGGCAGCTTGCGGAGGCCAGGAAGCAGCGTCCCCGCCCTGCCCCGGGGACCCGCACAGCGGGCAGTGGGCCCCGGCCCACCCAGACACGGGTCAGCAGTGCCGACCCGAACCTCCCTCCACGCCCGCTGCTGCTGGAAGGACACGGAGCCACAGGGCAGGCGGGGGGACCGCCTGTGCGCCCAGGGCCGCCCTGTGGGTGGAGGGACATCGGGCCATGCTCTCTGGAGGCAAAAAAGAAAGAAAACGGACGCACCGAGCACCCCGAGCAGTCATGGGAGAGGCTGCACTGCCCGGGGGGGAAGCGGGGTCAAGCCTCCAGGGCCGGGCAGATGTGGGGGAGCCGAGCCTCACACTGGGGAGGCCCGATGGCCCCGCCGCCTGCACGCGGGGACTCAGGGCTGCCTGCTGCCCGGCCGCCTGCTCCGTCTCTGCACCCCACGCCACCAGCAGATCTCTGTGGACTGGCATCATTTCCAAGCGCTGGGCAGTGAGTGAGAAGGCCCCATTTCCAAGGGGGCGGGTGGGACTTGAGGACGGGGTGACGGGATCCGGAGGCCATGGGCAGTTAGCAGCCTGGCCCCTGGGGGATGGGCC
>NW_011494867.1:11014986-11016997 GCF_000754665.1 Bison bison bison | reverse complement strand
GGCCTATTAGTGAGCGTTGCCCCCAACCCCGGGCTCAGGGCAGCCGTGATAAACTGCCGTGCGCGGCAGGCGTCGGCGGGCCGGGGGCGGCTGGGGTGGCAGCGTGCAGCGCTCTGCGTCCCCTCCATCTCTGACGCGGCAGGTGAGCGCCCGGGGCTGCCCAGGCTCCTGTCATTAACAGCTGAGACCCCAGAGTCGCCTCCATGGGGGCAGGAGTGCGGCCTGAAAACACGTCACAGCGGCAGCACAGAGGCCGTCAGCTCCCAGATGCACCCCCAACCTGCCACCGGGACAACAGCTAAGCACCAACTGGATGCCCCAAACCAGGGCTCCTGTGCCAGGGCCCGCCCTGAGCGGGGAGGCCAGGCCCGGCCTCAGCCTCACAGCCTGTCCCCCTCCCCTCCTCCCCGGGGGAAGGGACAGGGACCCCTGATGCATCCCTGAAACAGGACCCTCGGGCTGCCTTCCGGCGCCCTGAGCTTCTTGGGGCCGAGGGCAGCATCGTGGGGGCAGGGCGGGAGGCGCTGTGACGGATGAGGGATGAGGACCAGCATCCATGTGGAGGGCCCCCCACAGCTGAGCCCTGCCCAGACCTCACCCAGGACCGGCAGGGACCCCCGACCTGCAGCCGCGAGCACGTGTGAGCCCTGGAGGTGAAGTCCGCATCGTAAGGACACAGAGGCTGGGGACAGTGGGCACACGGCCAGCCCACGGTGGGTTCGGGGAGACCCTGCTGAGGGAGCCGCAGGGCTGCCGGCCCCTCCGCGGCGGGGACAGTTGAAGCCTCGCCCCCCACGCCCTCGAGGAGCCCTCTCCCCCTCACCAGGGGGCAACACACGCCTGCTCCCAGGACCGCCAGCCGCGTCACCAAACCCCAACCAGCAAAGGTGTTTCTTCTCACAAGACACGTTTCCCGGGGTTGAGCGGGAAGGCCGGTGTCTGTGCTGCTTCCCATGGGGGCTCAGAGGGGGTGCCGAGGTGGGTTCTGGGGGTGACACTGTTGCCCTGTCACAGCCTGGGGAGGCCTCTGGCCCCAAAGGCCCAGGCCGGGTGCCCCTCCAGAACAGGCTCGGTCCCCTTGCCCTCGGCCTTGCTCTCCCTGGAATCATGGCCCAGACACAGAGGAGGGGCGAGGCGCTGAGGATGCCCCCTCACACTCACACCTGTAAACGAGACAGACAGGGCTGCAGACCGAGCCCTGCCGGTCCCTGCACCCCCGCCCCATTTCGCTGTTTTCCTGAAAAGAGGCGGATTTCAGGCGGCAGACCGCAAGCGCCCACCTCGCTCCTGGCTCAGGTGGCTGCACTGCTGGTGGGCAGAGTCCCACCTCCAACCTCGCCAGGAGGGTGCCCGCTCCCCCCACCTGTGCAAGGCGGCCCCTGCCCGTCACTGCTAAGAGCCCCACGGGAACAGGCAGACCAAGGTGACGGTCAGGCCCACGCCTGCAGCCTGAGGTTCCTTCCCGAACGTGCTGTGTGGGCCTGGTCATGGCCAGGTCCGTCGGCACACACAGGAGCAGCTCGCCCCGACAGGACAGGGTCTCCCCGCAAAGGATGCGTGGGGGGCACCCACGCCAGCCCTCAGCCGTGGACGCACCCACCTCGCTCGGCCCCTTGAGCCCCGGCTATGCGCGTTGGGGGTGGGGTGACAGTGTGGGTGGCCCTGCACCGTCACCCGCAGGCACCGTGCCTAGAGCGAGCGTGGGTCTCCTGAACCCTCATGATCAACGTGGCAGGCACCACCCTCGTCCCGAGAACAGGCATCAGCTCAGAGAGGTCGTGCGCTGGGCCCGGGTCACACAGCAAGGACATAGAACCTGCCGACGTCCGTGTCCCCACACGGGGCGCCCCCCTCCGTAGTGGGTTACAGGGCCGAGCACATCGGGACCCCCCCAGGGACAGATCCCTGGCCCCTCGCCGGCCGATGGGGACCAGGCAGGGCCCCAGGAAAGACACCTCCCGCGGGGCGTGCCGTCTCCCGCTCGCGAGCTCTCTGGGGGCAGAGCAAACAA
>NW_011494867.1:11013214-11014886 GCF_000754665.1 Bison bison bison | reverse complement strand
CAAACAAGGCAGGCGGATTACTTGCTCTGCACTAAATTTTTAAACTGCACCTTGGAGGCATGACGTGAGCAAAGACATCAGCCCAGGAGCAGACGGGAGAGTTGGGCCGCGGCTCTCAGAACGAGATGCTCCAGAGGGGCAGAGGAGAGGGTCTCAGGGAGTCGGCGCGCCCAGGGCCATGGCCAGCACCTGGGGTGCATGAGGTGACCGGGACGGGCCTGGCGGCAAGCGGGGAGACCAAAGCCTCGACTGTCTTCTCTCAGCCATCAGTCCTCCCTGTGCAGGGATTGCTGCACCCTTGAGGGCGAGAGAGTCCCCCTGAGGGTACCCTGCGGGCACAGGGGGCCTTGAAGGAACAGCCGAAGTGGAGGCCGTGTCAGGCCGTCTCTGGGAGGGCGGACTCGGATGCGGCAGTTGGAGGAGGACTGTGGTTTCCATCTCTGCTCCACGGCCTGTGAGTCGGGACGCCAGCCAAGCCTGAAGTGCGGCCAGGTCCTCCAGAGAGGTAGACGCAGAACAGAGGCCAGGGCTCTCGCAGCAAGAGGCCGCCGGCACAGAGCGGGTGCTCAACGAACAGTCACTGCCCGGTTCAGGATGGGAGAGCCCTCACTGGCTGCACCCCTCACACCCAGGAGTGTGGTGCCAACCAGCCGCAGGAAGCCACGAGACCTGGGGGGATGCCCATGCGGACAGCCAGCAGCGGGGCCATGTGTGCCCACAGGCAGCAGGCGGCCAGGCCGCAGATCGGGGCTGCCAGGGCTGGGGGAGGGCATGGGAGGGGGGCAGGCTTCTTTGGGGAGACAGAACATTCTATAACTAAGTGATGGCTGGGACTTCCCTGGTAGTCCAGGGGTTAAGATTCTGCCTGCCAATGCAAGGGACACGGGCTCGATCCCTGGCCTGGGAAGACCCCACAAGCTAGGGAGCAACTAAGCCCGCGCGCCCCAGGGCCCGTGCTCTGCAGCTGGAGACACCACGGCAGTGAGGAGCCCGTGCGTTGCAACCAAGAGTAGCTCCCGCTCGTCACAGCTAGAGAAAGCCCGCACACAGCAACCAAGACCCAGGGCGGCCAGAAACTTGGACAAATTAATAAATTTTTATAAAATGATGGTCGCACAACTCTGAACGCGTGACAACCCGCTGAACTGTGTCCTTTTAGAAATGAATTTCATAAGAAATTTACAAAGAGAAAAATTGAGCCCCCCCGTGCTCCAAATCACCAAGCCCAGCAAGTGTCCCCCTTGGCCGTTCCGGTTTCCGGTGGAGAGACAGGGGAGCCGGGGCAGCCGGCCCTCCCCTCGTGCCCGCAGAGCCCTCCAAGCTCCCAGAAGCTGCCAGCCAAGACCCCCGTGTGCTCCCCGCACCGCTGCAGGGGGTGCTGGGGCGGGCAGGGGTGCAGGACGCCCGCCTCTCCCTGCCAGGGCCATGCTCAGGCTTTTGCCGTCCTAAGCCCGGCTCCTCCAGGTCCACGTGGAAAGGCCCAGGCAGCAGCAGCAAGGGACAGCTGGCGCGTCCTCAGCAGCTCTGTGATCCCAGGCTCCTTACGTGACCCCGCGGGGCCTCAGCCTCCCGCCCCGCTGCACACTGGGCCACCGCCAGGCTGCCGGCCCATTCTACAGACGGGAACAGCACAGCAGAGCTGGGGGTGACTCCATGAGAAAAAAAAACGGGG
>NW_011494867.1:11011872-11013114 GCF_000754665.1 Bison bison bison | reverse complement strand
GTGGCCTGGAGGAGGCTCCAGAGAGTGACGGGGCTCAGCTCTTCAGAGCAAAAGCCCCACTGGGGTTGCCCAGATGGAGCGTTCCATGTTGAGCTCATCACCGTAGCTTTAAACTTAAGCACAGGCTTGGCCTGTGGCCCCACGAGCCAGAAACAAGGTTGTGGTGCCCAGCACGCACAGCGGAACTACACCGAGCATCAGGGCAGCCCGGGGTCCAGACCCCAAGCTCCCCAGGCCCCAGGATTCCTCATCCGGGTGATGGGGACGCATCAGCCCAGCCAGCGGCGGACGCCGTGCTCCAGAGACAGCCTGAGAGCGGACCCGCGTGGCCCACCCCGCCCCCCCCCCCCATCACAAAGTCCTCGGGCACCCTTCCCAGGGCGTCATGCAAACACCTAGACCACAGCCGAAGGCAGCGGGTCCCCTGCAGCACAGTGCTCCCGGCCAGCGAGGCCCACCAGCCTCTGGCACGTGGGCTGCCCACTGGCTCACCATCCGAGCTGGACGCTGGGGCCAGCGGAGAGGAGACAAAAGCCACCGAGGCCAGGCTCGCCCCACACCCAGGGCTCCCGTGGGAGTCTAGTCCTCTGCAGACGACACGACGCTCTTCCGATCTGTGGTGTCACCCCGGGACGGGCTCAGCTGCCCAGGCCATGGACACGGATGTTGGCTTAAGCCCTGATACCCGGGTCGGGGGTGACTCAGCCAGAGGGCCCTAGCGTCCCCGGCCTGCTGACAGCTGTCCGTGGAGGCCGTGCTGGCCCCGTCTCTCTGCCTCCTGGAACGTGACGGACGATGATACCAGAGCAGGGAGCCGCCAGGCAAACTCTGCCTCGGGGGGGCCTCCTCATCCACTCAGAAGAGACCCCAGTTCAGGGCTGGAGCCACTGTGCCCACTCCTCGCCCGGGTGGACGCTAGCCACAAGGCGACACCCTGGCAACGCAGAAACCAGGCCCAAAGGCCTGGGCTCCTGGGCCCACAGCCACCTGCCCTGGGATCCAGTCTACCCCGTTCCCTCCTCTGCCCAGCGACCACGTGAGCAGAAAAGGGGTGTGGACAAGTCAGAGTCAGACAGCAGCAGGCCCCCGCCGCACCCATCACAGCAAGAGTCCGCTCTGCTGAGCTGGAGACCCCCTGAGTCGATACAGACAGATGCGTGTTCTCAGGGTGCCCGGAGGGCCCTGGAACACACACCACCAAGCCCTGGACATTCGGGGCGAGGCAGACCACCCAGGGTCCCC
>NW_011494867.1:11011216-11011586 GCF_000754665.1 Bison bison bison | reverse complement strand
GGGCCGACAGCGCGCTGCTGGTGGCGGGGCTGCCGCTGGGCACCAGGGCGCCATTGAGTGGCGAGGGGGTGAGGGGGTTGACGGTGGCGGTGGTCCTGGTCGCGGTGGAGAGCATCCCTAGCGAAGGGGACTTGGGCTCATGGCTCATGCCTGAAACAGGAAGAGAAGAACCAGAGTCACCCGAGAGCACAGGGCCCAGCACCAGAGCGGGCACCAGCCGGGCATGTGGGGCGGGGGGCAGGCGAAGCAGGGCAGAGCCAGCTCTGTGGAGCGAGGGGGGCTGCCACCCCAACGTCCCTCTGCACTCCACACCCAGAGGACTACGGGGCCTAGGACCCCAGCCCAGCGTTCTCGCAAGAAAGAGAGGAAG
>NW_011494867.1:11010473-11011116 GCF_000754665.1 Bison bison bison | reverse complement strand
CCCCCCCCCTCGTGCAGCCGGCGGCCCCTGTCCTGGACTAACACAGGCTGACAGTCATCCTGGAAGGGCCTGGAGCCAGGCTGTATGCACGGGAAGGCTGACACTCAGAGAGGGCCAGCGTTTGCCAAAAGCCACACAGCACGTCACTGCCCCAGTGACAGGAGGAGCCAGGGCTCCAGACCCCTGGGGGACGCCTGTCCACACCACAAGACCCCTGCCTGGGGACAGGGAGGGGTGGGGTGTGCAGATGGCACTGGTGGGTGTGCCGTGCCCCCAACTCGGGAACACGTCGGGACACACGCCTCCTGGGAAGAGGCCCCAGAGCAGGCTGGGGGCTCTAAAAGCAGTATGGCGCCTGCAAACCCCAACCCCATGCCCACTGCTGTCGGCGGAGGGCCCCCTCGGCGGCTCCTGAAGCAAAGAAGAAAGTCAGCAGACAGCACAGAGAGTGGGGTTCAGCAGCCAGGAAAGCGCGTCCCCGCCGCGAAGCAGCAGCAGGAGGAAGACCAGCCAGTGTGGACACTTGGTGTGCGAGCCCGCCCTGCGCCCAGAGCCCCGGGGACCGGGCGGGACTGTGCTCTCCCCGCCCTCGGCCGGCTGCCCAGGGCGGGCGCGCCTCTTACCTCTGGGCTCCTCCGCCTGT
>NW_011494867.1:10999880-11010373 GCF_000754665.1 Bison bison bison | reverse complement strand
AAAGAGAGGAAGGCCAGCGGAAAGAAGAGGGCCAGAGCGGGGACCCCCCCGGAGGACAGGCAGGGCCTCCAGCACGTCCCGCAGACGGGCGCCGGCGCACAGCGTTCCTCCTCCCAGAGGAGACGGGCTCAGGCAGGCCGCAGGGACCTGTCCTGGGTGGGTCGGCCGGGCCCTCATGTGCGGCTGCTGTTGCCCTTTGAACCTCAAAGCCCCCGGGGGACAAAGTGGGCCTGCACAGAGAAGGCTCCCTGCAGGTGAGAAGTGGGCAGGTGAGAAGTGCCGCTGAGGCCCCCGTGGCAGTCCAGCCGGGCGCAGAGCCTACCGAGACACTGAAGACGCAAGGCGGCAGGTCTAGACGGCTCCCCCCGGGGGCGGGGGGTCCAGGCTCGGCCACACTGGGCAAGGAGCTTACCAAGGGGACACCCTAAGCCTTTGCCGCCCCCCCCGGACACTCGCCCTCCTGCGGGCCCCATGGGCCCCATCAACAAAGGCCGCGCTCCTCACGGGCTGGCGGGCGTGTCTCCTGCCTTCTCGATGGACACCTTGCCTGTGCCCGCTCCCAACCTGTGCGTACATTCGAGGGGTGCAAACGAGGCCTACAGCCTCACAGGCAGCAGGCCATGGGCTGAGTGCAGGAGAAGCGCAGAGAGCTGGGAGGACCGCGGCAGGGAACGCCGGCCACCTGGGGCGCTCCGGGAGGGGTTGGAAACTGCAGCCAGAGGGCGCCCATGAGGGCAGTGTGGCGGGGACGTGTGCCTCCCCCGGGGCCCCCGCCCCTCCGCAGGCAGCCAGGAGAGATAACTGCGGGCCCCGACAACACAGCCTGCACCCTGAGTCCTGGAGAACTGGCCTGCGGCCCCCATCGCCCCCCTTGCAGGGCGGGTGGGCAAAGAGATCTCGGGGGCGCAAAGGGTAAACGGCCATGACTGTGAGAGGGGCGTTCAAGAGGCCAATGCGTGCTCGGAGGGACCCTTCTCTCAGGAGAGGGCTCACACCTTGGGGACATAGGACCCCACAAGAGCCCTGGCGCCCGCGGCCAGCAGCCTGGCTGGCCTCCCAGCTGCCGGCGGGTGACACGGCCCTGACCCTGTGCGTCCGCCTCTCTGGAGGAGCGGGGGAGAGGGCAGAGTACAGGCGACTCCACAGGCCTCACAGCCCAGCAAAGGAACCTGGGGGTGGAGGGACAGGTCCACGGCCCACAGGCTCTGGATTAGAGTGCTCTCTCAGCCACCCCGGCACTTGGCCAGCTGCTAGGGCAGTTGAGCAGGAGGCCCACCGTGTCCCAGAAGCTCAGTCCCAGGCCCTCCCCAACACCCCATCCTCCCCAACCCCTTCTCCTCGGAATGAGGGAACAGGACCGTGTGGACCAGCCTTGGAGCAAGGAGGAAGGGGGCACCTGGAGGACAAGCTCTGCACAGACTACGCTGCCGCACACGGTGGGCGCCCGGATCCCAGCTCTGGGGCCTCTAGCTGTGTGACCCTGGGCAAGTCCCTTTGCCTCTCTGGGCCTCAGTTGCATCTATAACGTGAGGACGAAGACAGAGTCCACCTCATGAAGTCAATCCCGCGAGGGTGCCAGGAGGTGATTCACAGCAGGCCCGGCACATCTCAAGGACCCCTCCTCGTGTCGTCACGCTGACGGTCAGTGGACGGGGCAGAAACCCAGGCCTGGATGGGCAGGGGCTAGGCCAAGGCCGCACGGGTCAGTCTGGGCAGACGACCTGAGCTGCCCGATATGTGCCGCCATCACCCCTGAAAGCCCTCCCCACCACCATCCCTTCCCGGGTGGGCCAGGCGCCCACAGATCAGCTTTGCCCGCCCCTGGGCAGGACTGGCTGCTGAAAGTGAACACGGAGGACGCCGGGGACAGAGGGGCCCAGGGCTCTGGTCCTGCTGCCCGCAGGGAGGCCCAGGGATGGAGCCCACGCAGGACCTGACTGGGGTGGTCCAGAAGCCTGCTGGGTCCTGCTCTGGACCAAAGCGCCCTCAGCACCCACTCCGTGAGCCAATGGTTTTTTTTAGGATGGGGGGCATGACATATGATGGAGTGCCATCCTTGCAGGGCCCCCAGCCCAGGCACAGTGTGTGGGGTCCCCACACAGGGCCACATGGCTTAGCAGCACATCAGGACTGGAACCCCATTTCCTGGGCGTTCTCACCAGGAAGAACCAGGGTGGGGGGGAAGGGCAGGACGCCCTCCCATGACCCCACCTGCCCAGTCCAAGGCCAAACCGCCATGGAAGACCAAGAGGCACAGATGCACTCAGAGCTCAAGGTCACTTGGCCGCGGTGGTTCCGAAGTGGGTCCAAGTCTGTCCCTCGTTTGCGCAACGGGCGGGGACTAACCCTCTCCTCGTGCGTGGGCCAGATTCATTTGCAGGGAACAGGAAACGGCAGAAGATTGGCAACTGCCAAGGTGAGGTCATCAAAGTGCCTGGCCACCCCCTGCGCTCCCTGGACCACGTGGGCTGCAGGGAGCCTGCTGTCAGGCTGTGAAGACGCCAGAGGCGCCTGCGCGGGGATCCCACGTCCCAGGAATGGGGGCCTTCAACCCACAGCCACGTGAGGCAGTGGCTCCTCCAGCCCCAGGGAGCCTTGTGATGGGACCACGGCCAGGCACCAGCTTCATTACATCAGGGGCGCTGGGCCAGAGCTACCCAGCGCAGCTGCTCCCGGAGCCCAGCACGTCTGTATTCGGGATGGTTTGTTACGCAGCGCTAGTTAGCTAACTGGTACGGGGAGGGCCACCACATTCTCCACTGAACAGGACTCTCAACGTCCCTCTCCCTTTCTTTCTGCAGTTCAACCATCTGCAGACATGCTGTGTCTTCTTCACCCAGAGTCTCCAAAACAGAACCCTCTGGTGCTGTTCACATCACCTCCCTCCCCCTTCCCGGGATTCCTTAAGAGAACTGGCCACGACCCTTTAAACCCTACAGCCTCTTAAAGAAACATGTTATTATGCCCACTTAACAGATGGGAGAGTCCAGGCTTGGGCCCAAGGGCCGACAGAAGGTCACCAGCGGGGCTGGGATTACCTGAACACAGCACCCGTGTCCCACGGACGGGAAGCTGGTCGGGGCTCAGGTCCAGCCCTGCTCTGGGGACGTGAGGCAGGCGCAGAGGTCCCCCGTCTCCCAGGGACCTGTCCCCTCGGCCCAGGGGGCAGGTTTGAGGTCACTGCCCAGCGGCCATGTGACAGACTGGCCAGCTGGTGACCTGGGTGGACGTGCTGTGACCACCAGCTGCCAGCACTGGGCAGGATGGTACAGAGGTGCCAGGGAGCAGCCACTAAGCAAACCCAGGGTCAGACCCCCAAAACATCACACACCCCTTAAGGCCCTGGGTGGAGACCTTCGAGTGTCAGCAAGAGGAACAATTTTATTATTTTAGCTCTATGTTAAAAACGCTCTATGTTTTTAACGCAGAACTTCCTTGCCTGTGTTCCAGCTTTTCTGGAGTGAACCAGGTTTTTTAAAAATGGGGTGCCCTCAAAGAAAGAGAGACTTGGCTGCCTGAGTTTGGAATAACTCCTGGTGGGGATTCCCCCCAGACCAGGGCCTTCCGCTGGCCAGACATGGGAGCTGAGGGAACTGGGGTGCCCCTGCCAGAACCCCAACACTGACAGCCCCAGCCTTTCCCTGGCGACCAGGGTCCTGGGAGGCAGGTGCACCCCTGCCCCTTTCCCGAAAGAGCCGCCGCTGAATGTCAGTGCCTGGCTCCTCCTGGCACCCAGCGACACCCCACCCCTGCAGCACCTCACGGACAGCCCCCTAGGACTCCTGGGGGTCCCCCAGAGCGAGTGTCCCTGCTGTGGTCACTGTGGGCTCTGGACCATCCTCTAGCCAGGAAAGCCACTCTGCTGATGTCAGGCCACTTAAAATAGGATTCCAAATGAGCAGCTTCCTTAGGGCAGTCTAAAATTAGCTTTCCTCCTCAGCTTGTGTGCGCCGGGAGGGGCGGGAAGGGGAGGCAGGGGGCCCGAGGGACCACCGGCCGCTGGGGTGACAGCCCCCTTGCACTGAGGATGCAGGCAGGCAAAGGCCAAATGTGGGGGACCCTGCGAAAGGTCACCTTGAATTTGCTGGGGGTCGACGCAAGATCACAATCCCCATCTCTGGGTCTCGCCCCCAGTTGCAGCCTTGGGGTTGCTTCAGGATGGCTCTGCCCCCCAGCCCTGCCCAGGCAGGCACCACCCTGACCGTGGAAGCCACAGGGGCAAGGGGAAGTGGGAGGGGGCCTCAGGCAGCCCTGGCACCCTGGAGAAGCCCCGCAGAGCAGGGGCACAGCCCCCACTCATTAGAGAGGTATTCATTAACTTCTGCGCTCCTGGCCATCAACTGGGTTCTCGTCTACATTATCAGCTCATGTAAATCCATCATCCTAACAGCTGGGAACAGGCTCCACAGCATGGAGGCCAGGGATGGATGAGGGCTGGGGCAGGCTCCCTTCCTGCTCGACCGCCCTGACACGTGCACACACACACACATGCTCAGGGGGCCTCCTGGACATCTCAGCTGCATCACAGGCTGCTGTCTGACCCCCCCACCTGCCACCATCAGCTGCCGCCCCGGGACCCCAGAAAAAAGAGCTGCTACAGCAACACACCCAGAGATGAGACCCCCATGACCGAGGCGGTGCGGGGGACCGGAGAGGAAAAGCCACCCCCAAAATCAGCCGGGCCCCTCCCTCCTGGATGGCACTGGTGTTCAGAAGCAAGGCCCGCCAGGCCTGTGGAGGCCCCTTGCCAATGCCTGCACCTTCTACCAAAGCGAGGTGTCTTTAATCGATACTTTCTCCTCTCCTCCTCCCAGGTCTCTAATATGGCCAGAAGCAGCACAAAGCTTCAAAAAGCAAAGCAAAAGGTAAAGAAGAAAAACCCAAGTGCCAAGGGGCGAGCCTGGCTGGCGGCTCCGTGGACATTCTCCAGAACCACCTCGTCCCTGGTGCTTCAGAACACAGCCCGATCGATCGGGGAGCCTGCTGTCCAAAGGCGTGGCGACAGCAGGCACGACGGGGCGGGGGGTCGGGGGCAGGCCCCTGACGCTCCATTAAATGCGGCGGCGGGCTCCCGCTCCGCAGGCGGAGGGTGTATTAATCAGCCCGCGGCCGCCCTCCGCCTCCCGCGGACCCGTAATTACCGCTTCCTTTCATCCCGCTCTTCCTCGGCCCCAGACCTCGGGCCTGCTCCCTGCATGCTCTGTAATTACAAGCTAATAGCTGAGATGAATTTTCTGCTGGCTCCCGGTTCAAGCACCGATCCACCCCTTTCCCCTGACAGCGCCCCCCGCCCCGGGGTAATTACACCCCACAAGGCCGGGCCCAGCAGGGCCTCAGTCAGCTCTGCATGCGCAGTCCAGACCTGGGTTCTCTAATCACCCCTCTCGGTAATTCTTCATTACCGCAGACAGAAATGTTTGTGAACAAATATACAAGGTGTCCCCCAGCTCTGGGCCTCCACGCACCGCCCCCCACCCCGAAAGGGCGATGCTTGTGCAGCCCTAACGAACCGGGGTCACCTGAGCAGAGACCCGGCAGGCAGGCAGACGATGGCGGCGTGGGGCACCACGTGACCCGGGAGCCTGAGCAGCTTCATAACACATTCATTATATTTGCCTTCCGGCGTGTTCTGAGCTCACTCGCACGCAGCAGTTTTTCTTGGGGGTGGGGGCGGGGGCAGCACCGGGGGAGAGCCTGGGAAGGCGTCCTGGCCCCTGGATGCACAGAGGTGGCCTGCCTTAGACCCCCTTGTTCTTTTCCAAGGACACCCCCTTGGGTTGTGGATTTCTAAGGGGACCGGGTGGCGGGGGACTTTTCTTGCCCAGACCTGGACATCCTCCCCAAGGCTCCGGTCCACCACTAACTGCTGGAGCAGAGGACAGCCTGCATCCTGACCCGGAACCACCGAGAAGGACGGGGAGCGGGGGGCAGACGAGGCCGGCCCGTGGGCCCGTGTGCCCAGCGCCAACCCCGGCTCAGAAGTAGAACGCTAAGAGGCAGCTCATCTGAGGACAAGCCCGCCGCCCTCCCCCGCAGTCCTCTCGCTCATGCGGCTGCGTAGTTACTAGGGGATTGGGAAGGCAGGAGCCACGGAGGGTCTGCCAGGACCCCAGTCAGTGACAATGGAAGCCCTCCGCACTCCCAGAACCAGCCCCACGGGCTGAGCCGTCTGCAGAGCTCATTTCTGGGGTCCCTGGGAAAGCTGCCACAAATGGGTTCAGGGAGGGCCCTGCAGTCAACAGGGTGGGGTGGGGGGTGTGCAGCATTCTGGGTTCTCCCCGGCCTTGCCCACACACTGCCACGGCAGTGATGAGGGGCATGGGGGCTCTCAGGAGGCTGAAACTGGGTCCCAGGGAGAAGAGTGCTCAGGACAAACACCCCACACAGGCCTGTCACTCAGGACAGGGGTGCCAGGGGAGCCGGGAGGTGTGGGTGGGACTAGGCCCCTAGGCTGGCTCCCGGGGTGGAGAGGAGAGCGCTGGGCAGGGCCTGGACCTGGGCAGCCTGCCGATGGAGGCCTCCCAGGACAGCCCAGTGAGCGGCTGAGGTTCAAGGCCACAGACGTGAGGGATCCCGGAGGTTCCGGTGGAGGCAAAGGACGGAAGTCAGGCAGCAGATGGCAGCGACATTTGACGGTGATTATTCCAAGCGGGTGGTGTCTGGAGCAGCCTGGGATGGGCAGACGGAGGGCAGCCTGGGAGGGGCGCGGAGTGGGTAGAGACAGCCCTGGGGAAGTGCATGATTAAGGCAAAAAAGGCTGTGGGACAGGGTCAAGGCTGGCACTGAGGGCACCCCAGAGGCGGTTGGCGTCAGCACTGACAACCACAAGGCCTGGCTGTGCCCAGAGCATCGCCGTCACCCTTCAGAGTCAGTCCAGGAACAGACCTCACCCCTCATCAGCCAAGCAGCCTCCTAACGTGGCCCATCCTGGCCCCACTCTACAGATGGGTAAACTGAGGCTGGAAGAGTCACATCCTTGTCGGGGGCTGCACGCTGAGGAGCCAGGGTGGGGACCCAGTTTTCCTTGCTGCTGTGCTGGCAATTTCCTTTTAAATAAGAAGACACTAGAAAGACACCCCACCCCCAACCCTAGCTAGGGGTCCCCTCCCATCCCGCAGGCTGCTGGAGCGCCCACGTAGGCCCACCTACACGCATCGCCTTAAAGAGGGTATCAGGGAGGAAGAGCAGCTCTGCCTCTGGGCTGCACCCCTTAACCCCACGTTGCGGCAGCTCGGGGCTGGAGGGCGCCAAGCCGACAACCCTGGAGTGACTCCTTGGTGTCCCCAAGGGCCCCGAGCTAACCAGGCCACCTCCCCACAAAGGAGCCCTTTGAGTGAGCTCACAGGTTCAGGGTGCAGGACTTGGCTGGGGTTGGGGTCAGAGGTCCCAAAGGACAGGAACCGAACCCGGCCAGGAGGCGGCAGCGCGCTCCAAGCTTCCACGGAGCGGCTGGCCAGGGCAGGCAGGTGGGGCAACAGGCCACAGGGCAGGGGTCAAGGCCCTTTTCCCGAAGGGAGGACACCTGGCTGGGAGATGAGACGTGAGGCCGCTGCCGACGGGGTGTGCCCGGGCCCCGGGTGTCTAAACCCCTCAGGTGAGAGGGGGACACGCAGCAGAGCACGCATGCCCCTTCCGTACGCGGGGGGTTGGCAAAGCCGTCCATAGGGCGGGCCTGTGCACCTGCACCCCCGCCTCAAAGGGCACTTGGGAGGTCCTCAGCCCACAGAACAGGCACGGCGGCCCCGCCCTCACGTCCATCAGCTGAACGTGGAGAAGGAAGGCGCCTGGTGTCATGCCCAGGCAGGCGGGCCACTCCGGAGTGTCACGCGGCAGGACCCCCGGGAGCTAAGTCGGGGGCTTAGCTAGGAAGCCAGCCAGAAGATGGGTCCGGGCCCGGCCCCCCAAACTTCCTAGCAGGGACCTGTCCGGTCCCGATATGCCCCGAGCCTCAGTGTCCCCGTCAGCACCCCTGGGGGCGGGGACTAGGCAGGAGCGGGCAGAGGCGAAGGGGCCACTTTCATCCAGCAACCTCGTTATTTGGCGCAAAGTCAAGACATCTTTAAATGTGAATTGATGGGCGGTAACTTAAAACTGGAGGTTTCTGGTCAAAATGAAGATTTCCAATTTCCCCTGGAAAATCAGGAGCCAGCAACCATATCCCGAGAGTGGGAACTCCCCCTCAGTCTGTCCCACTCTCCCCACTCTCAGGCTGGTGGGCTCACTCAAGACCAGAGGGGTCGCCAGTTTAGAAGCCACGCGGCTTTTGGGGATGAACTGGGTCCATGGGAGCTTAACAAACGTGCGCGCAGCCAGGATGCTCAGCTCTGACACTGGCACCTTGTCCATCCAGACGCAGCAGAAAGAAGTCCAGCCCCACCCTCAGCTTCGGGGGGGAGCCTGGCACATGTCAACAGCGGGTGGGTCCCACCTGAATCAAAGCCAGGACCTGGCCTCAACTTATGTTTTGTTGCTTTTGCAAAAGATCCATTCTCAACAGGGTTCAAAGGGGCAGACCAAGTCCCCCGCACCCCCAACCCCAAATCCTGCACGCAGTCAGTCTGACCAAGTCCAGAACAGCTCATCCGTAAACCCACAGGGATGTGTGTGAGGAGGTGCGTGGCATCCCAGAACCCAGGCTACAGACACCTACAGCACAGAATTCTCTACACCCCAAGTACCAACACTCTCCCCTGGCATGTTCTACCCAGGCTCAGGGTGTCAGAGGTAAGATACTAAGTTCTTAAGGTGGTCCTGTGGTCCAGACTCTAACAGTGTTTCCTCACCCGGGCTCATCCACCATCTTCAAAGCCCCACATACCATGCCCAGATGTCCGAAAATGCTCCACTGGGTGGCGAGGGGGGACAAAAACACTACCCTGCAGCCAAAATGCATTTCAAAGCGGGTCCACCGGGTAAAAGTTTGCAAAAACAGTCATAAGCCACCAGCCATGAGCTCCCCAGTCCCAACCGTGTCCTAAGCCAGGTCAAGCCGGCCACAGCCATCCTCCACCGACTTCCTGAGCCAACTGCCGAGGCCTAAGTAATCCTTCACTTTCTCAAAAAAAACAAACAAAAATTCCCCCACGGCTCCAACCGGGAACGTGTAAGGTCCCAGTGCCTCAGGCAGGATGCTGGGGCCAGAACTGGCTCTCACGGGTACCACGTCCTAGGAGTCAAGGATCACAGGGCAAGAAGTGGTCCAGTCTACCCAAAACTTGCCAGGGGTGCAGCAAAAGGCGAGGCTGGTCACAGGCTTTTTCCTCCCCTAGTGGGGAGGATGGACATCCTTAGAAACCAAGGGCTGAGGGGCGTGGAGGGAACCATTCACCAGAGTCAGGTAAACAAAGGTCTGGGTTGTGCTGGCGGGCAGAAAGGCGAGTCCCTGCCGCTCTTTCTGGAGGAATCTGGCCAATGTCTTTTAAAGATGTCTCAAGCCTTCACACCCAGCCCTTTCCCCTCTCAAAATCTATCCAACACTCAATCCTGAGGTGTCAACACACCCGTGGCGGGCTCACTGCATGTGCCAGGAACACTGCTGGAAACTGCAGTGGTGAAACCCAAGGTTTGCTGAGCGCCCTGGCTGGGGCAGCCCAGCCCTGACACCCCACCACACGGGGTACGAGAAGGCAGGCAGGCAGGCAACGCGGACCTGCCAGCTTCAGCTAGGAAGCCAGCTGTTTGGTTAAAATGCACTCCCTGGTCCAGGTGACAGGCTCCCGGGACTGGCATGCCTCCTAAGGGAGCCCTCCAGAGTCTCAGAGTCTCACAAGACCTGTTTTTAGGTGAAATGCAGGCTGCAGAAAGCTACGTCAACGTGTTGGCAAAGGAGAGACCTGGCCGTCAAGCTGATGTAAAACCTACAATCTCAGCCCACAGGTCTGCTCCCCTTGGCGAGTCCAAGCAGGGCTGACCAGAAATCCTTCACACAAGGCCATCTGAACGCAACCCCGGGGGCCGACTCTGAGCCTCAGCGTTCTTATACTGCTAAATGGGGGCAGCCCACCCTCCCCTACTCACGAGGAGGCAGCGGACAGGGCCCCAGTGCCTCTGGGGTGCTCAAAGTCCCTCCAGCATCCCCACCTGCAGACCTTGAGCTCCACCTGCATCCACCTCTGACGTCTAGTCTAGCCCAGCCTCACCTGTAAGTCAACAGAGAGAGAGACCACACACCCTATGTAAAAGTTAGAAAAGCACAAAGATAAATGAATGCCAGGAATTCAGCAGGACGAATCCACTCACACCCTTTGGTTTTCCCGTTTCACACGGCTTACCAGCTGTCTGATGGCGGGCAGGAAGGCAGGCCCCATGGGACCCCCCTGTATCTCCCGGCTAACAGTCGGTGGGGGTAATCCCTACCCTGCAAGTCAGACCCTCCGGGGAAGATGAACAGCGGAGCAAGAAGTGACCCCACGTGACCCACATCACATGAAGGCAGCCGGCCTGCCAGGCCCCTCAACCAGGCAGGGTGGCAGGGCAGGTGGAGCCCTGGGCTC
>NW_011494867.1:10998918-10999331 GCF_000754665.1 Bison bison bison | reverse complement strand
GAGCGTCCATCCCCAGTGGGGAGGGTCCGCGGGGCTGGTGTGGACCTTGAGCCTGGAGGTCTCGGTTGGAGAAGCAGCCACCGCCGCCCCCGCCCACACCAAATGTGGCAGGACCAGAGGCCAGGGGCACAGAGCCTTCTGGGTTTCGGAAGTTACAAGTCCCGGGAATCCTAGAGCCAGAGACAGGGGTGACCGTGTGCTTCTGACAAACCCGTACACAGGGGCCCTTGGTGCCAGGCGCTGCTCTGAGCTCTTTATAAGAAAGCACTTAACTCCCAACAGCCCAAGGACAAGGGGGCCGTGGCTGTTCCTACCATAGAGGCCCACAGGAAAGCGCGCATGGTCGTACAGGCTGAGCCAGGGGTGGTGGGAACACCCTGGTCAGTCCCTGACCAGGGTGTTCCCACCACCCC
>NW_011494867.1:10996898-10998818 GCF_000754665.1 Bison bison bison | reverse complement strand
CCAGCCACTTGACACAGACACTTGGGGGCTGACCCCAGGCCCCTGAGGTTTGCAGCCCGCGCCCTGCACGGACCCACGGGGGCAGGCAGGTGGCACGCATAACATCTGAGCCCTCACCTCTCACAAGGCCTCCGCAGGCCCATCCTACAGACAGGGAGCAGCTGGGGGCAGTGACGGTGCTGGGGAGGCCGGCGGCATCTGCCCAGGGGACGCCCCCACCCTGGTCTGGCCGCCCCAAAGCCTCGCCAACGTGCAACTCCTCACACGCATCAAGGCCTCCAGCTGGAGGAACCGGTTCCAGAATTGGAGGCTTGGCTGGAGCTCCAGACAGACACAGGAGCCACCGTCCAAACAGCTCAGCACCTGAAGGTCCCTTCAGGAGAAAGGCCTGCCGCTCGCCTGGGGCAGACAGGAGGAGCACCTCGCCTGGGGCAGGCAGGAGGAGCAGCGTCAGGATTTGACCCTGGGTTCGTACAAAGCCCAGGGCCGCCATGACCCAGGGATGGGGCTGAGAGCATGGCCAGGGGAGGGTACCCAGCCCCAGGCCATTCTAGGGCAAACACCCCGGCAAACACCGCGGACTCTGGCTTCCCAGTGGACTCTGGCTTCCCACGAGGGATCCCGGTTCTCCTTCAGAAGCATCAGGCCCCCACCTCCCCCAGAAAGAGGAATTCCTTCCCAACTGTGCCCCACCCCCCAGCAGAAGGCCCTTCTAGCTCAGCTGCGGGTTCATAAAATACAGATGTCTGGGCCCCACGCCTAGAGACGTGGGTCTTAACCTGTCACAGGTCTGGCCCCGGGTTTTAAAGCTCCCCGGATAAATCTAAAGTGCAGCCAAGAATGAGCACCTGGTCTGGGGGCTTCCTGTTCCCCTAACACCTTCTTCCTCAGTTAAAAGTCACATCCCAGAGACACTCCCCCTCAAGGTTCCACTGGGATCCCCCAAAGCCTCAGGTTCAGCTAGATGCCCTCTTTTCCACGAACCCTCAGAACTGCGGTCCCCTCCCCCACCAGCAGCCGACTGGCCTCTGTCCCAGAGCCTCCCCTGCCCAGGCTGCTCTCATTTGCCTTAGCTCTGCAGGGGTCACCCCCTCCCCCAAACCAGCTCAAAGCCTCGGGAAGGGAGGGGCACAGGAAGCCGGTCTCAGGGACCGGGACTTGGAGCTGACCGCCCTGATCCAGGAATGGCAGACAGAGGAGCAGCCCAGCAAAGATGGGGGGGCCACGCGGGGCACGGGGCGGGGCACAGAGCGTGATCGCCCACGGTTCCACCCTGCTGGGGGAAGGGGCGCAAGTCAAGAGGACGGTGGGGAGAAGACGCTGCCGAGGCGAGATTAAAAGGCCCCCGGTGCGCGCCCTGGCAGGCGTGCAAAGGGCCGCTCTGGATGCGGTGTTATCGGTGTGCACACTTCCCAGCGGCGGGCAAGGGCTGAGTTCAGAAGAGGCGCTCAATAAATTCTCATTGACAGGAACACTCCCCAGCGCCACCTCCCGCCTGTGGCCTCCGCCGGGGAGAGAGGCCAGCACGGGGAAGTGGAGCCAGTGGCTCGGCAGCCCACACCACTCTGGGCGAGAGAGGAGAGAAATTAAAGCGCGTGGCCAAGCTGAAATGTCACCTGAGACGCGAATCCCTGCAGGTTAGAAAAACAGCTCCACCGGCGCACCGAGGGGAGGGGGCGGGCCGCAGCCGGCAGCCCTGTGGTTTGGAGGCGGCCGTGTTGCCATAACAGAGGTAATGAACGTGCTACCACCAAGCCCAGCCCGCCTGGACTTCGAGTAACCCAGGCTGGGAATTCCAAGCCTTCCGACGGGGCCAGGAAAACCCTGCCTTGCTGGCTGACTCCACAAGCCCCTACGAGTTTCTGGGGCGAGAGGAGAGAGCTGGCAGCCAGGGTTGCTCACCTGCGCAAGCAGAGTCCG
>NW_011494867.1:10994886-10996798 GCF_000754665.1 Bison bison bison | reverse complement strand
TCAGGGAAGGGGCTTGGAGCCCAGGGATCCTTCCTCTGTCGGAGCAGGGGAACGCCAGCTGCCAAAGGGTCAAGGGCCACGAGGGACTGAGCCGGCTGGGGAGGTGCTCAGCCTGGAGGTGCAGGACCCGAACCTGCCACAGAGCGGCGCTGTGCAGACTGCTTCGGCGCCTCAGGCCAGAAACCGGAGGTGCTGAACCCACAGGCGGGCAGCTGCTTCTGCTCAGAAACCCCAAGGCTCTCTGGGCTCTGCCGGCCCTAACCTTCCCCCAGAGACAGGGAAGTTAATGAAGGCCAAAGGTCTGCCTGCGCCTGCGGGCATGGCTGAATAAAGGCCATCGGCGCTTCCAAAGAGGTCTGCTGCTTGCTGCGGGCTCCTGCAGGCCCCCACCTCCTTATTCCCAGCCTCGGGTGGACAGGAGCCATGACCCGGGGAACTCTCAGCAAACCCAGACGGAGGGATCAGTAAACCCTGCTCAACCCTGACAAGGCAGGATTTGGGAAGCTGTCCCTAGCAGGTCAGGGCCTGCGCCGTCAGGGGCAGCCTGCTGCCCGATGCCCCGCAGATCGGGGCGGGCCTCCCAGCCTCCCTTCCCAAGGCCAGGGCTGACCTCGGTCACCCGCTCACCAGCTCCAGATTTCCACCACCCCCGAGGTTCACGGAAAAGGAAAATCAAGAGTGCCAAAGGCCTGGCTGGCTCCTGCGGCCCCCTTCCCTCCTCTCTGCATGCAGTGAGACAAAGTAACAGAGGCCAGCCGGGCACCCCCTTTCACGGCAGCGGGGCAGGACTGCCCCGATAAGGGCCCGCTGGAAGTATCCGTGTAGCTGTTATCACAAAGCCAGGCCTGCCGAGCCCGGGGCGGGCGGGGCAGCGACTCCCTGCCCTGCCGGATGACACACGGCGGCCCCTCACCTGTGGCGTGGCCCGGCTGAGTCAGGCGGCAGGTTCTGCCATACCCGCGGGTGGAGGCGCCCATAAACACAGGCTGAGCAACGCTGACGTGCCCCGAGCAGAAGTAACACCCAGGGAGGCCCAGAGGCAGGCAGCCTGTTCACCTGGGGTTCCCCCCGACCCAACTTTCTACTAGGGGGAGAAGGTCCAGCAGGCCTACTTTCCGGAGACCCAAGTGCCCCACCGGAGACCTTCTGCCCTCCCATCCCATTCCGTCCCACCCCCACCCTCCGGCCTGGAAATCGGCTTAGGCAGGGAGGTTCCCACCCAGGATCCGCGGGGGCCCTTTGTTCCAGCCTTTCACAAAAGAAGCCCTTTTTTGTTTCATCTGGTGGTCCCGCTTTTTGTTTCCAAACCACAGCCTGTGTGGGCCCCAGATAAGGCACTGCAGGGGTTAACAAGGATTTAATGTATTTTAGACGCACTTCCCAGACAAAGGCTAGTTTACAAAACAAGAGCCAAATCGACTCAACTCGGCCAGTATCCACCAACCAGCCGGCGGGCAGGTGCTTCCCCCGCCGCGCACACAGCCCTCCAAACTTAAGAGCCGTCGCTCCGGCAGGGGACCCCGGTCCATCACGTGGGGGGTATCGCGGCAACACTTCACCCAATCCGAACGACCCCTTCCCCCCACGACCCCGCGCCTCCATCTCCCCTGCGCACTTCTCAGGGGTCCCATTAATCCCCCACCCCAAACTCGGGAAGGGGAGTGGGAAGGGGGGGAGGCGGGAGGACAAGCCCGACTCCCGCTCCGCCTCCACGGAGGGAATTTAATTAGCCTGCTGGAGAGGCGGGCGGGCGGCCGACGAGGTGTCTCTGCTGCTGCAATATAATTGAATCGGCTCCACTCGGTCGGGCCACTCGCCGCCCATCAGCGCGGCCGCCGGGCTGGGGGCGGGGAGGCGCATCCAGGCGGAGCAAGAAAGGCCGAGGAGGGGGGGGAAAGGGCAGCGCGGGTGG
>NW_011494867.1:10993343-10993691 GCF_000754665.1 Bison bison bison | reverse complement strand
CGGACCTGCGAGGCCGAGCCGGGGGCCGTTACCGGCTCCTACCTGTGGGGGCCGGCCGGCCGGCCCTGGCACCTCGTGGGAGGGGCGCTTCCCCTTCACCCCCCACCGCCTGGCTTCGGGCCGCGCCTCCCTCGTGCGGGCCTAGGCCTCCGCCGGACGCTTTCGTTTACGCACCACACGGTGTCTCCACGGCGCGGCCTCCGGGAACTCACACTCAGCAGGGGACAGCAGACTCACCGCGGCCAGGGCGCGGAGGACGCGGTGCCTCCATCGCCGCCGGGAGTCTCCGGGAGGAGGGGGGGGGAGGGAGGAGTCAGGAGAATTCAACCAAGGGCCTAGGGCCTGAAA
>NW_011494867.1:10992487-10993243 GCF_000754665.1 Bison bison bison | reverse complement strand
GGGAAGTGCCACCCTCAGGTTCCCGGGGACCCCGGGCTTCACTGCTCAGGGGTCCCACCTACACTGGTGTCCGAGACCAGCCACTGGATTCCAAAAGCTGGGAGCGGTCACTTTCAACACGCCCACCAAGCGAGCAGCGCCCGTGCGCGTCTCCCGACTGCTTTCCGAGCGTCGAGAACAGCGTGTGCCACAAAGCAGACCCCCCGAGGAGTGAGCGGACAAACTCACGTGTGCTGGAGGCCTCCTAGAGGAAAACTTTTTCGGAGCTGGTGTCTGTGTTGGGGGGTGGGGGCAGGAGGGGGCAGACAAAGTAGGCTGTGTGCCTTTCTCCTCCCCAGCCCCTCTTAACTCTCCCAATTTGAAAGAGTTGAATGTTAAGGACTCGGGCCTACGCACCTTCTTCCCCCCAAATTCCAAGAGCTCCGCCTTCTCGTTCTAAGTAACTTTGGGGAAGGCCACAGTGCGGGGGGCGGCGGGGTAGTTCTTTTAAAGAACTCACGTCCCAGCGGCTGGAGAGTCCACGCAGGCGCCTCTCCGCCAGGGGGGTCATTAAGTAGCTGGGGTTGCGGTCAGAGGCGAGGCCGCCCGCCTCCAGAAACTGGCACGACCCACTGGGCCTCCGGCCCCAGAACAGCGCCTCCCCATTCCTGGCACCCCACCACCACCGCCACCACCACCTCACCCAGGCACTTGACAGACTGGAATGACTCAGGGAGCGTCCTGAAATTCCTGGGCACCCACAGGCGGCACGGCGAG
>NW_011494867.1:10988156-10991637 GCF_000754665.1 Bison bison bison | reverse complement strand
CTGGGGCGGGGGGAGTAACTTACGCAGGAAAACTCGCACCTGGATCGGACTCTCCTCCCAGCCCCGTCCCCAGGTCTGGACGCTGGGGCCCACCCTCCAACTCTCTCACCAGGATACGGTGGGCCAGCTCATTTCCCTTCATCCTGGGGAGACCCTGATGGTGGTGGTAGAGAGGGGGAGGTCAAGTTCTTCCACTTGTCTGAGGACCACCGTGGCAAAACACAGAATTTTGTGGAGTGGCCACTTGGGTTCATCGTTTGGCTACTTTATTCAGAGTTGGTAGATTCCCCCGCCCCCTCCCAGGAATCTGGTTCCGCTGCATGGCGGGACGGGGAGCCTGATCCCGGTTCCCAGATGAGGAAGTCGAGGCCGCAGTTGCTCAAGGTCACGTGCACACACTGGTGCAATGGGAGCTGTGCTGGGAGCTGCTCACACCTGCAACCAGTCTCCCTTTCCCAGTACAGCCCGTCGAGGCCTCGGGGAGCTGCAGGGACGCCCCGCGGCCGCACGGGGGCAGCGGCGAGCTGGCTTGTCCGCCCCCGGCCAGAAAAATGCTGGCGGCCACCAGGCGGGCTGGCACGGTGGCGATGGGTGACACTCGCTGTCGGTGCGCCCGGCCCCGGGAAATCAGTAATCCGGAGCATGGCCTCCGGGTTGAAGGGTGAGAATTGCTCTCCCGCAGCCCGTGCGCTCCGCGCTAGCGAGGTTGGTGGCTTGACTCCTCCACTTCCCGCCACTCAGCCTGGGGCTGGCAGCCCTCCATTTCTTCAGGGGCGTTTCTTCCCCTCCCGGTGGGGCCTGTTCCCACCCCGTAGCCGGTCCAGAGCCCTCCCTGGGCTCAGCCCTCCTCTCCTTCTTCCCCAGATGCTTGGGAACCGGACAGAAAAAGAAGGTTGGAGTAAAAGGGCAACTTTTACCGAAGGCCATGGTCAGTCCCATGGCAGAGGGGGGTGCCAAATGGGGACCCTTCCCGGAGTGGGGACACCCGCCCCAATGACCCAGCTCACCAGGATCCTGTTTCCCTGGTGCTAGGGGCAAGAAGATGCTGGTGAGTGCCCGCTCACACCCCCGACTGGGGTCAAATTAACTGGAGCAGGAAGCAGAGATCAGGAGGCCTTCTCCTGGCTGAGCACCTCCTCAGGAGGTTCCTTCAAAATCCAGCCCACCTCCAGCAGCTCACACGCTCAGTCATCCTGTCCGACTCTGCGACCTGGTGGACTGGAGCCCGCCAGGCTCCTCTCTGTCCATGGGATTCTCCAGGCAAGAATACTAGAGTGGGTTGCCATGCCGTCCTCCAGGGGATCTTGCTGACCCAGGGATTGAACCCGGGTTTCCTGCATCACCCGTGGATGAGCCACCAGGGAAGCCCCGCGAGCAGCCTGGAACTCGGGAAACCTATACGATGAAGCCCTCAGTGAAGTAAAAGCCCCTCCTTAAACTGACCCTCAGAGATACTGACGAGGGATCTGCAGGAAAGAAAGCGATGCCACTGACCAACATGGTGGGCATTCAGTCACTCAGCAAACACACTGGCCTTCCCAAATACAGAACTGAAAACACCAGGCCCGAGGTGAGAGGCGCTGACAGGGAGGGCACCTCAAGGCACCCAGGAGCTGGAAAGACAGGAGGGTGGGTGGGCAACTTACCCATTACCAGTACCACCAGCCAGGCCCCCACCGGCCAGGTGAGGTTCCCTGGAGTGCAGGTGTCCCGGCCCGGGTCCAGCCCGGGCTGTGCTGGGCCCTTGATGCCGGGGGTAGGGGTGGAGAGCCTGCATAGGTCCTGCTGTTTATCACCCTGCCTTCTCTGGGATCAGCAGGACTCAGTGCACTGTCTACCCTAAACCGCTGTTCCAGCACCTGAGGGCTGCATGTCACCATCATTTTCCATCACCCTGGCCACCCCATTCAGCACCTGATCGACAAACAAGCGTCAGGGACCTGGCCGTCAGTGCAGGTGGGAAGGGAGGTCCACTTCTGCCATTTACCAAACACCTAACATGTGCCAGAGCTGCTCAACTCCTGTCATTTAATCCCCTTGGGCCCTGCGAGGCGGCCTCCTGACCTCCATCACAAAGCCCGGTGAGGAGACCAGAGAAGGTTAATTAACTTGCCTAGGGCACACACATTCGCTCCAAGCCAGATCCAGACCCTGGCTGTTCTCCTGTACTCAGCAGCATTTCTCTGTAGCTACTGCTGCGGATACCTCGGGGCGAGGCAGGGTTGTAGCACACCAGGCAGCTAGCTGTCCTGGGGTCTGAAAACCATTCTCCCTTCCAGGAGGGTTGGGGGACCCATGGCCCAGAGCCCTGGGATCTGCAAGTCCCTCTGCATGATGGGTCCACCCACCCCAAGGCTACCAGCGAAGAGGGTGCCACTAGGGGCCTCAGGGATGACGGACAGGGGGCCTGCCCTGCCACCCCCTCCGTCACCCCCCCATCCCGTCTCGGCAGGAGGCCCTGCCGCCCAGCCTCCATCACTCACACTCCGAAGTCCCCTTTCTCTCTCCAGCTAGCTATCACTGGCCCAGAAATTCTCTCCATTCTTCAAAGCCCAGCTTAAATCTTATCTCTTCCAAGGAGGCTTTTCCCATCCCCGCCTCTGGAATTCATCTCTCCAGGCACCACATCCCACTCTAGATACAGATCGCACGGGGCTGCAGTCTCAGATACTGGGGGAAAGATGGGGAGGAGTGTGTGAAGTACTGGTTGCTAGGCCACACAGCGGAGCTCCTGGGGTCAGGGAAAGGAAGGAGGATCTTTAGCAAGAGCTGGGGGCAAATGCGAGGGGGTGGGGTGTCCGGACCTCTCCTGTTGACAGCTGGAGCCCCAGCCTCCCCTCCCACCCCGCCACTGACAGCGGGTGCCCGGAGGGGAAGGGACTGTCATGGGGTAGCTGTGATCCGGCCCCGACCTCTGCACGTTTGCGTCTCACGCAGACCCGCAGAAGGGATAAAGGGAGGGAAAACCAGGGCAACCCTCTCCAGACGCCCTCCCCGACCACTGCCCACCTAGGGAGGAGCCAGGCTCTCCTGGGGACCTGTGGGCAAGTCCAGGCCTGGCCTGGGAAGCCCCCGCCGCCCCGCCATTCCAGTCGGCTGTCCGGTAGCCAAGGTCACCTCCGGGGAGCAGGAGGGGCGAGGGCCCCGAGTGACCCGGGGGAACGCGGTGGCAGAGGTCGGGCTCTTAACCCTGGGCTGCCCCAACACTTCCTGCCCTTTCAGCGCCGGCCGCGGGCTGCACCCGCGCACAGCTGCGCTCCTTTACAATCAGTTAACAGCTGTTTTGCATAGATTTTCAATTCTAATTGCCTCGCTTTGTGAGACTCCGAAGCCCCGGTGAATGGGGAAGCCTCCGCGCGGCTAGAAAGCAGGCAGGGAGGGGGGACACTCCAGAGGGACTCAAAGGACGCCAGTGTGCGCCGGCCGGCTGCTTTTATTTTATGTTTTAATAGAAGAATACCCACTGAGGCCCCCGCCCCCC
>NW_011494867.1:10983409-10988036 GCF_000754665.1 Bison bison bison | reverse complement strand
AGCCAGCCCTCCCTCCCCCCGAAGCCCCCCAGGCTCTCCAGTACCCAGATATGGGAAGCTAATTGGACAATAAAGTTGAGCAGCGAGGAAACGCGCTCTCTGGAGACAGCTGGCATCTATAAAAGAGAAATATTTGCATTTAAAACCTTTAAACTTTATATGGCAGGCCAGGCCAAGCCCAGGGGGAGGGTGGATGGAAGGGAGGTGCTTGGACCCTGGGGGGCAGAGGCTGGGGGTTGTGGGGGAGAGGCAGCACAGGCTGCTGGGGGTCCATGAAGGCCCTGAGGCTGGCAGTTTTGAATTTCTCTGCCACTGGCGGCAACCCCCACCAGCCAGTTCCTGCAAGTCACTAGCCACGGACAACACAGGCCTGGGTGGCCTCGCCATGGGTCAAGTACAACCCCTCCTAGCTCCCAACCCATCCGGGAGCCCAGGCCTTCCGTTGGCGTCCCGAGGCCTTTCCAAGCCAAGCACACGGGGCTGGGGTCCACACCTTCGCGGGGGGGCTTGGCTGGAGTGCCGCCCATCCCCCAGCCACCGGGGCAGAGCCCCAGGCCACTATCCTCAAGCTGTCCCTTCCCCGGCTGCTGGCAGAGTCCCAGTGGGGAAGTGGCCCCCCAGGCATGGCTTCCTGCGAGAAGGCGGTTTGCAGGAAGGTCCGGCACTGCCCCAGGCCGCGTGTGCACCCCCAAATGGGCAGCTGTGGGAGCACGCTGAGCACCCCTGTGCTCGGAGCCCCTGGCCAGCGCCACCCCACTGCCCGGATGCAGAAGTCGGGGCTCAGAGAGATGAGGCTCGCGGGGGCTGGCAGGGCCCCACTGCCTCCACGCTGCTGTCTGGGGCGGTGGTACGGGGGGAGGTTTCATTTCCTCGCAGGGCTACTTCCCATTTTTCATATTTGAGAGAAACCTGGCCACATGTTCCTACTGTCAACATTTAGAGCTGGGAGAGGCTGTGCTCCTGACTGGTCTTATTTTAGCAGGCTTTTAAATGAAATCGCTGTGCACCGGGCTCCTCCACTCGGCGTCCCATCTGTCTACCTGCGGTGAGGGGGCGGCCGGTATAGACACCCAGGCTTTTCAGGGCAGGAGCAGAAACTTCCAGGGACTCGGGGAGTGGGTGCGTGTGTGGGGTCAGGGGCGGTGGGGCAGAGAATGTGGCCCAAGTCAACAGCACATGTGTAATTTTCAACAATGTCAGTTTAGCAAAAACCACACCAAAGACATCCCCTTTGCCCAGGAACGCTGTGTCCTCACCACCTCTGTTCCCGTCAGGACATCTCCAGTCCCAGCACAGCTCAGCGCCGGGGCCGCCACATCCCAGCCTGGCGTCCAAGCCCCTGAACACCCGGGAGACTGGCCTCTCAGCCTCACCATGCTCTCTCTCTCCAGCCTCCCAACCCCACAGCCTCGGCCGACCTTTCCACCATCCCTTTCTAAGCATGACTTCCTGGTCATCTGGGGGGCGAACCTCATTACATTCCAGCATCACCAAAGAGCAAACGTCACAATGCGACTCCCGAGAGGGCCCCTGGCCCTGTGGGAGGGAGGTGAGTGTGGCGGGGAGGGTGTGGTCAGAGGACAGACACCCGGGCTCCGTCCACGGGACCCCCACCTGGCCGGGTGCGTTGCAACCTGGCACTGTACACGGGTGTTGCCAGCTGGTGACAGGGAAGCCACACGTCCCCTCCCCGGCTTTACACTGAGGGTGAGACGAGTAATAAGCTAGAAGGAGCCTAGCGTGGTGCCTGGAACACAGCTGAAGCTCAGCAGGATGACTTACGTTTCGTGTGGGGGGACAGGAGGGTGGCAAACAAACATGCTTTACGGGGAAGCAGGCGTGCAGGCACTGGGGCCTGCAACCAGGCAGCACCGGGCTGGCCCGCTCTCTGGAGTGGCCTGGAAGGCACGTCCCTCCCCTTCCCCCCACGCAGGGAGGGGCCTTCGGGAATCCCAGACCCTCAGAGAATCAGGCCGGCCCGTCTCTGCACACAGACAGCCCTGTGCTGGCTTCAGGGTCAGTGCTCCTGGCTGGTCACCTGCAGGGTCTGTGCAGCCAGGCGGAAGGGAGGACAGTCAGAGAGAAGGGGGCGACCTGGCGGGCCACCCAAGCTTCTTTAGCTTTTTTTTTTTTTTTTAATATTGACAATACCCAGTCCTGGCTTCCTCCTCAGAGAGGTGTCTTAAAATTTACGCACCCAACCCAACAGTCCTCCCATGGGCTACTGACCAGACATAGCAAGGAGTGAAGTTCTGACATTCACTCCGACCTGGATGAACACAGTCAGGAAACATATGTCCACACAAAACCTTAGACGTGAATGTTTGTGGCAGCAAATCCCTAATGGCCAGAAAATGGCAACAACCTGAATGTCCACCGATGGACCAGGGATCTAAAAGCCTGTGGTCTGTTCACACAGTGGAGTATTATACAGCTGTGAAAAGGAAGCAAGCACCAGCCATGTGACAGCACAAATGACCCTTGCAAACCGTATGCTGAGTGAAAGCAGCCAGACACAGGGGCCCATCGGCGTGATTCCATCCGGAGCAGAGTCCAGACAGGTCAGTCCACGGGGATGGAGCAGCTGAGTGGCTGCCGAGGGCAAGGGCGGGGTCAGGGGAGAGGAGAGTGGGTATTGACGGGCACAGGGCTTCCTCCCGGGGTGAAAGGGATGTCTGGTGTCAAGACAGACGTGGTGGTCGCAAAACTTTGCAGATGGACTAAATGCTGATAAATTGTTCTCTTTTAAAAGGTTGATTTCACATGGTGTGATTTTTATCTCCATTTTTTAAAAGAAGTTCCGATCTGAAGCCCCCCCTCCAACTGATGCTGGGGGCCCACAGCTTCCAGAAAACCCCCGACGTGGACACCCCTGAGGACGAGCACCCCCTGGAAACCCTCTTCGCACTGTTCGTGACTCTTAGGTATGATGAGGGAAACCCATCAGGTCCCAGCATTTCCTGTTTCCAGGGAGGTTTTCCACACGTGGGCCCCACCCTCGCACACACACACATACACACCCAAGACACAGCGCTGTCTCTGCAGGCAGGACTGCTGGGCCCTCGAGGTGGAGGGTTCAGCCACGTTTTCTGTCCTCATCAACAGCTCTTTGGACTCAGGGAGGGTAGGCCGGGCCCCCATGAGCAGCTAGAGGTCAGGACACAGACAGGCACACATCTGTCCCCGGCCACCTGGCTACTGGGCTGGAGAGCAGCCAGCAGGGACCTGGGCAGGCTAGCGGACAGGGAAGGGTGATGGCAGGCGCATCGAAGATCACAGGTGACAGGGGAACCTGCGGTCCCAGAACCCTGACCTCAGCCTGAGGTCAGCTTGGCTGCCTGGGGGAAGGCCAGAAGGCCCAGGTGGACACAGACATCTGGGTGGTTCCCGCATCAGTTTCTCAGGAACTACTCTCCTCTGTAAAGATTAACCAGCTGTCCTCTGCAGGCAAGGGGCTTTCCTCTCTTCCTGCTCTGTCAGCTTAGAGGACAGGGTCCCTGGACGCCCGGCCAGGTGGCCACGCGGACAGGCCACGGGCCCAGGCGAGCCCTGGGGTATTGAGTTACCCCAAGGTCCTGGGCCCATCTGGGAGGGACAAGGCTCAGGCCGAAACCACAGGACCCTGCTGAGCGCAGGGAGAAGGCCGTGTTCTAGAACCCAGGCTGCCAAGCCGTGGGGTCACTGCTGATATCAACTTGAAGTAGTCCTCAGAAACTTATTTGGGGGTGGGGTCCTCATCCCCAATTTTCCTTGTTCGTTTAAAAGCCGTCAAATTTCTTTCATGCAAAACCGCTCTGGAAAACCAACGTCTGTATAGGCCTGTGGATTTGCACACACGTATGCGGTGGGCTCCCCACCCCCCTTCCTTGGGCCTCTTCCTCCCCACCTCACCCCCCCACACCATGGGCCCTGCTCTGCAGATGGCAGCCAGGGTTCTGGGAGTGAACATTTGTTGAGTGCCTACTATGCGCCATGCTTGCTTCTTGCCACAGGAGACTAAGGCCTCGGTTTGAGCCCAGTCCTCTTCGCCCTTCCTCTGCTACCCACCTCCCCCCGCCTCCTTTTTCAGGATGGCGGTGCTCCTGACAAATTTCTGGATTCATTATCTACTGCCTGTCGAAGCCGCAAACCATCACCGGGACAATCAAATCCCAGATGCCTTTATCACTCGCCAACTGTACAAGTTTGATGTGGGCAGGGGACTGGCCCTCACCCAGCCTCTGCCCCCATGGCCAGGCCTGGGACCCCAGGGACGAGCGGTTAAGGCCAGGCCCCCGTCTCTCTGCCGGCTCACAGAGGCAGAGAGAGGAGCCACTTGCTCAACTCTTGTTGCATGTACGTTTTTATAACCTGGTCTCACAAATGGAAATAACCAAGGCAAAAGGACCTCGTTCAAAGGCGGGCCGTTTCACCACGGGAAGTTCTGGTGGTGGTGGCTGCTGGTAAGGTCCCCGGGCATCTGCAGGCCCCGTGTGGAAGGTCAAGGAGGGGACAAGCTACCTGGGGTGTCCCTCTCACTTTCCACCTGTTTGCTCTAAGAAGGGCCTTTGATTTCCCTCCCAGGGGCTCTTCAGCCTCAGCTGTGAAGCCCCCACCCTGAAACACCTCCTCCCCACTCTGACCCCCC
>NW_011494867.1:10982185-10983309 GCF_000754665.1 Bison bison bison | reverse complement strand
GCTGCCTGGCCCCCCACTCTCTGCAGCCCTGGCTTGGCCCAGTCCCACCGTGACATCGCCTGCAAGGGCGCCCAGAGCCTCCAGGTCCACTGTCTCCTCCTAGCAGGGCTGCCCACCTCCCACGCCCCTGCCCCCACCTCCCTGGGCTCCTCTCCCGTCCTAAGTCACCACCTCTGCCCCTCAAGACCTCACTTCCCATCTCTCCAGTCTCGCCCTGCAAATGCGGGTGCCGGCCAGCTCAGGTCTCCCCCCTCTCACACACAGGCCTTCCTAGAAGTGTCTAGACAGGTCCCCAACACATTTTCCTGCTACCCTTCAACCCGCCCTCGAAGGCAGGGTAATTTAGATTAAGAGCCCTCTCCCTTCCTCACCTTCCCCAGGCTCTACCTGTGCTGGGGGGCCCCTCCCCGGCCCTCATAAAGCTCTTTTGTTGGCCACCTACCTCTTTGCTCAGGCCCTGGCTTAAATTCCACCTCCTCCAGGTAGCCCTCCGGGATGTCTCTAACCTCCATTAGGGGAAGCTGATGTTCCCACTCCCATGGGGGTTACTTTTGAATTCCTTACATTGCGCCCCAGGCTTACCAAGTCGATGGTAGAGAGGAAACAGCCATCCTTATTTCTGGACCTTCACAAGCCCTTAAATAGCTGTTTGCTGAATTCATCTAAATGAACATGAGAAGCCCCTTCCAGGACACAAGCCCTCATCAGCAACAAATGCTGTGTGCATCCCTCTTGCCCCCAAAATAAACTCAGCCAAAAACAGGACGCAGGAACCTCCTGGAATATACATCTGTCCTCTGGTTCTAGAAAGCTGAGTGCCTTTCTAGAGCAGACGAGGGTGGGTTTTCCCCGTCAGCCCTTGTGGGATCCTACAATCTGCGAAGACAGGCCAGTCCCTCCCCCTAAGAGTGGTTGGAGTCTTCTGCAGAGAGGCACCAGGGGAATAGATGCTGGGGTTTTCTGCTGTTGCGGAAGGCTCCCAGGTGACCTGAGAAGAGGCAGGCAGGGAGGCCCCCACCAGCACCTTCCCACCTGCACGCTCACCAAGCCCTGCTCCCACCGCAGAACCGGCTCCTCTCCCAGGGATGACAGGGACTCCGGAGAGAGCTCTGGCCCTCCCCCTC
>NW_011494867.1:10977302-10981979 GCF_000754665.1 Bison bison bison | reverse complement strand
AGCTCAGGACTTCTATTCCTGGCTCAGCCGGCAAATTGCTTCATGACCTTGGGAAAGTCCCCACGCTGCCTGACCCCCTCTGTGTGCGCCGAGGCGGCGCGTGAGAAGCGGGCCCGCTGGACGCCGCGGTGTCTCGAGGTGACCCCGTGTCTCTCCAGCTGGCTGGTGGAGGAGCCGTGGGAGGGCTGCTTACGCAACACTTGGAAGCCCTCTGCGCGTGGGGAGCTGCACACGGTTGCGGCCTCGGATGCTCCAAGGGGCACCTGCCCTCGTGGGCCAGGCCTCCGTCTCAGCGGGGAGGGTGGCCACGCTTCCCTCGGGGCCAGGGCGACAGGCCCACCTGGCTCAAAGGTGATGCTCCCGGGTGGTGCAGGGCTGGCCGGGCTCTTAGGAGGAGGGGCCGGCCTAAGTGGTCCTCCCAGCGCCTCCAGCTGCCTCCGCCTACTCCTGGCAATTGCACAGCCGCAAAGCCAGCCAGAGAGGTGAAACGCAAGAGGGTGGGTCACAGCTGGTCAGACCTGGACGGGAAGACAATTCTACAGACCAACCCCACTGCCCTATTAACCCACGATCTCCAAACTTCACTTTCCACAATGATCGAGCCTGTGTCACTCCCCCACTGTCCATTGCCTGCATGCTAATTTGGAAGTGGGGGGAGCCCAGGAATCGCCGTTTTCAACAGGTGGCCCCTCCCTCTTCCCTCAGGGGTGCCCCTGGGCTCCACCTTTGAGAACCACCCCATTACCCTGGCTTACTCTGTCATCTGATTTGTGGCGTGATCCTCTTTTAAAAAATTAATTTTAATTTCTCTCTTCCCTGCCTCTCTCTCCCCCAGAAGGATTCGAAGCAGCATTACCAACCTCTGATATGGAGACGTGTTTATTATTTTTACAGTTTCTGCAGGAAGCTCCCCAGAACCCAAAGGGGAATTATATTCATAGAGAATTGGGTCCCCAGCGTAAGTCAACATTATTCATTTAACAACTTCTATTGGCGCATGGAGATGTGAGCGGGGCCTCACCCAGAGACGTCTCCCGTGGTTGCCAGAAGATTTAATTCACAACATCCAGGAAAAATAATTAGGAGGAGTCAGAGGAAGCAGGGCGTGGGGAGGGGCCCACGGGCAACTGTGGTTTCGGGGCCACCCGCTGCCAGTTACCCCAAGTATCCCCCTGGCTTTGATCGGAAGCCGCATGGCCCACTCTGGGCATGTCTCGTGGGGTACCACAGGCACACGAGGTGGGCTGGCACCGCCAAGCCCATCTGGACAGAACTTCTGGGAGAAGGGAGCTCCTTTCAAGCTCATGCGGACCAGCCACGCCACCCCTCCCCAGTGCTCAGCTACTGGGGGAGCACCCTGCATGGGGGCTGGTCAGGAGCCTCTCCTCTGCCAGGCTGCCCAGGGCCGGGGGTGGGGGCACACTCCCCTGGCCTGAGGCCGCGCTCGCCAAGAAGGCTGATGGAGCAGCCCCAGGTGAGGGGAAGCGGGATTAGGTGTCCCTGCTCAGCTCTTAGCAGCGCTGCTGCTTTCTTAAGCATGTTGTGAATTATACTGCAGTTCCTGAAAGATCAAAGTGGGCTTCTAACCTGTGTGGTTTGGAGGTGGGACACAGAAGGCCAGACCCCGCTGGGGGCAGGGGTGCCCCTGTGAAAGCCGATGCCTGCTGGGGGGTGGTGACACAGGCTCACCCCAACTCCAAGGGTGGCCCCGGCCGGCAGCCTAATGGTCGGGGCAATGGTTTACACAGGAGAGGGGACAAGAGGCAGGGCGGGGGCAGTTGGGAGTGACCGGCCCAGACCTGGTGAAGCCCACAGGACCCGGAAGGCAGGGCCCTGCTACAAAGAACATTCCGGATCACTGGGCCCAGAGAGGTGAGATGTGAAGAAACAGGACATGGGGCACAGGCTAGGAGGAGGAGGACCGAGAGAGAAAGCAAAGCCTCTCTCCTGGCATACCACTTTGCCCCGAAACTGTCTAGAGTCAGGTCCGAGGGACCACCACCATCTCTATGTTTTATGTTATGAACAACTGTGGTGTCTTCAGGCCTGGGGAACACTACACATCTGTTTTGGCCCATGTCTCCCCTTCCTGTCTATCATTCCGAAAGACAGAAGGACACCCCCTCTTCCAAAGGTCCCCAAGTCTGATCTCTATAGCCCAGAGAGGTTAAGTGATTGAATCCATGTCACACAGCACCACAGACAAGATGAAATTCCAATCTGATTTCCTGTGCAGCCCTCAGGACAGGGCTGTGCAGCGTCTCAATAGTTCTCCCCTATTGAGAGAACCCAGGAAAATCTAACCCAAGACTGGTAATGGCTGAGGATGGCCCATCTTTTGGTTATTTAAGACTCTGCCCTAATCACCGCTCACAACAGCACCACAGTAGAACCATCCGTGACGGGGGAAGTGCTCTGCGTCTGAGCTGTCCCACAGAGTTGTCCCCATCTACATGTGGCCACCGAGCACTTGAAACACGCCCAGTACAACCGAAGTACTAAATCTTTAATTTTGCTTACTTTTAATTAACCTAAAATTTATTAATAAAAATGAAATTTAAATAGCCACATGTGACCAGTGGCTACCATACTGGAAAACACAGAAAGTGAAAGTCGCTCAGTTGTGTCTCTTTACAACCCCATGGACTATACAGTCCATGGAATCCTCCAGGCCAGAATACTGGAGTGGGTAGCCTTTCCCTTTTCCAGGGGATCTTCCCGACCCACGGATCAAACCCAGGTCTCCCACATTGCAGGCGTATTCATTACCAGCTGAGCCACCAGGGAAGCCCAAAAATACTGGAGTGGGTAGCCTATCCCTTCTCCAGGGGATCTCCCCAACCCAGGACTCAAACCAGGGTCTCCTGCTTTGCAGGCGGACTCTTTACCAACTAAGCTATCAGGGAAGCACAGATGTAGGCTATAAAAACAATCACATTTTTAAAGCCAAAAGTTGAGGTATTCGGTCTGAGAGGTGCACGTGGGCTTATGGACAAAACTCAACAGAGTATGTGATTTGGGGAGAATCCAGAGCTCACAGCTAAGGTGAGTTCAGACCCCAGCTGCAGCCCCCTGCCCCCAGGGGGAGGTCTCCTGGAAAGCTGTGGTCTAGAAACATTACAGGAGCCTGAAAATACTCCTCCCTGGGGAATTGTTCTGAGGCCTCATTTCTTGAGTTAGTGACAGGGGTCTGCAGCAAACGTTCACCAGGCGGGGGGACCATCACAGTGGTGTCAGAAGAGCAGAGGCACCCTTCCTGGGAGGTGTGGCGTGGCAGCTGTGAGGAGGAAGAGGCCTGCCTTTGGCCTCTGGATCAAGGATAGGCATCATAAATGGATGGGTGAATGGATGGATGGATGGTGGATGGATAACGGATGGTGGATGGATGGATGGATGGAAGGAAGAAAGGAAAAAGACTGGGAGAAGGTGGAAAATGGATAATGGATGGGTGGACATAGATGGAAAAACACAGAAAATGTCTGTTTTCCAAAGTCCCAGCCACATGATCATATCCAGAATTTTCCCAACAGACCTCAGTGGGTTTTCAGGAAGATACAAATATTTTCTGGTCAATAAGACCAAGATGCCACTAAGCCAGCAATCTGCCCCAGGGATCCTCAGCCGGAGGGGGCTCCTCCCTCCCGTTAGGTCTCCATCTAGAAAGGGGCCTGGTGTTCTCAGGCTGCCTTCTGTCAGGTTGAAAAGGAGAAGCCGCACTCCCACTGAGAAAGAAGGCTTCCTGGGTTTCTGTAGATGTGAACTCCTGAAGACTAGACTCACAAAGCCCACTGAACAGCCTGCGAGGCCAGGGAAAGGCCTCCGGGGACAGTGCTGCCTGGCGCGGGGCCGCAGGGGCCTGAGCAGAAACACAGACGCCCTGCAGGCAGGGATGTCCAGGTCTGGGGGGCTCCCGCCTCTCCTCTCCTTCCCGTATCACCTGGGCTTCCTTTCCAAAGACCTGTCTTCCCTGGATGCTGCCCACCGCACCGGCTGCCTCTTCCATCAGGGCTGCCCCTCAATCGGCGGCCGTAATCAGCAGTCACGGACCCAGCACCCACAGATCCTGAGCCTCTAGCTGGTGTGGGGGTCGCCTGACGGACTTTATCCCCATCATGTCCTTTGACATCCCTGGGCACAGACGGTTCTGATCCCCCGCCCAGACCTTCCTCAAGTCGCAAAGGGAGGCCTGACTCACAGGGACCAACGCCTGAAACAGATGCGCATCACGCAGGGAGAAGCCTGCTGTGCATTTGCTGGAAGACTGCAGGAGAGCGCGTGAAAGAAGGACAATGTGAAGTATCTCCTGGTGGGCTAGGGGACAGAGGCTAGTGAGAGAGAAGCATAAAGGCCGGCCAGCCCTGCAGAAGGCCCCCGGCCAGAGACCCCGCCGGCCCAGGATTGCCAGTTCCCCCGGAGACTCCTGGGCTCACAGATGGGGCCTGGAACTTGGAAGAGCAGATGGAGCAGCTGACCACGCTGGGCAGGGACATCCTCGGGTTCTAACCTCTGCCCACCTCCCCCTGGCACCCCCCTGGGACAGGGCCCCGGCCCTCCACAGCGGGCCCCCAGCCCCGGCTGTCAGGGCCACTGGACAAACCACAGGCAGGCCAGGCCTGGGGCAGCCCCCGCACGCCCCTCCTCCCCCCAGGGCTCCTCTCCTCCCTCCCTTTTCTGCAA
>NW_011494867.1:10975791-10976747 GCF_000754665.1 Bison bison bison | reverse complement strand
AGGGGCCGGGCTGGGGGTCAGGAAGGGGAGAGAATGGAGGGAAAGGGGATGAGGGAGCACGGTGGAGAGGATCAGCTGTGGGAACAGCACCTCCCCCTAGGCCTCCGGGCTGCCCTGGGGGTGACATCAGGCCCCTGGGAGGGGGAACATCAAGCCAGCCAGCATGACAGGAGCTGCAGGGAACATGTGCCTGGGGGAGGGGGAACCCAGGGAGACCTGGAGGCCAGATTGGACAGGGCAAGCTGAGGCTCCAAGAACAGGGCCATAGGCAACCATGCTGCAGGGCGGTGAGCCCCCAAGCCAGGGAAGGGGAGGGGAGGAGAGGAGACTCGGAGCCTCGGATGGGACGCGGGTGGCTTCCCAAGGTTGCCCCAGACTCAGCGCATTGCAGCCAATTATTCTGTTTGCTCTTCATCACCACCTTGGAGACACGGCACCAGGGGCCTGGTTTACAGATTAAGAAACTGAGGCTTAATGAGACTCTTTGCCCAGGTGGCCTGCAGGGCTGGTGTGGATGGGGCCGGCCCTGGGCAGCCTCCAGACAGGCACTGAGCCCCCAGCCTGCCAGGGCAGCTTCCCAGCTGGAGGGGGCAGGGCGGGCTGCCCACGGGAGCAACTCTCGGCCGACGAGGACAGGTCTGTTCAGGTAGGTGAGCACCGACAGGGACCCACTAGCCGTCTGGGGACACCCAGGATCAGCCCCAGGCCCATGACTGACCAAGCAGCTGTGTGGCCCCTGACAGCTCACCTGTCTCTGGCTCAGTGTCCAAAAGGACTAGAGGCAATGACACTGCCTTTCCCTGCCCCTCTAAAAGTGGGGGTGACACGCACCAACACCCTAATGTGATCCAGCTCTCCTTCAAGACAGCAGAGCAGAGGAAGAGACCTGGAGAGAGCGGCAGCCTGTGGGGATGCCCAGGAATCACCACTGGTTTGTTCTGTTACTAACAGAAGCA
>NW_011494867.1:10966167-10975691 GCF_000754665.1 Bison bison bison | reverse complement strand
AGAGGCCTTGGGGGGTCTTACCCCATCAGCCTCACAACACACCTGTGAGGTGGTGCTACTGATATTCCCATCAACTGAGGCACAGAGAGGGTAAGTAATTCGCTTAAGGTCACATAACTGGCAAATGGCAGAGCTGGGGTTCTCATGCACTGATTCATTCCACATATATTTAAGCAGCCCCTGAAAAGCCAAGTTTGAGGCTAGACGTGTTTCCTCAGTCATGTCCGACTTTTTGTGACCCCACGAACTGTAGCCATAGACTGTGGCCAATCAGTTTTCTCTGTCCGTGGGGTTTTCTCAGCAAGGATACTGGAGTGGGTAGCCATTTCCTACTCCCAGGGATCTTCCTGACCCAGGGATCAAACCCAGGTCTCCTGCATTGCAGGCAGATTCTTTACCATCTGAGCCAACAGGGAAGCACTTGAGGCTGGAGTTAAACACAAAAACCAACATAAGAGAAGGTCTCCATTCTCAAGGACCTGCGTTCCGGTGCAGTGACATTTTAGGAACAGCTGTGATTAAGTGGAGGTGGGGGGCTAAGGAGGAAATGCTCCTCCCCTCCCACCCCTGTAGTACAAGATGAGGGGTGGTCCAAACCCTCCTCCCTCAGACGCACTGTGAAGGGCCCTGAGACACAGGAAGGGGGGCAGAAAAGGAAAACCACGTAGAAAGCCAGTTCCTACCAAGGGTGCTCTCTCTACTAGATGTGAACCTTCTCCAGGGTCATCACTGGCCAAGGTGCCACTTAAATTGAAACTAATTAAAATCAAATAAAAGCTTCAGTTTCTCAGTCTCACTAATCCTCGACAGCCATCCGTGACTGGTGGTTCCCAATCCTGGCATCGCACCTCTAGAACGTTTCAGCAACGGTGCTGCTCCAGAGTAAGGTAGGGACAGGCAGGATTTTTATGTTTTGTTCACGGATGAACCCCCAGCACCCAGAGCCACGCCTAACTGTTCACTTGCAGAAGGAAAAGTGAGTGCAAGGCCTCCCTCGAGAAGGACGAGGGTGCTGGCATGGAAGATGAAGGAGCAGCTGGAATCCCGGCGCTGTCTGCAGGCTGGGCCGACAGCCCCCGAGCGCCGGGTCCACCAGCCCCGGGCCTGTATCAGTGCCCACTGGGGAAGCCCTTCCCACCACTGTCAGTGTCCAGGGGACGTTCCCCAGGACCCCGGCCCAGCAAGGCCACGGGAAGAGGGACGGCTGTCAATTCTCTATGGAGAGTGGGGCACACCCTGGGGACCCCCACCCTTGGTACATCTCTGAATTGCCATCCGCCCTGAGTTAAGGCCCTGGGTTCCTTTGTGTGTTGTGCGGGGAGAGCAAGTTCAGGGAAACTGGCTAACAATCCAATTCCAAGGACGTCTCCAGGAGCCCTGGATTAAGGCGGAGGCCGCCCAGTGAGGACCCTGCACTGTGGGGTCAGCTGGTCTCCTGAGGTCCAGTGGGAGCAAGGGGCCTTCTCTTGGAAGACAGTCAGGATGACCCCAGTTGTGCCAGAACACAGGGGGCCTGTTGTTCAGTCACTCAGTCGTGTCCAGCTGTTTCTGATCCCATGGACTACGCACGCCAGGCTTCCCTATCCATCACCATCTTCTGGAGCTTGCTTAAATTCATGTCCATCGAGTCAGTGATGCCATCGAACCATCTCACCCTCTGTGACCCTAGTATGTCTTTATACACTGGAAGAGCAGGCAGAGGTGAGACTAAGGAGGTGTCTGGCGCCCCGGCAGCTGGGCAGGAGCAAGAAGGTGGCCGGGACCCCTTCTCCAGCCGGGCTTGAGGTGGCCCCCAAGATACAGAGTGTGACCTGGCCCGACCTTAAATGCCTGGGTGAAGGGCCTACTCCACAGGTCTGGATGAAGCCCCCTCACTGTCCCCAGAAGGGTACCTGGCCACGTGGGTCAGTTCTGTGAGCCTGCCCTGCCCCCCAAGAACGCGGGCCTAAGTCCCCTCTGCCCAGCTGCATGCAGTATCCCTGGGGGACAGGAGTGTCCCCACTTCACTGGCTGGAAAACGAGGCCCACAGAGCCGGCGGCTGCGGCCAGGGTGTGAGCCAGGCCTGAGTGCAAAGGGACGGCAGGCTCCTATGTTGGTGCTCTACACCTCCACGCTCAGGCACACGTTTCCTCTGAAGATCATCCAGAAAAGCTCAGGCCCCGCCCACCCGGCCCCAGGCCCCGCCCACCCGGCCCCAGGCCCCGCCCACCAAGCGTCCAGGCCCCGCCCTCCCGCTGCCCTGTATCGCAGCCCTCTCCGATGTCACCCAACGCAGCCTCAGAAGCTGGCCTGCGTTCGGTGGGGGTGGACATGCCTCCCAACCCGTCACTAAGAAACAGGGCCCCACCTGACCCAGACACCACCCCAGCACGTCTGGGGTCTCGAGCCCTCGGGGCAGGCGCCAACACACTTCCAAGCCGAGATGAGAAATCTGTTGCAAAAGGCTCTCTTAGAGCTCGGGCCTGGAGACTATGGGCATGGGGGTGGGGGTCGGGGGTGAGCGAGAGGGACCTGGAGATCAGGACGACCGCGCCCTTCCGGCGAGCCGGGGCGAGGGGCGGCCGCAGGGGCGCGGGCGCTGGCGTCCCTGCCTGCAGCCCCTGCCCCCTCCTGACAAAGGCCTGCCTTCCTCCGGGGAAGTGCTCCTCCGTATATTAATAAACGGCAGCGGCGGCGGATTCTGCCGCCTGCCTGGGTTGATAGGAGATTTATGCAGCCTGCAAAGTCGGGAAATACAGAAGTATTCCTGATAATACTTCTTGTCCTACCAAAGGTCACGGGCAGGGCCCATCAATCCCGGGAAATAAAGAAGGTCCCGGTTTTGCTTGTTCTCCAGCGAAGGAGGAGAAGAGCCTTTTAATCGCCTCATTTGGAGAGCTGGCTGGGGTTGTATGTCATCCGAATTACAGATTCAGCATTAATTGACCAGATGTGGGGGGCTCTCTCTGGGCCCCGGAGGGCCATAAAGCCATTCCCACACTGGTAATTAGCAGACAGCGCGGCCCAGGCTGGGCCACTGGCCCCCAAGGCAGGCGGCAGGAGGGAGGCAGGGAGCACACTGGATGCTGGGGGCAGGGCGGGGGGGGGGGTGTCGGGCAGTGGTCAGACACTGAGCCTGTGCATGGTCCCCTCCATTCCAGGGGCCCCCAGGGGCTCAGAGGCCCACCCTCAGCGCAGCAGGACTGAAGGCCCGCTGGCCTATAGGGGACACTACATCACGGGAAGTGGGTGGAAGGGGGTCGTTTCCCCCGAGAACTGCCCTGAGTGGGTGGATCCTGCCTAGGGCAGGCTCTGACCTCCTGTGGGAACCCAGCTGGAGGCGAACAGGTGAATTGAAGCTGGTGTGGACATGACCCCGCCACCAAAGGGGTGGCCTCAGCAGCTGACCTTCGGGCAACTGCAAAGGGCTGGATGGAGAGAGAAGGGGCCGGCTTCCTCTGGAGAGGACCCGGTGACCTCTGCGGAGGTGACAGGTGAGAGGGGAACATGTACAGGGATGACATTAAACTGTTTCAAAATCGGTCCAGCTAGGCCAGAGGCTGAAGCAGGGGCCAAGGCTGCCTGTCCTCCAAGCCCAAACCAGTAACTTTCTACTGGCCCCAGTATGGGAAGGTCTGGGGGAGGGGACCGAGGGGGACCTCAGGAAGGCATGGGGTGGGGTGGCTGTGGGGAGATGGACTCACCAGCCCTGCTGGGACTGGCTGCCTGGGGACAAGTGGGGCAGGAGTCAGTTCTCATGTGGAGACCTCCCTGAGGTCCTGAAACCACCCCCTTCCTGGGCCTCTGTTCTGTGACGGAGGAAAACCTACAAGGGGCCTGACCCAAGAAGTCCTACTGCACCAGGTGTGTCCCTGGACGTACCTGGGCTGAAGGTGGGAAGCACGCCAGCTCGTCCCCTGGATCCCGGCAGGTGCGTCCCCGTCCCCCGCCCTCCCGCCTTGGAGCCCGACCACCCGGAGCCCCACATGCACACTGCCGCTCGATCAATTCTGCTGTAATGTGTTTTATGAACATGCAGATGGCATGGCTGGGCCAGGGGGAAGGTTTTACCTTGGGATAAGAAATTAACACTGGCAAATAGCAAATTTACTGCATGTATTTTCATTTTCCTAATACCAGCACCATCTGCTAGCAATTGGGGCTCCACATCTCCGTTTTCCCCCTTTATTTCTCCCGCCCGCTCTTTTTTATTTATTTTTTTCATTTTCCGCAGCCGGGCCCTCCAGATGCCCGCGGGGGTGGGGGCTTCATCCTCTCACCAGGGAATCCAGGCTGTGGCCAGCAGCCGGCAACCCGGTCTCCCAGCTCGCCTCGGCCAAGGGCCCTCTCTATTTCTGTTTTTCCAGGCTGCAAGCCATGGAGGTACCCCCCACTTCTATGCCTCAGAGGGGTAACGTGAGCCCAACAAGAAAGGCAGACTTTAACCAATCCACACACTGAACTGAGGCAGTTCAGTAAAACCCAGCTACATCAGACCCCTGGCAGCTGCGGGCACTTATTTCTCCCTTGCTGCTTCCTGGAATTACTTAAAATTAAAAAGTTAGCTACTGTGCATTCTACATGGAGCTCCCACCAGGCAGGAGCAGTGATGTGGGGCTGGGGGTCTCGAGGGCTGCAGTGGGACTTGGGGCACATATGACTTGTGTGCATGGCAGAGAGGGGGCAGGAGCTCACGGGGTCTGCAGCACAGGGAGAAAGCAGCCTCTGCACCCAGGGGTGGCCAGCTGTGTGTGCACCGGCCCCAGAGGTGGGGGAAGGGGATGCTCCCCCTACACGAGGCCACAGGGCATGCCAGCAGGCACACCGGTGCAGCACCTATGAGTCTTGGCCATGCAGCCTGGCAGTGGGTCGGCTGGGGTGGCCAGGCTCCCAAAGGGCAGGGAGCCATCCACACGCCCCAGGGCCAGCTAGTGGACAGTCCACAGTGGGACAGGACCAGAGAGAGGAGGGAGGAGAAAAGCCAGGTGGGATGGGGGGATGAGGCTCCTCTACCCCAGGAAGGTCAGGGCACCCTGTGTTTTGCAGCTGGAAGATGTCTGGGCCCGTAAATTCGTACGTTGAAGCTGCAACCCCTGGACCTCAGAATACGACTTCATCTGGGAACAGGGTCAGTGCAGGGTCAGTCATTCACTACTTGAGGGGAAGCCATGCAGGAGTGGGGTGGGCCCCTAATCCAATGACTGGCGTCCCTATGAAAAGGGACAAGTCAGTCGCATACCCACAGAGAGGGAAGACAGCCACCTACAGGCCAAGGGAAGAGGCCTGGAACGGACCCTGTCCCCACAGCCTCAGAGGGACCAACCCTGCCGAGAGCCACCTAAGTGCAGACTGCTGGCTTCTGGAGCTGAGACGCGTCTCTTGCTGAAACCACTCAGTCTGTATTTAATGGTACTTTTGCTGGGGCAGCCCTCGGACAGCTGACTTGAAACGAATGACCACTTGGGTTAGCCTCAGCCTCCTCACCTGTACAGTGGGAGTCATTTCTGTCTTCCCTCTTAGGTAAGAGATAGAAACCATATTATTGGTAATAATTGATGATAATAACATCCGAATAGTAGTAATCTTTCTAGGTGCTTCACATTGAATCCTTGCAAATCCCTGCCTCCCACCACGAAGTAGGTTCTTCTATTACCCTCATTTTATAAGCAAGGGAACTGAGGCACAGAGAAGTTAATTAACCTGCCTAGGGTCACACAGCTAAGCAAGGAAGTAGCAGAGCTAGGAAGTGCACCCAGGTGGGCCAGCCCTGAGTCCTCACCACACCATACCTCTGAGCAAGAAGAGCTGTGGCCCTGGGACCTGGCTCAGCGCCTGGCTCGGAAAGATTAAGGAAAGACGACAGCTAGTGTCATCGCGGTCAGCTTTACACACGAGGAAACAGGCCGAGAGAGCAGAGGGGACGTGCCCAAGGCCGTTTGGACAGCATCAGAACCGGGTGGATGGACATCTCCTGACGCCAGACAGCGAGGACAGAGAGGGTGCTAGACCTGAGCTGGGACCAGGCTGGAAACTCGCCCCGCCCCCAAACCAGCAAGGGGCCAGCAGGAGCCGGAGAAACCGCGGCCACGCGGGAGAGAATCCTGCTGTCCCTGGCGTCCCAGCTGGCGTCTCCTGGCACAGCGCCCCCAGCTCCGGGCTCCATTCCTGGGTGTCCTAAAAATGCCACTGTGGCTGCCACACAGGAGGGCCACTACTGGGGGGAGGGGGTGCAGGGAAGCCCCAGGTGGACGGATGGGGTCCTTTCAGTGGCAGGGCGGCGAAAGCAGCGTTCCGGACGGGCCTCTGGTCTCTATGGCCCCTGGGGACCAGGGTAGAGCAGGGCCCCCAGCGTGCCGGCGGTAAACGGGGCTTGGCAGGCAGAGCCCAGAGGCCAAGCACATCTGATCTCCCTGCCCTCCCGGCCGCAGAGACGGGAGCAGGTGGGGGCCGCTAGCTCTACTCTTGAACCACTCACAGTTCATCATGTCTTTCCACGCCACCTTTTAGAAAATGCCCTGGCAACTTTTCCTTCCCATCAGAGAAGAGGAGGCAGGCTCCAGCCCACACGGTGGGGTCTGGCCCTGGAGTGCCTCCCTGGCCCATCTTGGGTAGGTCTGTCACTGTGACAGCTCGGGTCACCTGGACCCCAATATTTACTTCCACAAGGGTTCTGGATGCCTGGTGCACAGGAGTCAGCGGGAGGGAGTGGATCGGGCGGGTGTGGGTGGGGAGGCAGAGCCCTCAGCAGCCCCCATGTTGGCATACACTTCGTTCAAACAGACTGTCCCCTCGGCCAACCCTAGCTCAGCCAGCGGCCTGCCCACATCCGCACCCCACAACACACACAACTTTTCCAGCCAAAGGGAAGCCGGAGCACAAGACTGGAGGATAAAATTTGATTTGAAAGAATTTTATCGCTCAGCCCAATGATGGCTTTAAATATTAAAAAGGCATAAAACGGAAGGGGAACGGAAAAGCTGTACCAAGTACCAGCCTCAGACAGCTTCTGCCAAATACGATGCCATCTGAGAAAAAAACGAGCGTTCGGAAAGGGAAAGTCTGCCGGGGAAGGGGGGGCCACTCTGCCTCCCTGATCCTCCTGCTTTGCAGACATTTTCAAAGCAGCATCCTGGATCTCCCAAACCTTACCCAGAGACAGGTAATACATTCATTATTGATGGATCAGTACCCGGAGAGTGTGAATTACTGAAACAAACACGGCATAATTAGGGCATTAGAGGGAGCGTGGAGGGAAGGCAGGGTACCCACGCTTGGCTGTGGCTTTCATCTTTGCAGGTGTTCATCTCGTGGCAGCCAGCACCCCGGCCTGCTTACCATATGCGCATCCCGGCTAGCCAGTTCTCAGCTGGGAGGTCCGCTGGGAACTCCCTCCTGCCCCAAAGAGGCGCCCACAACCAGCCAGGCGCGTTTGGGGGAATGGGCAGAGGGGAAGAGAGCAGGTCTCTAGGCACGCGTGCATGCGCACACACGCACAGAGGCGCGCACACACGCAGGCACGCACACAAAGACCCAAGGCCAGTCTGCGGGCTTGCAGCTGGCGGGCCTGTGTCCCCGTCCCCGTGTGTGCCCTCAGAATTTCATGACAAGAATGAAACTGATCAGGCAGCCTCCAGTTCCATAATTAGGGCCAATTGAAGGAGACAAAGAAATCTATGGAGATCACAGTGGGAAGTGGTAGTGATGAACGCTGGCTTTGAAACAGCATTTTGTACTCACTGGACCATCACTGTCTTTACATAAAAGCTGCCGGCCTCCTTCCTCCTGGCTCCCTCCCCTGGGGCAGGGCGGCCAGCAAGGCCGGCTCCAGACCTCCAGACGGCCCCCTCCACCAACTGCCTTTTCTGGGTCAGGCCTCATTTCTGGTGGCACATCTCAGAGGAGGCTGGGGGGGTTATTTTTTCGGTGTGTGTGCGTGTGTGTGTGTGTGTGTGTGTGTGCGTGTGCTGGAGGTGGGCAGAGACAAAAGGCAGACCTGAAAAACATGCTCTCTCCCAGAGGCATCTGGAAGGTGACTAACTTACTGGCTTTCTGGGACGGGACCCTGTGTGTGTCTGTGTGTGTGCGTGCACATGTGTGTCACTGCGCATGCACATGCATGTGCGGAAGCAGGTGTGCATGCAAGGGTGTGCATGCACGCACATGTGACTGCATGTGTGCTGACCACATGCAGGATGGGAGATGTGTGGATGTGTGTGTACATGTGTGTGGGGTGGGGAACCCCAGGGGACTGACAGCCTTGGAATCTGAGCCCCTTTCTTGCTCTTGATTTCTTCATTCTTCCTAAAAAAGTTAGGACAACAAAAGCAACCCAGGCCCAGAACTGGTGGCCTCGGGCTCTCCAGGACCCTTGAGGGAACGAGGACTGCTGGCAGAACCGCAGAGCACAGGCATCACCCCCGCCGGCACCCTAGAAGCAGACCCTGGCTGAGAAGGGCAGCCTGTCTCCTCAGCAGCCTGCTGCCCCGCTATGGGGCTGAGGTGCCGGACGACTGGGCCGGCCGTGCCAGCCGCCATGCAGAGTTCCAGCTGGGGACCCTGTGACACCACCCTGGGTGAGGTGGCCACTGGGCAGCGAGGGCACACCCCGCCGGGAGGTGTGAGGGACTCCGGGAATTGTCCCCGGCTGGCGTCCCCACATTGGTGCCAACCTGTTCACGCACGCAAGTGTGGTTTCCTCCTCGTGCCCGCAGTAATCCTCCGACTTTACAGCAAATTATTAAAACTCACTTATATTTAATCTGCCTTCTGGAATTAATTGAATTTTTACGCTCAGCAAATGCCACAGTTTGTGCTGCCTCCCGATCGCTGGCTTGGAACAGCTAAATGACAAGGCAGCAGACCAACCGCAGGCTCTGCAGACAGGCTCTGGGGGTAAAAAGGCATTAAGAGGCTGGGTGGCGGGGGGTGGCCTGGGACAGCCCATCCCCACCTGATGCCCTCAACCACGGAGCACAGAAGCTCCGTTTATCAACTCCCTCCATTTATGGAGCGGGGGGGGGCCTGCGCTCAGCACCCGGGGGGACTGTGCTCCTGGGGGCTGGCAGGAGCAAGCCAGGAAGCACCCCTCCCCTCTCTGAGGGTGTCACCCTGGTTGATCTCTGGCCAGGGGAGCTTTGCCCTCTCCCAAGTGACCGGGCCCTGGCCGGCCCCCAAATAGGCCCAAAGAAGGCCATCTCCTTCCTTGAACTTGACATTCACTGCGCCCAACACACGGGGTTTCCGGCCCCTCTGAACCCCGGCCAACTCCACAGCGGAGTTCCACAACCCGAAGGCGCTGAGGATCCAAGGTCACGTGGAGTCCTGGCATGCTCCCTTCTTGCCGGGACACGTTAATCCGGGGGTGCTGACACCTCCCGGGGAGGAGGGGTGATGTTTGCAGAGCCCCGTTCGGAGTGCTAAGTGCATCCCCTTAAGTCTGCCAGGTTCAGGGTTCTAAGTGCGATGACACCAGGGCTGGTGCAGAAGCGGCTGTGTGTCTGACCCCCCCTCCCTCCTGATTTCCCCGCCAACACGCAACTGTCCA
>NW_011494867.1:10965783-10966067 GCF_000754665.1 Bison bison bison | reverse complement strand
CGCTGGTTTAGAGATTCTGAGCAGAGCACCCCCCGCCCCCAGACATCCCCACGCTGATAGCATCTGCATCCTAGACATGACTGATCCATCCAGCTGGAGGAAAGGGGGAGCTTTGAAAAATGCAGCCCCCTCCCCAACCCAGGGTCCACCTCAGGTCCCCAGAACTGGATGTGCTGGGTGGTAGAGGGCCTGGGGGGATGGGTCGGGAGGGGGAGCCTGTATTTTTTTTTTAAACTCCAAGAAATTCGGATTCAGCCAGGCAGGGCTGGGAACTGGGAACCTCT
>NW_011494867.1:10961200-10965559 GCF_000754665.1 Bison bison bison | reverse complement strand
AGGGGCAGGATTCCACTCCCATTGCTTGTGGGAAGGGCTCCCTGAATGAAGGCAGAGGTCAGCGGGATTTACCAGGTACGGAAAGTTCCCGGCAGCTGCGGGGGAGGGGCCGTCAAGACTCGCAGCTTTTTATGCCAGGAGGTCAAGCAGAGCTTGGTCCCCAAGGGACGGTCAAGTTTCCTGGCCCCGCCGTTCCCTGTCTCTCTCCATGCACGCGTGCACACACGCACTTCTATGGAGTCAGGGGGCAAGGACCCCAGAGGACCAGGTTCACCTGCATCCCTGCCTGTGACCCTTCCCACAGCCGTGATACACAAACAGGAGAGGCCTTCCAAGCCCGCCCTCCCCAGCTCCCCCAAACCCTAAGCCCAAGAGGCACGCCCCCAAGTTTATGCCAGCCTCCTCTTGTTGTGACTGTCCCATTCAGGCTCAGCAGGGATCCCAGGGGCTCCTCAGTCTGCAGGCTCGGCGGGCGCCTGGGACGCCGGCCCGCGTGGCCCTGGCCCAGGCCTGTGGAGGCGGTGCTGGGGTCTGTTCTGCAGCATCTGTTATCAGATACGCTGACCACCCAGGGGCTCAGCAACCTGCCATCAACGCCAGGACCTCGGAAGTCTGCCCCTGTCTTCCCGTCCAGCTTCCACACTGCCACCTGCCTGATTCCCAGTTCTGGGGTGAGGGGGTGGGATCAAAGGGGCTTCATCTTTGCCTTTCGGGGAGCCTCCCTCTGCTGCCTACTCCAGCTCCCAATGCAGAAGGAGAGAGGGAGGCAGGAGGGGAGGAGGTGAGCCCCTTCCCAAACCAGGCCAGAGGCGTTTCGGCAGGTCCTAATTAAACCCCTTCTCTGGGTCAGGCCCCGGGCCTGGCCTTGAGTGGAGATCACCAGCCAGTGACCCCACACTACCAGGCAGGACAAGGAGATGATGCTCAGGTACTGTATCTGGGGCTTCAGTGACTGTCTTGGTTAGCGTGGACTGCCGTAACAAAATGCCGTGGACCTGGGGGCTTCCACAAGTACTTATTTGATCACAGTTCTGGAGGCCGGGAGCGCTGGCAGGGCCCTCCCCTTGGGGGACAGACCACTGCCTTCTCTCTGGATGCGTATAAGGACACTAATCCTATGGGGTTAGGGCCCCACCATCGTGACCTCATTTACTCTGAATTACTTTCTTAGAGGTCCCATCTCCGAATACAGCCACACTGAGGGTCAGGTCTTCAACATACGAATTTGGTGGCGGGTGGGTGGGGGGGGACGACAAATATTCAGTCCATACAGCAACCCCCTGACAGGCGTCAGCCACCACTGCCAGGCTGTGTGGACAACAGAGCACTTGAGTCTCTGAGTGTCGGTTGTGGGGCGGGTGTTACATGGAGCTAACAGATCCCCGTCAGAGGGTAGAGGGGTGTAGATGAGGTCTGACAGGCTCTCCTGGGCCCCCACAGAGGACACACGGCCGGGAGGACCCAAGTTCAACAGCAGCTCAGAGAGACACCAGCCCTGCCCTCCTTCCCTGTGGCTCAGCCGCTGCCTGGCTTCCAAGGCTCACCACCTGCTCCCAGCTCCTTCTCCCATCTCCAGGATGGGTCCCTCCAAAGGTTCTGCATGTATTGCTTGTACTCACTCTCTCTCAGCTCATCTACTTCTCCCCTTCATCATACATTTTTCCACGGCAGGACCAGAGCATCTGCAACCAAAGCTGCCTCTTGCTCCTCTTTGCTTTCCCCACGATTTGCAGGAGCTCAATACACATCTATGGAACCAATGATGGAGCTGGGGCACCTGGCAGTTTGGTCCAGGAGTTGACCCAGGTTCCAGCCACAGGGCCTTTGCACTTGCCGCTCCCTTCACACGCCCGGCTCTATGGGGCTGCCTCCCTCACTCTCATCATCTCTCTCACCTGAGGCTTCCCAGCCTTCTTGCCCTGGCTGTCTTATGGAAAGCCCCACCATCCTTCACTGGCCTTCCCCTTTTCCTGCTGTATCTTTTCTCTGTAACTCCATCTATCCCACATCTTACTGATTCTGTCTGTTGTCTACCTCCTCAACTACTGCTGGGGAGGAAGTAGTAGTATTCCAGGAAGTCAGGAATTTCCATCTGCTTTTTCAGATGGAATTTCAGTCCCAGACCCTCAGTGCCCAGCTTACAGTCAGTGCTCAATACATGTTTGCCGACTGCATGGGGTGAGCTCCCCATCCGTGGAGGTATTTAAGTCAAGCACAGATGATCTTTCAGGGCTGCTTCTGATCTAAGACTTGGCAGCTCTGTGACTTCCTGAGATGGAGCTCCGTGGGGAACTCTGCTCCTAGGCGGGGGACGGGAGGCCACCCCAGAAACCAGCCCTTAGTGGGTCTCCCACGCTCAGGTCTGGGGAAATCCCCCAGCCCCAGGCCCCTCAGGAGCAACGCAGCAGGACCCAGGCAGACCCCACTGTCCCCAGACCTCCAGGACATGTCGCTTTGACCCCAGCTGTCCTGCCCACAGCCGGCCCAGGCATACAGCTGACACAGGCTGCCTGGCAACAGGGCCAGGCCGGATTATCATACATTAAGACATAATTACTCTGTGGAAATTTACAATACAAAGCACCCTCCCCAACAAGTTGGCTTCAGAAGGATTCCAAGGATACAAAGCACTGCTGTGTCTCTGCCTGAGCCTGAGCCCCCTCCCCAGGCTAGCCCCGGCCAGAATTTCAAAAAAAGCGGGTGGGTTAGACTTTGCAGAAACCCCATTCTGCAGAAGCCCAGCCCAGGGATGGGCCTTCTGGCTCTCTGAGCCCCACCCCTCGGGACGGTCCTCCTGGTCCCTTCAGCCCCACCCCCGAAGCCTCTCTGGGTTTCCCTAGTCCAGGAGGCTGTAAGCATCACTGGGACCCCTCTTTCTCACACCCAGCCTGCTCTGCTTAGGGTAGAGAGAACCACACATCTCAAGCCACATCCTGGCTGTGACCTGCAGTGAGGCGGAGCCTCGAACAGACATTGAGTGATAGTCGCTCAGCCGTGTTCAACTCTTTTGAGACTCCATGGACTGTAGCCTGCCAGGCTCCTTTGTCCATGGACTTCTTCAGACAGGAATACTGGAGTGGGTTGCCATTTCCTTCTCCAAACAGGCATCACTGAGCACCTACTGTGTGCCAGGCACTGTTAGCACCAGGATACGACGAGAGACAAATCAGACCTCTCCGGGTTCTGGCAGCGCCTGCAGTCCTGTGGGGAAGACAGATGAGAAAATACACAAATAGTGCACTTCCTGTGTGTCAAGTGTACACGCAGGGTGGGAGATGGTTGGCTTGTGCAAAAGCCCGGCGGTGGGACCACAAGTGGTCAGGCTGGGGCGCAGCAGTGATGAGAAGATCGCTGGCTTTCACTCTAAGTAGGTTCTGAGCAGGGAGCCACCGGCTCTGATTTAAAGTGCCGGCTCGGCCTGGGTCTGAATCCTTCCTCCCCCTTCTTGGCCAAAGGACCTTTGCACAGGTCTGTCACCCCCGGAAGCCCCTGGTTCCCTCCGCAAAACAAAAACAGCAACAGCTACCACAAACCCACAGTGCAGAGCTGCAGAGAGAACACAAAGAAGATGGGCTGGCACACGGGTGGCGGGGGGGGCGGCAGTGGGAGGGAGCTCTCGGGGCCTCAGTTGCCCCATCTGTAAAATGGGCACCAGCGGCCGGGTCACCTGTGCCTATCATCTGGGAGCCCATGTGACCCCGAGTAGACTCTTCCCCCAACACACAATCTACACTGAGGCTTGGTGGCCATGCTCTCAGTGTGATCAACAGCGTTCAGGGGAAAAAACTGATTAGGGGTTATTTACCCTCTGGCCATAAAACCCAGGGGCAGCCGAGCAGGAGCAGCTGCCCAGTCTCCACCCTCCCGGGTGTCAGCACAGGGTGTCTGGGGCCGCTCTGGCCTCTGGGGAGACGCCCCTGCAGAGCCAATCCGCCTGCTGGGCGCCGGCAGGAGGGGCTGGGAGGAGCCTGCACTTATCTTAAGGATCTCAGGGCCTTTCACCAGCCTCCAGGCTCACTGGTTCCCGAGAACAAAGGCCAGCAGCCTCCCAGCACCAGGTGGCTGACAGTTCAGCAAGAGGCCCAGAGTGGGGCAGGGCCCTGCCTGCGGTCACACAGCCTGCGGTCACACAGCCCGCGGTCCCTCCGCGGTCGAGGCGCCTGCTGTGCAGAGGAGCGCGCCAGCTGCGGAGGGCTTGGCTGAGAATGACAAAGCGCTGGAGGCCCAGGGGGCTGTGCGAGGCCCCTGCTTCTCCCGGAAACTCCCGCGTAAAGGTGGCCTTAGGCTTCTGAAGGGTGTCTCCTGGGGTGGGCGACCTGAACCTCTGGGCCACGGGCACACCCTCCTCTAAGAGATGGG
>NW_011494867.1:10958909-10961100 GCF_000754665.1 Bison bison bison | reverse complement strand
TGGGGATGATGTGGGGGTGGGCAGAGGACTGGATGAGCTAACGCCTTGGCCACGGCCGAGACAGGCTGGGGGCAGGAGGGCGCGCCCTGAATTCCTTTCTTCACCACTCTGTGCGGGGCAGCATGCTCAGGACGGCAGAGAACTGTGCCTTGGGTACACAGCCCGCGTCTCTGAAGGGTCGGCACCCCAGAGCCTCCGTCCCCCACTCCGCCCCCACTGTGTTCCGAGGCACCCGTCAGGGCCCTCACTGAGTTCCTGGATGACGGTGGGGGCAGATCACCCCACCTCCAGGCCCTCAGCTTCCTGTCTGAGACGTGGGGATGGGGCCTGCAGTCAGTGAGGGACAGGCCTGCTCTTATAAGCCCTGCAGCATCACCCAAAGCTGGTGGGGACTTCCAGGGTGGCCCGGTGACAACCCGGGGAGGTGGGGGAGGTCTGCTCATGTCCCTTGGGGTTTGCAGTGGCCAAGCGCAGGGCTCCAAATGCACACCTGGCCTGGCCAAGGCGAGCTGGGGGCCTGAGCTGCAACCCCAGGACGACCTCTCAGGAAGGAAAGGGGCCAGAACACCCACAACACACCCCAACTCTGGGAGGATAGAGTTTCTGGAAAGGAAGGGTCTGGAGGGACTGCCTGCTGGGAGTGGAACACCCCCACTGGAAGTAGGTGCTGGGAGTCCGAGGAGGTTTGCAGAAGGAAGCCGCTCACGCTCACAGATCAGCCGGGGACTCTGCACACCCAGCTACCCCATCACTGGGCCACCGGAGCCTAGGAATAAGGAGAGGAGGCAGCACCGGGTTCTGCTGGCTCTGAAAAGAAAAGCTCGCCTCTGGATTCAATTTCTTTCCAAGTTCTTTTTAGAAAGATAAACTCTTTCCTCCTGGATTCTGTAAACCTACTGATTTTCAAATTCCAGATACCTCTGAGACCAAGGCCCTTTAGATGTGCTTTTCTCCCCGGAATCCACACTTCTCAGAAGCGTTTGGTAACATCGTGTATTAAGGATGCGCCATAAAAATAAATTGCATTGTAAAAGGGGGCCTCTTAACAGACAACCTGGGCTCTAGGGTTAAACGTCCAATTTTGTACCATGATCAGCAGTGATGTCAGACACATCAAAGGGCACCAAGGTTTCTGCGCCCACTCCCGCAGGACACCTGCCTGGCGCTGAGTGGGTTAAACAGGGCCCCAGGTTCCTTAATGCTTCCAGGTAATGCTCCCCCATCACCGCCTTAACACCAGAAGATTCCCTGGGACCAAATGCTCCTGAAGACAGCTGTCAGACACATTAGAAAACAGAAAGAAACACACACACACACACACACACACACAACGACGCAACATACCAAATGCCAAAATATCATGAAATTCAAACAGCTAAAACAAATATAACCATAAAAAGACTAGAACCCTAGAAAAGCAATCTCTGCAATTAAGCAGTTTTCTGCTATATAGTGATAATCACCTAATTATACTATTAATGACAGTTCAACCTGCTTCCAAATAAAAGGACATTCCTCCATACCAGGATGCCAGCTGTTAGTTACAGATGTCAAACATCTTTAAAGCATGATTATTAAGGGGAAAAAACTCTATAAAATGAACACATCCATATTCGCACCCCCCATTAAAAAAAAAATCACAATTAGCCACGTTGGTTTTGCATTGCCCAAGTGAAAAATCACGAAAATAAAATGGCAAAGTCCAAGCGCAAGGCATTAGAAAGGGCAGGGGAAGGGCAGCCGTTCCCCCTCACCTGGGCTGTGCCCGGGTGTCTGCCCCACCAGGAGAGATCTAGGGCGGATGTGTGTGTATTTTCACGTCATCATCCTTCCAATGGAATCATCTCGGGACCAGGATGCTAACGCTGGATAACTGATCTCTGGATCATCCTGCCAGAGTTCTCCCCTAGGAAACACACGCCGTCAGACGCCTGGGGTAGGGGGTGGTCAGGCAGTGCGGAGCTGCAACAGAATCCGAAAGAACTCGGGTCACTCTAAGTGGTGGCCGCCCGCCCACCAGTCCCGGGCCCCGCAGACATATGCTCAGGCTTATTCGCTGCCAGTATTTCTCCAAACTCTGTGCACCTTTGACATTCGGGAGCGCCAAGGTGTAATAAATACCCAACTTCATCTTCTGACAATAGGCAGCCCCATTTAATTAACTGGAGCGTAAAGAGCTGGGAGGATGGGG
>NW_011494867.1:10955131-10958754 GCF_000754665.1 Bison bison bison | reverse complement strand
CGAAAGCAGGGGCCCTGGGAGTTACAGCCCCAACCCTCAAAGAGCAGATCCTGATAACCTTGTCGGGTTCCCTTGAGGGGCCCCGGAGGTCTCCAGGGTGGCAGGGACAAATGCCAGGCTGCCTTCTGCCCCGCGCTGATGGGTGAGGAGGAGGCCCTTAGGGGGCCTGGCCGAGGGGGCCTGCCATCTACGAAGCCACTCAACGCTCAGCCGAGCTGCAAAGAGGACGGGCTGGCACTGTGCTTTCTGCCTGCTCCCGGGGGCTTGGGCGGTGGCCGAGGAGCCCTTCGGAAGCAGGGTGGAGATGCTGAAAGGGAGCTGTCTGGTCTGGGGACCTGGGCCACGAGGGAGAGCTGGTGGCCTTCTGACCCCAGGGCCCTGTGAGCAGAAGGAGAGGCAGCTTTGTTGAGTCCGGCTGCCGCTGACCTGCGGGGATTAAGCCTCAGATTTAATGGGATAGAAGAGGCTATGTCAGAGGGCAGGAGAGGATTTCAGAGCCGCTGAAAGGCACAGATCAGTGTCAGGAGGAGCCTGTCCTGCTTAGCTGCCAATCTGCTGTGTGACCTTAGGCAAGCCACTTTCCCTCTCTGGGCTGCAGCAGAATAAACGGACACAGGTTTTTTTTTTTTCCCCCAGGCTGAGTTCTCACTGCGGAGCCGAGGAAACACATCCTGGAGGGTCATTTATCCAGTTTACAACTTCCACGGCTGGCCTTCAATAGCTTCCTTTCTCCCCCACAAGAGCACCAGGGCCAAGCCAGCTCTGCACCAGCTGGACTCCCTCCAAGAAAAACTCAGGCTCCAGGGGCCGCCTGTCAGAACCAGACGGGAGGCCAAGGTACCCCTGCTCCCACCAAGGGGGAACAAGGCTTTCCGAACCAGTCCTCCCAGCGGGGTGGGGGTCCCTGTTCTGTCCCAGCCAAGGAATAACACTGCCCAAGTTCTCCCCCAAATCCTCCCACCCAGAGGAGGGTGGCAGAGGTCACCCACAGGTCCCAGCCTTCATCCCTCTTTCTATGGAATTCAGCCTTTGGAGAAATTGCTCTAGAATTCCTAGGAAGTTCCTCAGAAACGCATGCAGGACACTCAATCACAACAAGTCCATCCTGAGTGCTCTTGGCCAGAGGAGGGGAAATGCTTCCTGGGCAGAGGCTGGCAAGGGTGCTGTTGGCACCTGCTCTGGCCTCACCTGCCGGGTGGCCAAGGTGTCGCTACCAGTGACACCTGTGCTACTGTCAGCAACTAGTGATGGCTAGCTGCTCAGTCGTGCCTGACCCTTTGTGACCCCCAAGGTCCTCTGTCCATGGGATTCTCCATGCAAGAATACTGGAGCGGGTTGCCATATCCTTCTCCAGGGGATCTTTCCGACTCAGGGATCAAATCTGGGTCTCCTGCATGGCAGGCAGATTCTTTACCAATGAGCCACCATGGAAGTCCATTGCAGTGATGAAAGTCATCGCTTTGCTTCTGAGTTTCCAAATGAAGACGTATCCCTCGATACTGAAAGACAGCGGATCCCCAGGACACTGCTCCATTTCCCAGCACTGAAAACCGAGACTCGGGCAAACAGTCCGGCAGCTCAGCACCTCACAAGCTTAAATGCGGGGCCACCACGAACAATCCAGCAATTCCACTCCAGGGTACACACTCGAGAAAAATAAAAACATGTCCACACAAAAACCTGTACACATACGTGCGCAGCACCATTATTTGTAACAGCCAAGAAGTGGAAACAGCCAAAACACCCATCGATGGGTGAATGGATAAGGCAAGCGTGTCCCATCCATACGACGGAAGGGTGCTGTGTGCTCAGTCCCTTCAGTTGTGTCCAACTCTGTGATAGAAGGGTGTGTGCTCAGTTCCTTCAGTCATGGGACTTAGGGACTGTGCAACTCCGAGCACTGTGGTCCACCAGGCTCCTATGTTCACGGGATTCTCCAGGGAAGAATACTGGATTGGCTTGTTGTGTCCTCCTCCAGAGGATCTTCCTGACAATAGTAGGGTATTTGGTCATAAAAAGGAATGAAGTCCTGACATCTGCTATGACACGGATGAACCTTGAGGACATTATGCTAAATGAAGAGAAATCAGACACAGAAGGACACACACCGTGGGATTTCACATCTGTGAACCGTCCAGAACAGCCAAGTCCATGGAGAGGAGACGGAAAGTAGCGGTTGTCTAGGGCGTGGGCTTCCCTGGTAGCTCAGTCGGTAAAGAACCTGCCTGCAGTGCAGGAGACCCGGGTTCGATCCCTGGGTCAGGAAAATCCGCTGGAGAAGAAAACGGCAACCCAGTCCAGTATTCTTGCCTGGAAAATCCTACGGACAGAGGGGCCTGGTGGGCCACAGCCCGTGAGGTTGCAAGAGTCGGACACGACTTAGCGATTAAACTGCAAGGTTTGGGTGACTGGTTAAAATGGGGCACAGCTGCTAACACACAGGGTTTCTTTTGGAGTGAAAAATATTCTAGAACTAGATTACTGATGGTTGCAACACTCTGTATTATAATCACTGAAGTGCATGTTGTAAATTGCATGTTGAAGTGCATGGATTATATCTCGATGACTCAAAAAACCAGCTGAAACTCTGAGACAAACAAGCAAGCTGGCAAGGCCCGGGAGGAGACCACCAGGAGGTGCAGAACTCCCCGAGGGGCTCTTGACTCTACATTATGGCAAGTCTGTGCAAAGATCTTCAAGGCGGGAAAGGGGTGGTGGGCAGTAACCAAGGGGCTGGAAATTGGGGGCGGGGGGATGTCATTACTGCCTCCAGAATCAAAACGTCAGGGTTCAACCTTGGCTCTACCATGTAGAGCTGTGTGGCCTTGGGAAAGTGACTCCACCTCTCTGTGTTTCTGTTTGCACCTCTGGACGTGGTGCTGGTGGTAACAGGGAGTGTGAAGGATGAGAAGCCTCTTAAACCCAGGGGCTCCAGGCAGCCCCCTTAGCAGAGCCCATGGGGCCTCAGGAGCCCGACACCCACACAGCCTAAACCCCCTCTCTGCAGCCTGGGTCTCCCTGACGTTCAGCCTTTGGGATCCCTCTCATGCTGACTGCCCTGATGGCACGGACGTCAGCAAGCCCCCTGGATGCTGGGAGTCCTTTCCCTAGATACCCTCGAGCACCTAGAAGTCAGTGAGATCCCATGGGTGTGGGAGAGGGGGAGGGCCTGGAAACCGAGGGAGGAGAGCCAGGTTCTAGAAAAGCCTCTTTCAGGTTCAGGCTCCAGGCGCACACCTCACCTGCTCAGTCCTTCTGGACTCCCCGGGGCGTGGTGAGGACGGACTAAAGTGCGTGTGTGCACGAGAGGGAGTGAATCCGTTTGGAGACTTCCCCTTTATTTATTTTTCTTCCCTCTGCACTGCAAAGGCTCACAGGATCTTAGTTCCCTGGCCAGGAATTGAACTGGGGCCCCCTGGCAGTGAAAGCACCGAGTCCTAGCCTCTGGACCACCAGGGGATGCCTGAGACCTTCTAAAGAGACATGCCCCTGCAAGAGATGATGCGAGCGTGCACACAGGCACGTGCGTGGACACGCTCGTGACAGAGCACTAGAGCTGCTGTCCTCCGGGGCCCGCTGGCCCCCCACCCGGTGCCACTTGACCATGAAACCACGCCTTCCTC
>NW_011494867.1:10948519-10955031 GCF_000754665.1 Bison bison bison | reverse complement strand
CGGACTGTCACGTGGAGGTTTAGCCCCCCCCCTCCATCCCAGCCCACTTCCCACTTCACTGATGGGCACCATGGCCGCCTCTCCCACGCCCCTCCCTTCCATCCCTCGCCCACCCTTGGCAGCCGCACGGGATGCTGCCGGCCGAGCTCCACGGTGGCTCTGGCCCCCGCCTCCCCCACTTGGGCTCCTGTCACCCCTGAACTGCCCATCCTGTGTTTGATGTCAGGGGTAGGTCAATCCCTGTCTGGGGTTCCCCGTGTCGTCCAATACAGCAAAAAGCACCCCCAGCTTCTGAGAGCCCCCTGCCCCCTGCCGAAGACTGAAAAGGCTGCCCCAGACCCCCATAGCATCCCCTACCCCACCCCAGGTCACAAGCCAGCTCCAGCCAATGGAACTTTCCACAAAGATGGAAACACTCTCTTCCTGCCCTATCCAATAGTGGCCACCAGCCCCACACGGCAATCCAGCAGTGGGGCTGGAGTGACTAAGGAACGGACGTTTTGATTTTGTTTCATTTTGAGCCATTTCATTTAACGCTTTACCTTTTGATGGTTAACATGCAGCTAGGTCTGGTCCCTGGAAACTCCAAGTGTGGCCTACGGGCCAGCCACATGGGAGCCACGTGGACCTGGGGAAGGGGGACGCAAATGACCTCAGAGCCTCGAGGGAGGGAAAGTCCCCATCTGCCTTGTCAGGTACCACCTCGACCCACTTGAATCAGAAGCTGCCCCTTAAGAGCCTGGGTGACTCGAGGGCACGGTACGGTCTGTGTCTCCTCCCTTCACACCTCCCCCATCTTCCGCTTTCAAAACCCCCTAATTCTTCAGAATCTGTTTCCAACACCACCTCCTCCAGGAAGCCCTCTCAGATGGCTCCAGCTGACTGGGAACTCACTGACCTCCAAGCCCCCGGAGTCATGTGCATCCCTCCAGGGGCCCCATGGAGGGATGGGGCCCATGTGTGGCTTGCAGTCCATGTGTGGCTTAGCTCCTCCCCTGCGCAGGTGGCCAGGAGGGCCTCAGAGGCATGACCTATGACTTACTTTCCACTCTCTGCTCTGCCCTCCTGGGCCTGGCACCCAGCAGGTGCTCAAGCACTGCTGGGGCAGCTGCAGCTACAAGAAGCCAAACATCTTGCCAAACCAGGGCAAGGAGAATAGACCAGTGCAAGGAGAACAGAGTTGGTTGCAGGCTATTTGCTTTATTATTCCTTCCACTCGGCTTGCCCCACCGGTCCAACCCGCTGGCCGCCTCTCTCCGAGCCCTAGCGCCTGGGAGGTGACAGAGCCCTGAGTCAAAGGCATCAAAACCAGAAGCCAAGGCCAGGCAGGTGGAGTTATTGGTTTCAGTGAGCCAAATAAAGCCTCACATGCTTTTCATGAACCTTTCTCTCTGCAGGTCAGGAGCAGGGCCACAGCTCCAGCACGCAGCAGGTGTCAGCGCCCCGAGAGCTCACCAGGAGCCCACCTCCGGGACCCCGGAGGCCCCTGAGCATCGCGGGCAGAGGCAGGTCAAGGGCAGGGTCTTCCCGCCCCCAGCACGTTCCCTCTCGCTGCCATACTTGGTAGCCTCCCGTGCATCCTGGGCTCTGAAGATCTTCCCTAACGCCAAGGCTTCGAAGGCCAACGCTGACCAAGGACCCAGGCCCCCAGAAGCTCCCCTTGGGAGCCTGGGGCTCACACAGGCCACACTTCATCCCATCAGGCAGCTCAGCCTGCCCCCAAACAGCCATTTCTCCAAAAAGCTCAGTGCGAGGAGCCGCAGTTCAGCCTGGGAGCCTAGGGCCACGGGTCACGTCTTGGCTCTAACCCCGGAAGCTGCCAGAAACATCACTTTTGTGTCCTCCTCTGTCGGGCGGGGGATCGAAACCCCCGCCTCCACCCCTGCGGCTCAGGCAGGAAGTGGCCTCAGCCCCACGCGGAGAGACGGTCTCCAGGGGCTGCAATATAAACATGCCTGTCCAGGCTGAGGGCAGGTGCAAAGCCCCGGAGAGACCCACCCAAACCCACACAGGCCTGACGTGGCTCCAAGGCCTCCTCACGGCACGCTAGGGCTACGGTGTCATCTTTAGTCATGGGTTTCCAAGAAGCAGGGGAAACACGGGTTAACAGGAGGCTGCCATAACCAGCTGAGGCCTGCCCCAGATCTCCAGGCCCAGTTGGAAACAAGACAGTGATAGCAATCACACTAAAGACAATGCTGATAACAGGTGACCATCCACGGAGGGCCGACAGGTGCTGTCCACCACGCTAGGCATTTTAAACGCACAGACCCTTTACTTCCCACAGCAAGCTCGGGAAATGCCACCCTCCACATATACACTCAATTAAACTGAGGCATGGGGCTTCCCAAGTGGTGCTGGTGGTAAAGAACCGGTGTGTCCGTGCAGGAGACACAGGTTCAATCTCTAGGTCGGGAAGATCCCCTGGAGGAGGGCATGGCAACCCATGCCAGTGCTCTTGCCTGGAGAATCCCACAGACAGAGGAGCTGGCAGGCTACAGTCCATGGGGTCGCACAGAGTCGGACATGACTGAAGCGACTTAGTGCATGCACAAACAGGGGCACAGAGCATCCAGGTAGCCTGCCCAAGGCCTCACCGGGAATAAATGGGAGAAGAAGGACTCAAATTCCGGTCACTTGGCTTCTGAGCCCACGAGTTCAACCGCCAGGCTATGCCCCTCATACATAATGGAGGCTGCTCCTGCCGTTGAACCTGGGAGCGGAGGAAGGAGTAACCGGTCCTAATGGGTGAGCTCAGAGAGGCTTCCAGACTTCTGACCCCGGCCTGCCAGGGAGTGGAAAGATCCCATTCAGAGCACGGCAGAGGGTTAGAGAAGGTCAGGCTAGACAGACAGGCAGGGGATTCACTTCCAGGGGCCTTACCTCCCATGCTAGGAAGCCGGGCTCTGCTGAGGAAGGCAGATCCCAGCAGAACCATCCTGGAAAACGCTAACCTACTACATAGAACAGTTCAAATATGGTGGAGGCCTGTTACACCCCACCTTGGAGGGGACCTTAATAACACCGGCCACCATCGTATTCTAGATCCAAAAGGGATCTGATCCCTATGGGGGCCCCCAGCGTGACTCCCGGGGGCGGACGCAGAGCAGTGGGGGCGTCCGGTTTCTCCCCTGCAGGCATTACCCCTGCCGGTGACTCCACTGTTGTGAAACTCGGGGGCTCAGGAGCCCTCTGACTAATGCTTCCCACTATCAAGCCGGGCCTGGGCCTGCTCTGGCTGTAACTCTGCTAATGAGATGTGAGTTATCAACCCCATCTCTGGATGGAGAAACTGAGGGAGGGAAGGCTGAGAGAGTTCCCAGAAGCCTCCTCACCTGGTGACTTGCCAGTTTCTGGGTCAAGGGTCTAGCTGGCTGCCCTAGACACGGATCAATCCCTGTGCGCTGAAGTCCAGGATGAATATTCATGAGCCTATCTGGTTCCACACTTTCATTTCTGGCCCAAATTAATAATTTACCATGGAGTTCCATAAAAATCAGACATAACTCATTAGCAACTCCCCAAAAGGCACTCCAGGCTTCTCACTGATCCTGGGGAGGGGCTGGTCTTTCTTCTGTGACAAGTTAATGAGGCCCTTATTTTGAGCAACAACTCTTATTTGTGCAGGGATAGTGAACTTGGAACTTGGGGATCCCACTGCCGTGGGAGGCCACCCAGGTGTGAGCCCCCTCTTCCCAGCTGCCCCACAGGGGCGCCAAGGCCTCTGCTCGAAGCCCCGCCCACGTACGACTCAGGACACTTATGGAGCTGTCCCTGTAGATGCATAGACTCTCTTCCCCTGGCAGACAGGGCTGCCATCCACCTGGGCTTCCCTGGTGGCTCAGATGGCAAAGAATCTGCCTGCAGTACAGAAGACCTGGGATTGATCCCTGGGTCGGCAAGATCCCCTGGAGAAGGGAATGGCAACACACGTCAGTATTCTCGCCTGGAGAATCCCATCCACAGAGGGGCCTGGCATGCTACAGTCCATGGGGTCGCAAAGAGTCAGGCATGACTGAGCGACGAACACTTTCACTTTCTTTTCTTTCACCCTCTACCTGGATGGGGAACCGGCAGGTGAATGGGGTGTGTGCATGTGCAACAGGCTCTGTGTTCCAGAGAGGCACCCCCATCACCCACCCGACACGCTCTTGCTATTAATAGCACCTTGCTATGCCCCGCTTAACTCCCCTCCAACTGATCCCAGGCAGGTTCATCCCTCACTGTAATGAACAGGATGTGACACCATGTGACTTCTGAGGCTAGGTCCTCAAAGGCCATGCAGTTTCTCCCTTGTGAGCCGGGACCCCAGCCTTTGGAGCACTGAGCCCCCATACAGGAAACACGGCGTCCCCGAGGCAGCCATGGTGGAAGGAAGCCCAAGCCACACACAGCGGGCCACACAGAGATGCTGAACCCAGAGCCCCAGCTGGGGTCCTGGGCAGCAGCTAGCACCGCCTCCCGGGCAGGAGAGTGGGACAAGCCCTCGGATGACTCCAGAGTCTGGCCAGCAAGTGTCCTCCAGCCTCCCAGTCTTCCCAGCAGAGGCCACAGGCCTCACAGAGCAGAGACCAGCCGCACTCCACCGTGCCCCTCCTGAAGGCCTGACCCGCAGCACACGTGAGCACAATAAATGAAATCCTCCTCCATCCCAGGGGATCCTGACCCCCTGCAGGCCCCCCCACCAGCGACCCCAGCTGCTGATGTGGCCCACCACACCCCGGGCCAGCATCCTGTGGTGAGTGCCGAGGCAGAGCTGGCTGAAATCTGCCTGTGCGGGAAACCTCAAAAGAGCAGTGGTGGGCAGGAAGGGGCATCTTTACCCCTGGGTCCTTGAGAGCAAAGACAGAGGCGGACGATACCTGCGCCGCTCACTCCCGGGCCCGCCCCCCTCCACGCAGCTGCATGCCCTGCCTCACCGCACCCCGTCCTTTCTCCACTGCTCCCCACCAGGCAGGCAGCCCCACCCCACAGGCCCCTCCAGCGAGCTCAATTAAGACCCAGGCACCATCTCCTCCTCCCCTTCCTTTATGTTCCCGCCTGCCCCCTCTTCTCTTGTCAGATAATCACGGGAAACCGGCAAACGGTTGACACAGTTACCAAGACAACAGAAGTTAGGACTGGCGAGGAGGTCTGAAAGCTAATCCTAAATGAATTACAGGACAAGAGTGACAAGGGGGTGGGGACCCGCGTCAAGCAGCTTCAAAGAAGGCCCCAGCGTCTGAGGCAAGGTGCCGTCTGCCTTCCGCGTGGGCTCTGTCACGGGCCTGGGGGGGTGACGCTCGAGTCCTCTGGGCGGCGGGGCGGGGGGTGGTCGGAGAAGGGATTCATTCAAACGAAATTCTCCACTGGAGATGGTCTGGCAAGGCCACCCAGTTAAGACTCAGGGCCTGGGGTTCACCCAATTTTGCTTTCCTGATGTGGGGGGTGGGGGCCAGCAGGGAAGAGGCCAGGACGATCTAATCGAGGCAATTCCATGGTTTCTTTACTTATTTAGAACTTGCCATCTTGTGACCAGAGCAGCAGCATGGGCCCAGCTGCCTGACAGCAATTTGGAATCTGGGCAAAGGGGCCCACGGGCAATGTCCACCCTGCCTTGGTCACTGCCCCTGGTCAAGCGTGACTCAGTCAGGCCCCTCGGGAACAATCCAAGACATGGGCAGCTCGAAGTCCAAACGTAGCTGCAGCGAATGGTTCCACAGCGCTTGGTCCGGGCCTCCTGCCGATTTACTCCCCGGACACTCATGAGACCCCGACGAGGGAGGCCCTACTGCTGGCCCACTTGACAAACGGGGAAATGGAGGCCCGGAGAAGGTGAGTAACCTGCCCAGAGTCACACAGCGTGTCAGGAGCTGAGACCAGATCAACCCCAGGGCTCTCATCCCAGTCTTTGCTCCACCCGGCACTGCAGCATCAGAAAATGTCGCTGACCTCGAGGCCTGCCAGGCAGACCCCCAAATGTCAGCTCCTGGCTGTCACCCACCTGAGGGGCAGGCCCACACCCCACTCGCACCCCAGGGCAGGTGCAGAGGCCCTCCCGGATTATCCCCATCCCCTGCTCGTTCACTGGCCAAGGACACCTCTATACACGACAGCCCCGTGCTCAGATGTCCCAGGGACAGGCTACCCCGGCCTAGTTTCTGCACTCGGGACTGTGTCAGACCAGGTGTCACACTCGAGTGAGCCTGAGAATCCCCTGGAGGGCTCGAGAACACACAGACCGCCAGAGCCCACTACAGACTTTCTGCCTCAGTATGTCTTGTTCGGGGTGGGGGGAGCCGGTCCTGACAATCTACACCTTCTCAGCTCCCAGCTGGTGCTGACGCTGCGGGCCTGGGAGCCCTGTGTGGAGAACCGCTGGGGTGTCACTAGCCCACACTTGAAGCCCCTCGCCCAGTCCTCCTCCTGCCAGACCCTGTGGCTCTGAGAGGCGCCCCCTGCCCGACCATTCGCCTCCACAAGGGAGGCTGTCCGAGTGGACTTTCCCAAACAGACAGGATGGGGTGCACGGC
>NW_011494867.1:10945058-10948237 GCF_000754665.1 Bison bison bison | reverse complement strand
GTCACCTCCATGCTGGTCTCCCTCCTGCGCCCCCGACCCCTGATCGCCGGGAACCTCCTCCCTGAGCCCCGTGGCCAGGAGGGGCTGCTCAAGGCACCCCGCCCCCAGCTCCCATCTCATCCCCTGCGGCCACGTGGACACCTTCAAGGCCTCAGGACCCTCACACGAGTGTGACCCTGTCCCCGGGCCTTTCCTCTCAGACCTCCCCAAGGCTAACCTCTCCCTTTCTTGGGGTCTCGGGGCACCCCCCCACCTCCCCCCACCACACACACACACACTCTGGCCACCTGCTCCATTCTCCAGATTCTCAGCCAAATTTCTGTGCACCGGGGCCGGTGCCTGGCACGTGGTAAACATGTTTGGGGAGTAAACCAATGAATTTGGTGCTTTAAAGCCCTGGATTCCCGCCCACTTACAGCAGGACTGGTGTCACGTGTCATTGGCCTTATGACCCTCGAGACCCTCCAAGTGTGGTTCCAACCCACCCAGTGATTTTATTCCCCAGCACCCTGCTTTATCCCTCCTCACCAAGCCCTCCCATGCCCCTAAAACTCTCCTTCCTGCCCTTCTGGGGAGGCCCAGCCCCCCAGGGGAATGGCCCGCTTCCCACTAGCTGCCCCTGTCCCCACTCTCCGGTCCTCATGCCACTGCTGGGCCTCCAGAGGTGGACAGCGGCCCACTGGACGGCCAGGGAAGCCCCTTCCGTGGGGGCTTCCATCCTGCCCACTCATTCTCTCCTTCTCATCCTCAGACCCAGGGCCTCAGAGTCTGGAAGGTGGGGCCGGAGTCTGAACGCTCTCAGGGTGGAGGTCTCCACCCTCTTCAAGGACACACAGGTTGCAGAGCCCGGCCACCAGTGGGCACCTCTAAGAATGGCCTTCTCAGCACACCTGGTATGAACGTCACATGCTGACTGTCTTAAGAGTGGTTTCCCTATTCTTTTTTAAGATTAGCGCACTTTATTTGTTTACTCATTCATTCATTCATTTTTGGCTGTGCTGGGTCCTCATTGCTGCACGTTGGCTTTCTCCAGCTGCAGCAAGGCTGCTCTTCATTGCGGCGCACGAGCTTCTCATTGCAGCAGCTTCTCTCATTGCAGAGCACAGGCTCTAGGGCATGTAGGTTTCAGCAGTTGCCCCGCGGCATGTGGGATCTTAGATCCCAGACCAGGGATGCAAACCCCTGTCCCCTGCATTAAGCAGGTGGATTCTTAACCACTGGACTACCAGGGAAGTCCGGCTTCCCTATTCTTGTTCATCCCTCCTCACTGCATTAGCTTCCTTCTACCAATCCTCACCCCTTTGGCGCACACCACTTCAAAGGCCTGCCTCCAACACCCGCATCCTCCACGGAGTCATTTCCTCCACCAGGGTAATGGATCCTGTGAGTTTCCAGAGCATTCTGTCCTCACTCATCTCACTCCCTGCTCATTCTAAAGCAACCTGAGGATGAGACACAGATTCCTTCGCTGTCCCTGTGGGGGCCACACTGGGTCCAGGTCAGATGGTGATCTTTAGGTGGGGACAGACTGGTTTCCAGGTGGCTCAGTGGCAAAGAACCTGCCTGCCAATGCAAGAGAAGCGAGTTTGATCCCTGGGTTGGGAAGATCCCCTGGAGGAAATGGCAACCCACTCCAGTATTCTTGCCTGGAGAATCCCGTGGACAGAGGGGCCTGGTAGGTTACAGTCTGTGGGGTGACAAAGAGTCGGACACGACTAGACAACAACAGACTGGTCCGGTGTCCCTGGAGGACAGAACTAGGTCAGACGCATGCCTGTGCTCCGTGTGAAAAGCAACATTCTAACAACCCACGGTGGTATGGCGGGGCTGAGCCCCAGAGACCGCCAAATGGCAAGAAGGGAGGGGTTAGGCCATCTGACCTCTGAGGTCCCTTCTGAGTTCCCTCTGAAGTCTCTTCTGTGACTTCCCAACCCCACGGGCCATTAAGCAAGCGGACAGATGCCCACTGGGCGGCAGTCCAGGCCTGGTCAGAGGGCGCTTCCTGTCTGCCTCGGGAGGAGCGGGAGAGACAGAGGAGGCCCTGATTCTTCACGGTTGTGGGCTTCTGCTAGGGGCCTGGACTTGGGCATTGGGGGTGAGACCTGGGCCCAGATTAACACCCCAGGCAAGCACTGGCCTTAGCTGTAATTTGGCCTAAGGGCAACAATCAACCCAGTCTGAGTAGTGGAAGGCCTGGCATTGGTGGGAACAAGCCAGAAAAATGCATTTCCCCCTAAAGACTTGTAAAAAAATTCTCACTGATTTTTTTCCTCTTACCCCAAGCTTTCACAGCTCTAAATATGCCACACTTAGTAATTTTACGAGCAAACTAAGCTATACATCACACAGTTTTATGTTCCTAAATTAACAAAAGGACTTTAAATCTATATGGAGCTCTTAAAAAAAAAAAAAAAAAGCACTGCATCTATTTTTATTCCCTCACCCCCAAATTCCCTCTTTCTTTCTAATATACGCCCCTCCATCCGCCAAGTGGCTTCAAAATTTTTGATTGTGTAGCTAGACCATCAAGAAGCGACCATTCCAGGTATGGATGCAGATCTGCTTTGCTGAGGGCCCCGGAAGAGCTGAGGCCACTGTCCTTTGGGAAAGGCTATTGGAGGGGCTATTAATATGCTAAGACATTCCCGAGTAGATGAAGAGTTCATGTAGTCCACGTCTACCAATTCAATCTCACCACAAATCTAAGAATTAGAAGTCAACAGGTCCCTTCAAGGTCTTCTGACATCCAAGTTCTTAGCTGCAAAGTATGGGGTAGACCAGATGACCAGAGGGGCCCATGTACACTTGACCTTGGAGAGAAAGCAGCACCGTGGGGCTGCTCCATTCACACAGGTCCATATCCAAATAACATGGAGCCCCGGACTCGGAACAGAAGTCCGGGTCCAGACACTTCATCCCACGGCTGGCTGTGTCTCTGGGAGCTGGGTGGCCCTGGCCAGCTGCCCTCTGGCTCTCCTCTGCCTCCTGCACAGAAGGAAGCAAACCCTCCCAGCCTCTGCCCCTGCCTCATTCTAGGGCAGGGATCCAGGTATCATAATGACTGCCTGCTCCCAGCACATAAAAGGAAACTCTCCTGACTCCAAGAGCCAAGAAGATAAGAAGCAGAGGGTCTCCAAAGGGGCTATATCAGGTTTCCACCCATGGAGTAAAAGTAACAC
>NW_011494867.1:10944388-10944958 GCF_000754665.1 Bison bison bison | reverse complement strand
GACCAGGCCCCTCAGAGAAGGGCTGGGCCGCAGCTGGGACAAAAGGGCCCCCCCACCCCGCCTGAAAGCCGACAGATGGAAATGTGGCGGCCCCTCCCCACTTCCCAGGGGTATCGGAAGATTAATTAGTGACTGCCTGGAAAGTGCTAGATGGGAGCCGAAACGCCTGTCCCTGCTGAGTTTCTGAGCTGTAAATAAGCAGCTTTCTCAATCACCAATGAAATAGCAATGTTGTCCTTTTATCTGACTCAGATCCCATTAGGCCCAACTTGCCCCTAGAACACCCAAAGCCTTTTGGGTGTTCCAGAGCTGCCCGAAAGCCCTGGGTTTGCTCATGACCCGGCAGCTTCCCAGGACGAGCTCTCGACAAGCCAGAGCTGGGCCTGAGCTCTGTCACAGCTGCCTACGGCGGATACCCCCCACCCCCCAGTTTCAGCTCCTGAGGGGGCCCCTGGGATCGGGCAGCTGGCAGCTGGAGGCCCATAGCTCTGGCCGGCCCTCGCCCCCAGCCGCCTCCCCCAAATCAGGTGAGCAGACCTGGGCCGGCCGCAGCCTGGGGCCTTCTGGAAG
>NW_011494867.1:10940083-10944247 GCF_000754665.1 Bison bison bison | reverse complement strand
CAAGAGTCCCTTCTCTCGGGCACCGCCGCTCCCAGCAGGGGAAGCCCACCATTTGCAAGCCTCTCAAAGGAAGTGCAGACAGGGGCCCAGGACCGCTGACCCTCGGGGGCTGCTCTGCTCAGTCCTCAGTCGTGTCCGACCCGTGGCAACCCCATGGACTGTAGCCCACCAGGCTCCTCTGTTCATGGGATTTTTCAGGCAAGAATACTGGAGTTGGGTTGTCATTTCCTTCTCCAGGGGAGCTTCCTGACCCAGGGATCGAACGCACATCTCCTGGACCTCCTGCGTTGGCAGGCAGATTCTTTACCCACTGAGCCATCAGGGAATTTGGGGGTGGGGGGGGTCTCTGGGGGAAGGGAAAATGTTCTGGGGAGACCCGGATTCTCTGAGAGCAGGCTGTGCTGCTTTGGGCCAAACCCCAGGCCTCTCTGGGCCTCAGTTTCCTCACTGGAGAATCTGGAGTGTCCTTTCCAGCAGTGGACAGTAGGTCCCCAGGGGAAACCAGGGTCACCCAGAGTTCAGCACGGGGCCAGGGTGGGGTCAGCTGACAGCTGAAGAGTCCTCCCTCTGCGAACTCCAGGAACAAGATAAGGGGGCCGGCAGGGCGCCACCGCCAACACCAACGGCCAATTCCCTCCCTCGCTCGTTCAACAAATATTTATTAAGCAGGGACTCTGGAGCCAGGCTGCTCGGGGTCAAAGCCCAGCTGCACCATTTACTGCCCTCACGGCCTCCACCTCCCATGCCTCAGTCTCTTCAGCTGGCAAATGGGAGTATGTTAACACCACAGCTGGTACGGAATGCACACCAGAGAAGCAGTGGCTGCTGCCACCCCTTCTTCCTGATTATTTTCATCCCTGTTATTATCACTCTGGCGCTGAGTCGAGCAGGAAAGAAACACACAGTCCCCACCTGCGTGGAGCTTGCAGTCTGATCACGCTCAGGAAAGGGGGTAACTGGGCACGCGTGCACACAGAAGGGAATCTCAAGTGGTATTAAGAGACCCCACCCACCCATCCACCAGCCCCAGCTCCCTTGACACACACCCGTGCCTCCTCCTCGTGGCATAGGAGGTATCCTCCTGGACACCAAACCCCCCAACAGTGAATGAACACCAGAGGCCAGGCAATGCATCATGGGGTGCAAGGGGCCTGTCTGGTCCAAAGATCTGAATTCAAGTGCAGCTCAACTGCTAAGAGGCCCTTGTGATTTTCTGCAAATAATTCCACCTTAATAATAATTATTATCATAGCTGTCACTTCTCTGTGTGAACATCACCCCAGGCACTGTCCTCGGTGTCTCGCAAGGATTCCCTCACTTAATCCCTTACACCAGATGTCAGCACACTTCCCCTGCAAGGGCCAGATAATGCGTGTTAGGTTTGACTGGCCTTGTCCCAGCAAGTCCATTTTGCTGCTGGAGTGGGAAAGCTGCCACAGATAATACACGGAGAAACGGGCCTGGCCGAGTGCCAGGAAAACGTTACTCACCAAGTCAAGCGGTGGGCCACAGAGGGCTGACCCCTGCCTTACACTGACACTGAGGGAGACCCAAGTAGGGATCCCATTTCACAGACGGTAAAATCGAGGCCCAGAGAGCTCAAGTCACCTGCTGAAGTCACAGCTCGGGACAGGCAGAGGACTTCAAACCTATGCTGCTGCCCAGCCTCAGTCTCGGCAAACAGGAGGAGACTCGCCTGATGCCAGCCTGACTGGGAACAAACTGCCCCTCCACACCCGCCTCAGGCCCCAGGGAATGGCTGGATGGTAGGTTCTGGGTCCCGGCTCTCTGCACTCTGATGGGATCTGGCCGTGGGGAAGAACGAGGTCCCAGAGGCTCTGGAGCACACGGGGCTGGCCCAGTCCAGGCCCCTCCACCCTGGGCCAGCGGGGTGGGTGGCGGTCAGCTTTGCAGCCCAGCTCCTCCATTTCCCAGCTGGGTGAGCTGCTAGCGCCTCTGAGTCTCACCTTCCTCATCTGTGAAATGGGCAGACAACAGCACTCATCTCAGGGGTTGGAGTCAGATTTACAGGACAAATTCTGGCAAAGCACTAAGGGAGCCTGAGGCCAATCACAAGAACCAGGTCACTCCTTTTACAACTCTATCTGCTACTCTAGGATGAGCTGACTGAAGTCCAGGGAAGCAAAGCCACTGGACCACGGTTCTTCTCAGTGAAGCCTCTACACTGTGACGGCGAAATTATAAAGTACAAACCATGGTGAGGAAACTGAAAAAAAAAAAAAAAGGAGGACATGCCTCCCTTCACAGACCCAGAGGACGTGTGCCCTGACCTCCTCAGGGTCCCGATCTGCAGACCTCACACTCTGCTTCTCAGAGCTTCACACCAGCCACGACTCATTTCTCTTAATTGCTCTGGATTTCCTAGCCTGACACTTCCTCCTTTTCTCTCCGAGGCTCCCAGTGTAAATAGAAAATCGGTCACCTGATGAATAAATATGTGCCAGCAGCCACCCAATGGCAGGTGAAGTGGGGTGTAGATTACAAACACCTGTGCTTTAAAGACGCCCTGTACTTAAGAAGATTCATTCTTGCTACAAACGTGTAGTGAATGTCTAAAAGGCCAGACACGGCTCTGGGGGTGGCGCAGGAGGTACAAAGGGGGTGGGGGGAGGCCACTGGGAGCCGCCAGCCAGAGCTCAGGCTCAAAGGGCCTTGGCACCGCTCTCAGCCACCCGGGGGTCTTCCTATGGGGGAGCATGGGGGGAGCCTTGGGGAGCTGGCTCTGAGCCCGAGGATTGGGCCCGGCACCCTTTTATAAACTGGGGATTCCGGTTCTAATTTGGAGCGGATCTGGGAAGTGCCGTGCAGAGGTAAGAGAAGTGCTGGATTTGCATCTCAGGCTGTGAAGGAAAAGAGACAGAAGGCAGTGCAGATCCTGAGAAACATGCTTCCTGCGAAAGTGGTGGAGACATCAAGCGGGAGACACGGACCTTGTCAACTCTGGGGAAGGGACCCAAACCAGCCACAAAAAGACTCAGAAAGAGTAAACAGGCAGCTTTCACACAGAACTGAGAAGTCCTTCCCACTTTTTTCCTCTTCCGGCCTCCTCCTACTCTACCAACTGGGTGAAGATGTTTGCCCTGGCTCAGATCTCCAAGAGTTGGGTCCTGCCGGGGGCCCATCCCCTCCCCTCACGCGCCTCCCAGGGGGATCTGGGAGAGCTGCAGGAGCTACAGCCAAGGTGACGGGGGTGGTGGGGTGGTGGTGGAGCTTCTGAACAGAGGAATAACCTACCCCCGCAGCCGGCCACATGCACCTATTGCCAGCAAAGCAGTTCAGGAGTAAACCTCCACTGGCAGCCTCCTCTGCAGAATGTTAAAAGCCCCAAGGTGAGAAGCCCAGAAACAGGAGAAGTCCCCTCTTCTTCTTACACGCCCCCATCCCCCCCAAATCCATGGATGCCCCAACTTCCATAGGAACTGTGTGACAACGCACAGGGAAGATAAGACTCTCAAAGGAAGGAGGGGGAAATAAAAACAGCCCATTCCTAGAACCAGCAGTCACATGCAAACCAGCCTTCCTGACCTGCGGGTCACGTGCTCTGCCTGGGGCAGGCTTGGTGAGATGCTCCCGACCCCAGGGGACCCTGGAAGAGGGTGACAGTCTGCCAGCGGGACCCCAGGAATCACCAAGGTTGCTGCCTCCTTCACCAGGAACCCTGGCTCGCCTGCTTCCCTTTAGCCTATATGTAATTATTTTTAAGGTTTCAAAGTCCAAATAAGGTGAACACAAGAGGGGCTCCCCAAACCCCCTGCTGTCACCCCCTCCCCTCTCCTTTGGGCTGCAAGAGCGACTTGCCCCGAAACAGAAAGTTACAGGGCAGGCTGCTGTCAGCGCGCAGGAAGGTTAGGGAAACAGGAAGCCACGCCAGCCACCCTCCAGAGCTTCCCCCGGCCCCCTCCTTCGACCTCGGCAGGCACAAAACCTTCCAGGGAATCCCAGGCAGGAAGGGGGGTGTGGGGGTGGGGGCAGGCGCGCCACGCTCGCGCGGAGACCATGCAAGGGGCTGGCTGGAGGCAGAGGAAAATAAGCCCCAGGACTAGGGGCTGGCGGGGGGCGGGGTGGGGTGGAACGCATGCTACCCGATCAGGGCGGCCTGCAGGAAAGTAACTTCACACCCGGTGCTTAATTCACCTTGGAAGG
>NW_011494867.1:10939139-10939983 GCF_000754665.1 Bison bison bison | reverse complement strand
CCCCGCCGCACGTAGCGCACACACCGCCGGCTGGACCGCCGCGGGCGCAGCCGGGGCCGCGCGCTCTCGCCGGTCTGCTGGGAGCTCGGCGGACCCATCGCCCCTACCCAGGCCGGGGTAGAGAGGGCGCTGGGATCTGGAGGGGTAGGTTAGGGTGGGGGTCCGGGGCGCGCCGGCGCCGCGCGGGACCCGGGGAGGCGCACAGAGCTCGCTTACCTGGTAAGTAATACAGAGGCGGCTTCAATCCAAACATGATTCAGATTAGAATTCCATAGTGGCCAGAGAGGGATGAAGAAGGAAAAAAAAAATTAAAACCCAGCGAAGAGACAAAAAGCGCCGTCCGAGCCACGGCGCTCAAAAATGTCCAAAACAATAAAATTAAGCCAGAAGAGCGATTCCGACGGCGGCGGCGGGGGGGGCGGGGGGAATCCTTTTTTCTTTTCCTTCCTAAAATGATCAAAAGCCTCTCTCTCCGGCCAGCGACCGGGCAGTTTCGGCCACCTTGGCCCTGGCAGATCCACAATGAGGTAATTGACGACCAAGGACGGGCCGGAGCCTCCACGGCTGCCCGGTGTCTTCGCCGCGTGTGTATTTTCTGCCTTTTGGACTTGAGATGCAAATAAAAGAAGGAGGGGGGCGCACGGCGGAGGGAAGCAGGCGGGAGAGAGGAGAGGAGCGCGAGAAAAATAAAGGGGGGAGGTGAGGGTGAGGAAATTGGGGGGTTAAGATCTTCAGGGATTACTCATTTGAAAGAAAAAAGAGAAAGAGAGAGAAGCAGCCCCCAAGACGTGCGAGTAGCAATCTCTCCTCCATTCAGCCATTTGAATGTCAAGGGCGAGGGTCA
>NW_011494867.1:10938281-10938866 GCF_000754665.1 Bison bison bison | reverse complement strand
GAGGAGCCGGTTCCCTTCCCCCCTTGCCACCAACCCCCCACCTTCTTTTTTTTTGGGTTATCTCCCTGGCCCGGCGTCCCACCACTGACTCAGAGAGCAGGGTTGGGGCAAGGAGGAGAAAGAACTCGCGGGGGCTCGGGCGCCCGGGCAGAAGGAGCAGGAGGAAGGCGAGCGGGCAGGCGAGAGCGCGCGGCGGTGGAGAGCCCTCGATCAATTTTCATGCAAGAATCATTATCGGTAAATTGGAAAGCTGGCTGCCTGACAGCAGATTTGTCTCCCCTAATGAAAGCGAAAGGGTAGGGGCGCAGCGGCGGCGGCTCCTTCCGTCTCTACGCGGCATCTTCCGAGAGCTCCATGCTCCGCAGGGCGATAATAATAGTTTCACTTGCGAGCTTCCCCCCGCGCGGCGGTTGCCGCGCCGGGCAGCAGATCCATGAGAATCGGGATCGGGGCGCAGAGAACTGAGCTCCCCTCTCCAAACGTGGGGAGGGTGCTACTGCTGACGGCGAGGTGCTCCCCTCTGCCCCAAAGCGGGGGCCGCTTGCACACTGTGGGCGGCTGCGGGCGCCGCCGGTCCCCCCCTCC
>NW_011494867.1:10936856-10938087 GCF_000754665.1 Bison bison bison | reverse complement strand
CCTCCCCACCCACGTCTGACAGCTGCGGGAGCGGGGAGTTCACCCGCCGCTGGGGCCTGGGAGGAGGATCCCCAAATCGTGCCCTGGTAGCTTTGGCCCGCCTTTTGTGAAACCCACACGGGGCTGCGGCAATACACCGGCCTGACCCGGGCTGAGCTCCTAAGGCCAGTGGCTCCTTTCTCTCCTTTACCTCTCACCCGTCACCCCCACCCCTTAAAAATCCCTGTTGGAAGTGTAATCAAATGCTTGATACCATCTCCCACACTCTCCCTGCACTGGTGCATTATCAGATCCGGGAAGGCATGCTTCCAGGCAAATAGACCTAATAAATGCTATTACTGGGATTCTGCAAGCCCCGGCTGCACCATAGTAACGAGAGCCCTGGCTAATTTGGTTTAAGAAAACGACCAACTGCACAGAGTGTGTGTGAGTGAGTGTGGAGCCTGTATCCCTCCTCCCCACCCGCCTCCCTTTCACACCAGCTCAAGAAGGCCCCATGTGATAATTCCCCAAATCGAAGGGGAAAAACCCCTGCCGCCAAACCACATCCTGTGCGCTCATTGTCCAGCCCAGCGCTTTTAAAGAGACAGGATCCATTTACCCACCGCCCCCCACCCTCCCCGCCCAACACACACACTTAAACGCATGCCGCAAAGCCGCCTCTTGATGTGACAATTTATTTTCAAGCCCTTTTACCTTCTGAAGGCCCCCCTCGGTGGCACTGTCAACCGGAATCGCGACTTGGTAACACTAAGGGGTCACCTTTTGACCCCAGATACAATCACCATGGTTTGAGGAACGGACCTGAGCCTGCAGGTACGCACTGGCGGGCCACTGCGGGTCACGACAGGCTTGGGTTCCTGCCAACGCTTTCCAGCCGCTGCGTAAATCAAGGGTCCCCAGCGGCAGCACGCTCCCCCCAGCCCCCGGCTCCCCGCTAAACGCGGTGGCTTAGTGTGACAATTGGACTCCCGGAATATGATCCTCTAGAGAAGGGCTCCTAAGGGCGAACTGGAGGAGGTGGGCGGACCCCGCGTGCCTTCTGACCCCTCTCTGCAACTCTCCCCCCTCACTACGCCCACCCCGCCAGAAAATCTTAAATGGGCTGGGCGGAGCGCCGGCAGCCAAGGGAGGGGTGGCGCTCCTCCCCGCCGCCAACGGCTGAGTGGGTGCAGCGCGCCGCGGCTGCCTTCTCCGCCGGCTGGGCCGCCGGGGCTGCGAGCAGCCTCTT
>NW_011494867.1:10925840-10936657 GCF_000754665.1 Bison bison bison | reverse complement strand
GCGCGGAGACAAGGCCTGGGCCCGGCGGGGTCGGGTCCAGCACCTGTGCGCCCGACCCCAGCCTGGCCTTCGCTTCAGTCCCCGCTTTGGCCTCCCACCCCTGTGTCACGCGCATACTTGATCATCTGCGCCCCTCTGGGAATGGGGGGCACCAAGGCGCGCATGGAACAGCTCAGTCAAGCTGCTGCCCACCCCCATGACCCCTCATAAACTAGGAAAATTTCTGATTCTACTTGGGGTAGGGAGGAAGAAATAAAACTATTTTTCAAAGACCCTAAACTATCAGTTTCTGTTGTCATTCTTTTATTGGTTTTTAATTCTCCAGGATTACACGAACAACAGTAGTAATTAATACTAAACCTTCCTCTACTGTATATGCTAATGGCAGGAGCCATAAAAATTAATTTGCAAACATGTCATTACACAATAGCGGTACAGGCAATAAACGTGTAATTATGGGCCAATCACAGGCAGGGTACAGAGGCAGGGATGCTCCCCCAATCTGCTGGGCTCCCCCCTCCCCTGCTAAAGTGGAGAAGAGGGTGCCACAGAGAAGCCTGCCTTCTGGGAGCCACCTGTGGAGAATGCTCCCAGACTGGGGGATGGCACCAGGGGTCTCCCATCTTGAGTTTTAAGGGCCTGGCTTCTATATGAGACCCCTTGAAGACAGCCACTCCAGGGCCAACAGAAACTGAGATGGTGGGAGGGAGGCATGCTGGAGACTTGAAGAGCTCCTTGGCCTGGCTCCCTGGTGGTTGGTGAGCGGAAGAGGAGACCCCGACCCCCACCCCTACCCTGCGGGCCTGCACAGCTTATTTCTGCTTCCGGGTCAAAAGGCAAACATCTCCTCCCCCCCACCCCCGCCCCCAATAAGTATTTGAATTCCTGCATCAGACTATTTCAAAATGCTGGGGCCAAGCCCTAATTGCTCTTAGCCACTCCCTGGGGCAGGAGGTAAGCTGTAAGATTCTAGTGATACCCTCAACCTCCCTTGGCCCTGGGCCTGGGTGGCTCAAAATGGGTGAGTGACATTTCCTGGTGACAGGGACATTTGTAAGGGAGGAAAATATGAGATCTACCATGGGAGGGTGGCTGCACCACAGCTCCCAACCTGATGCCAAAACAGCTGAAAAATATAAAGCAACCCCTGCCATGCCAAGCAGCCCGCTTAACGGGCGGCCTCTCCACTGAATGGCTCGGTTGTTTGCCATAATGGGGCTGAACGGGGAGCTGGAAGGCTCTTCTCTTTCCCACCGGCCCTTGTGGCTTGGCTGTCGTTTTTTGGAACCCATCACTAAGGCCATTCATCTCCAAGGGACTCACCCCTCCTTGGACGGTGCCTATGGCCTGGCTGGGCGGTGGGAGGGGCAGCCCGTCTGGGCCACACCTGGACCAGCTGCCAGGTGCCCAGGTGAGAAGGACCACCTTCTTCTGGGGACCTTAGCTCTGCGGGATTCTCTGCAAGGATGGGGGCCTATCTCCACCCCCTCTCCTCTCTCGCGGCCTCTCCTGCTACTATCCCAGCTCACCTCTGTGCAAGAGTCAGGCGTTTATAGAAAAGAGGCAGCAGTCAGTGCAGGCTGAGCCTCCAGGCTCCCTTTTTACAGTTGGGGCCACTGCAGGGCAAACCCGTCCATGCAGCCAGCCCACCTGGGGTCAGAGGGAAGCTTCAGGCATGCCCTGGGCCCAGTGGAAAGAAAAGCGCTTCATCCCTCAATGGGGCTGGCTGCTTCTTGGAGGCGGTGCCAAGTCCACCAGACACCACCCCCACCCCGCCTCCTTCCGGCCACCAAAGACTCGAGGGTGCCCTCCTTACCACTCTCCCCTGCTGCACCTTCAAACGGAGGGACCCCAGACTCCCTCTAGCAGGGTGGCAGCTGCCACAGAACAGAGACAGTCTCACTGGCCAAGAGCATCAGCTGAATGTGGTAAAGATAGCTCCCAGCACATGCTGAGAACAGTGAGGCCGCAGAGGGGTCTGGGGCGCGCCACAGCTGGCGGGATGTCCGGCTCCCGGCCGCAGGGCTCACGGCCTCTGTGTGCCCATTGGCACTCTGGTGGCTGCCCAGGCCAGGCTGTGACCTCACCTTCTGGAGGGGCACTGCTCCCCAGGGACTCCAGGGAAGGGAGGCGAGAGAAGGCCATGGTGCTCACCTGAAATGCCCTCTGGTCTGCCCCCTCCCCCCAATTCCCTCCCTGGAATAATCACGCCAGCTGATATTTCCTGAGCACTTGGTAAGTGTCAGTTGCTGTTCTAAGCGCTTTTCACGGATAATTCATTGGATCCTCATGACAACCGTGTTCAAGGTCACCCTTAAGAGTTCCATTTTCTAGATGAGGCCTAGAGAGGTCAAGTGTCTCCTCAAAGGACACACAGCCAGGAAGTGGCAGAGCTGGGGTTTGAGGCTGAGCTGGTTCCAGAGTCCACGTCCATAACCTTGGAGTTAGACCAGAGTTCCGATTCCAGCTGGGCCCCACCCACCATGTGCCCTCAGGCAGTGATGTCACCCTTTGAGCCTCTGTTGCCTCACCTGGAAAATGGGATGAAATCAGCGCTTGCAATCTAGGAAGACGCAGCTGGTAACCACTCAGGTGCCTGGCACAGAGTAAGGACTCCATAAAGAGAGCTGGAAATTACTGTGTTTTGAGTAATAGCAGTTAACCACAGACGGGCCTCAGGACACCCAGGACTGCCCTGACCCACAGTGACCATCACCCCAATCTGTACATGAGCACACTGAGGCCCCAAGAGGTGAAGTCACTCACCCAAGGGTACCCAGGGTGTAGACACACCCGCTTTCTCCCTCCATCCAGTTTGTTCCTTAGGTGAGTGAACAAGTGTGAAAGTTCAGTCTCAAGAGAAGCAAGACCGAGGCTAGAAGAGAAAACGAGAACTTCCAGCCCGTCAAGGTCACGTCTGCAAACCCAGATTTTGCTTCCATCTCGGCCTGGCACGCTTACTTTTGCTTTCCCATGACTCCAGGCTCCCCACCCACGGAGTGCCATCCCCTCTTAGGGGTCTAACCGGGTCCCCCACGGCCTTCTCCACGGGCCCTGTGTGATGGGCTCAACGGTGTCCTGCCAAAATATATGTCCACTTGCAACCATGAATCTGACCTTCACTGAAAAAGGAGTCTGTGCGGGTGTCATTCAGCTCAGGATCCTGAGTTGAGATCATTCTGAATCATCAGGGCTGGCCCTAAACCCAACAGCCAGTACCTAGAAAGACAAGCAGACATGAGAGAAGACACACACAAGAGGCTCCTTGAAGACAGTGGCAGAGGCTGGAGGGATGCAGCCACAGGCTGAGAAATGGCTGGAGCCCCAGGAGCTGGAAGAGGCAGGAGGGGCCCTCCCTGAGAGCATATAGGGAGCGCAGTGGCCCTCCTGACACTTCGGTTTCAGATTTCTGGCCTCTGGAACTGGGTGATAACACCTCTGAGGTTTCGAGCCACCCAGTTTGGGGTACTTTGTTACAGAAGCCACAGGAAACTCACACATCTTGTCACTTCTGTGAAAATGGAATGCACTCTTGTCCTGCCAAGCAGGGGAGGCCCTGGGCCGTGTCCAACGCTGGACACTGCAGGCCTCGGGCCAGCTAGGTCACCCTCTCCTGCAGGCCTGCAGCAAGGGCTGGGAGGAAGATGAAATGTCTAGGGCCCGTGGGCAGGTGTGCGCTCCGGCCGCCTGTGCTCCGTGAAAGCGAAGTTCAGCCCCTGCTGGCTGGGGGCCTTCTCGGTGACCTGCCTGCCCTCCTGCCTCTCCCGCACCGGCGACACACATTTGTCGGCTGGTGTTTGGGCAGCAGCCTGGCCTGCTGGAGATCGTCGAGGATGGCTATCTGCCCGGGAAGTGGTCAGCTGGCCAGCCTTGCCCGATCAGCCTGTAAACTGAGGGCTCTGCCGGCCTCAAGCATCCTGGCTGGCCCCATGAGGCTCGGGGTAACAACAGCAACGAACAACAGGGAGCCTGGCGCCTGGTTTTTCACCAAACCCGCTTCCCTTTGCTCTTGGGCTCATACCCAGCCTACATCTCTCAGCCTGCCATGCAGATGTATGGGTCAGGTGACCACTCTGGCAAAGAGAATGTGGTGGAAGTAGTGACTCCCCACCTCCAGGCCCAGCACAGAAGAGCCTCTGTGCTCCCCTTCTGGGTCTGCTCACCAGACGCCAGCTCCCAGGAGACAGAAGACAAGGCGCCTCCATCACACCCCTAAATGTTGTGGAGGCGGAGGTCCCAGCCTCCCCCCTCTCCACCGCCTGCACCAATTATACGTTATGTTGGCACATGATGAAGAAATTTCTACTGTGGAACTTCTACTAGGGAGTGTGTATAGAGGCCATGATGCGAGGCGCCACTTAGCTCTCAGCGCCTCTTCGTTAGAGCAGCTAAGGTTAGAGATAAACACGTACAAAATAACTCAAAATCAAGAAGGCAATGGCACCCCACTCCAGTGTTCTTGCCTGGAGAATCCCAGGGACGGGGGAGCCTGGTGGGCTGCCGTCTATGGGGTCGCACAGAGTCGGACACGACTGAAGCGACAGCAGCAGCAGCAGCAGCATGCACGTCTCCTTTATGGGTATTTACTTGATGACCAGCACTGCACTGGATGTTTTAAATGCGTTCTCTCACGTCATCCTCACAGTAAAAGTAAATCTATCATTGCCCCTATTTTTCAGATGAACAAACTGAGGTCCAGAGAAATGTCCTGCCCAAGGTCACACAGCCAGTAAGAGGAAAATCTGCTTCGAACCCAGATCCTGTATGTTCAACTGCTGTCTCTGGCATCCCCCTCAACTTTCTTTAGCAGGATCTGGCAAAGGGGCTTAAATCCCCCCTTTTAATGAAAAGTCAAGCAAGCAGACAAACAGGATAACGCTGCACGAGACTGTCTACACACAGAACTGTGCACCTGACCTTCAGGCTGGGGCTGCCGGGCAAGCTCGGCTTTGGGAGCTCTTTACAAGACGTCTGCCGTGCTGGGATGTGATGGCGCCAAAGTGCTTCCTCCCCACGGGCCGAACGGAGGTGCCAGAGAAATCAGACAGACGCTGCGTCTGGGGCTGCGGGGGCCAAACAGCTCCCCTCTGAGGGGCGACCCTCACCTGTCCCCGTGTGCCCCCTGCCCCAGGCTATAGACGGGCCTCTTCTGGAGGTGGTCTATCATTAGTCTCAGACAGCTCTGGTTGTCAATGTCCAACTCTGTGCACAGCCAGCAAGCCCAGGGCTGGCAAGTGGCTGTCGAAAAGCAGGGAGGAAGGTCTCCAAGGTGGGGTGGGGGGGAGGAGGGAACACGCGGGGGTCAGGCCTGGTGGCCCCTTCTGTGGACAGGGCGACAGCCATGTTACCGTCTGCTCAGATCCTGCTCCGGGCGCCGTGCCGCTCAGCTGCCCGGGGGCAGGCTGACAAGGCTTTCTTCTCCCCACCGGTGTCTGCCCACCAGGGACCAGGCGAGAGCCTGTTCGAGGGAAAAAGGCATTTGTGAACAGCCCTTCCCGCTGCCTGCTGCTGGCGTCTGCCGGGCAGGGAGTCACCGCCGGGACGTAATTACCCGTCTCCGGATGACACATGGATCTGCCTGTCTACCCCTGGGCCTGACTGCTGCGGGTCGATGTAGCCCTCTGGCCGACACGATGTGGTTCTTAAGAGGCAGCTTTGTGCCTGCTCCTCCTCACGCCGGGCACAGCTCTAGGGGGGAACCTTGGCCCCTCTTTTATTCTTTTCTGCCTATACCTTGCAAAAACCCCCCGCCTCCGGTGTGTGTACGGGGGGGCCCTGCCACTTCCTTTCCCTTTGCAGCACCTCCCCTGCCCACAGTCTCTCTACTGTGTCCCCCAAGACCTGAGCTGTCCTTTCTTTATCCTCCAGTGGGTCATGCTTGAACTCAGGGGACTCCTGACTTGCCCCCAACGTCTCCCTAGAGAACAGCTCTTCTGTTGGTCCGTTTTCAAAGCACAGATGTGACGTGACTGAGATTTGGGGCCAGATCATCCTTCTTGTGGGGCCACCCTGTGCACTGTAGGCTGTTCAGCAGCATCCCCCTGGATGCCAATGGCACACCCTGGTTGTGACGATGAAAACGTCCTCAGAAGTGGCCAGATCTGCACAAACACACACCCCTGGTGGGTACGAAAGTTGCCCTGACTGAGAGTCGTTCATGTAGATAAACCAGGAATTCCCTGGTTGTTCACGGGCTCCCACTGCTGGGCGCCCAGGTTCAATCTCTTGTCAGGGAACTAAGATCTTGAAAACTGCATAGCATGGCCAAAAAAAAAAAAAAAAAGGATCCAGCCATGGCTCTGAGTGACCTGATTTTTAGAATTAGCACCACCACTGGCCTAGGGCAAATGAGTGCCCCCTTCTTGGCCCCAGTTTTAGCACACAAAATCAGAGGGCCTGAATGGGGGTGCTGTGGTCTTTCAGCTGACATGATTCGCTGAGCCTGCATAGAACCAATGGTTCCAAAGTAAAGATGAGCTTGGGATTCAGGAAACAGGGTCATAAGGAAAGAAATCCAGTGATGTCACAGTGTTCAAACAGAGAAAAGGAGAGAGTAGCCAAAATGTCAGGTGGGCAACCCTGGAGCCTTGTGGCCTTTTCTCCACAGTCCTCTTTCTCTCTGACTTAATCAAATCCTGCCCTGAAATAAAAGGTACCTGTGATCAGTCATTTACACTCTAGTACGATTTAGCACCACCTCTACTATCATCAGAACCGAGACTGTGGCCCCAGCGGGAGCCATCTCATGGCTAACTGGAACAGCTGAAGCATGTATTTGGGAAAGGCAGGGCAAAAGAGCCATTCTGCCCACTTGGGTTTAAACTGTGGTTTCAATTTCATAACATCATGTGAGGAGGTGAACTTCCGGGTGCCCAGTCCGTTTCAACAGCTGCCGAGGGGGAGGAAACAGCATCAGTCAAGAGCTGGGCTCGGAAGAAGTTGTGTGGCTTGGATGAACCGTGATACAGAGGACGGTCCAGCAGAACCGCCAACAACCCAGGCGCTGAGCGGCCAGCCCCCTGGACTTCACAGGATCACCCTCCTGACAGCACCTGGCAGTCACCAGCTTGGGCTACGCTGAACAGAGCACCGAGGCCAGGACATTCTCAGTTGGTGACCACAATCCTGACCCATGTGTCTCAAAGACAGGATTTCCGGTTGTTTGTGGGGGTGGATGATCCCAGAAGCAGCTCTGCTTCAGCTTTGTGCTGGGAGGCAGGGTGACTGTTCCTGGTGTATGGGGCGGGGAGCATTACACCTGTTTCATCCCATAGAGTGGGAGCCACGTGGGTTCGGGAGAGGCTACCGGGTCCGAGTGTAGCTCTACCCCCATGGTAGGTATAGGACGGCTGTGGCCTTCTCTGGCCTTCAGTCTCCTCCTCGGACTAAGTGATCCCCCAGGCCTTCCAGCTCTGCAAGCCCATGATTAATAAAACTCAGACGCACCATCTGCTCACTCTGACATTTAAGAAACAGAACAGGTTTCCAAAGAGAAAGCTGCCCCATGCAGCTTGCTTTTCCTCCTTCGCCTGCTGATTGAGTGCGGGTTCACACCCTCCCCGTATCCCAGCCCTGACTTGAAAAAATCTCAGACACAAACACACATACATACAGGCACACACAGAGCTGTCTCTTCCGTTCCTCCCTGCAGGACTAGCTGATGCCCTGGTCAAACTCGGAGCTCCCCGGGCCCTGCTCCTGGTATAACGCCTTCTTCAGCTGGAGGGAGAGACGTGCATCTTGACGGCACGGCCCCAGACTTCACAACTAAGGTGACGCTGACTCATCTTTCCTGCTGGTTCAGCTCCTCCTCAGCGCTGGGGAGTGAGAAGTGCTGACCCCCTTCACAGATGGGGAAACTGAGCTGGAGATGGCAGGGTCGCCCCAAGGGCACAAGGGTGACAGGCAGGGCAGCAGGGGCGTCACCTCGGCGGAGTCCATGCGTATCGAATGTCCGTGTCCCGACTCGTCACATAGGACACCCCAAGGCTCTGTCCTGAGGATGCCCATCACTGTCCAGGGAGGCCTGGTCTCTAAAGAAACGGGTCTCAGGCCCACTCTGCCGCCAGAGACACGGGACACAGACCCTCTGGCCAGGCCCGTGGCCCTGCCGTGTCCACCGAGTGGCCTACGACCGAAGGCATCTGAAGCCAGGCAGAGAGCAGGGGGCTCAGGGGGAGACATAGCCCAGCCAAGCTCAAGAGCCGAGCCCAGGTGGCTAACCTGAGGGCCTGGTCAGGCCAGGATGGCTGAATGGCAGCCAGGTGTCCCGATGGGCCTGCCCTGTGGCCTCCTCCCACTGCCCAGGCCCTCCGCTCTCAGCCGGCGGCTGCGCTTGGCCGCCTGCTGCTGCCCTGACTGCTCTGGACACAGCGCCAGCCGCTCCAAGCCACCCCAGGCGGAGCACAGACTTCACTCCTGTCCTCTGTCCCCGGCACGTCCACCGCTCCCCCCATCCCCCTGCGTGGAGAAGTGGCCTGGACTTCCTGTTTCTCATAATGGCCAATAAAATCAACCCAAGGAGCCAGATAAAAATATCCCTCCAGCTTCTCAAGGGCACTGGGCCAAAAGGGACAGGGAAACTGGAGTCCCCAGAGCTGACCTGGCACAGACGCCCTGCTGGCCCCAGGGGCATGTACGGATCCTGTGAAACCTGCACTTCGGTCTTTATGGCCTTGAAGGTCAAGGGGGACTGAATGCAAAGCCTGGGTTCTCTGGACGAGTTGGGGGCCTAAGCCAGGGTCCCAGCTGGCACTAGTGGTAAAGAACCCGCCTGCCAATGCAGGAGACATAAGAGACGTGGGTTCAGTCCCTGAGTCGGGAAGATCCCCTGAAGGAAGGCATGGCAACCCACTCCAGTATTCTTGCCTGGAGGACCCTATGGACAGAGGAGCCTGGTGGGCTACAGTCCATGGGGTCGCAAAGAGTCATGTGACTTAGCATGCATGCACTGGAGTACGACCCACTCAGCCTGAGAGTGAAGGGGGTGCCTGCCAACCCTTGTGCAGAAGCACAGCCAGGCTGAAGTCAGGTGCTGCCCTGGGAACGTTAAGTCCTGGACTGGATTAAGAAGGTGCCAAAGAGGTCATGTCTCTTAAGCACCTGCCAGAAACAAATACACATCCTCCTGAAGGATAGTCCCTTCAACCTATACCTGCCAATTTTAAAAAATATATATAATTTAAAAATATTTTTTAATATATATTTTAAAAAATATAATGACCTGCACATTGTCAAAGATAACCAGGCACCCAGGAAGTACACTCTTCCTGGTTGAGAGTCAGTGGCTCCAACGGCTGACAGAAGCAGATCTGCAGTGACTCCAGAGGGCTGGGATTTTCACAGCCTAGACGGCTCTGCCGGCTCCGATCAAGAAAGAGGAGACAGGCCTGGAGGGATGCGCAGAGGACTGGAAACCGAAACAAGGGAGGCACCACAGCCTAACATCGCGCCAGGACGCAGCCCTGAACGAGGGCAAGGATGCTCCCTGCATGTCACTACCTCCTGGGAACCATGCCTGCCCCCCAGCAGGAGTTCAGTAGCAAGACCTGCAGGGAGGCGAGCGTGGGGGCATCTGCCTCTTCCAGGTAAACCTGGTGAATCACTCTAGTCAGTGAGCAAATAGGCGAGAGGAGGTGATTAATCCTCACTTTCCCTCCACTCTGACATTTCTCTGTGTGAAGGTAGGCGCGCATGAAAAAAAAACAAACTCAGCCACAGAGCGGCCTCCACAGCGGAAAAACAACAACCCAGAGGTGTAATGGCTGCTGCAAAAAAACTGAATCTTTTAGGCCAAAACAAGCAAGCCCCCACCGCTATAATTTCGAGTTATCCGTTCTTTATTACAATTCCTGGCCTTGGCTCTCAAAGCATCTACCAGGGAATCTTTCTGTGGGGGCAATTTTGGTGCCTGCAATTAGCTGAACAGGCATCTTTTGTCCCCGCTAAAGCACTCAATTGCAGGTGTAATTAGGTTCCCTCACCCCTGAAATCTGCAGAGAGCCGCCCGCCTTGACTAACTGCACCCACAATTAAGTGCTTACGGGCATGTGGCTGGAGCCGGCAAACATGTGCACGCAGCTAATAGCGGGGGCACCGAGCAGCCTTTCAAAAATAGACACTGTGTTGGAGAGATCCAGCCTCTTTCCATTTGTTGTTCAAACGGCTTTGTCCAGCTGGGAATAATGAGAAAAGACAAACACGCCAATTAGGCTAGGTCCATACATAAATAAACCGCACAGCTCCTTAATTAAGCCACTTACAGGAGTGGGCAAGGCCGGGAGAGGAAAGGGGCAGGAGAGCCACGGCCCTGTGGGGCCAGTGCCCAGCCTGGGGCCTGGATGCCATTTGGGCCAAGATGGCGGAGCCCAGCAGAAGGCCTCCATCCATCCATCACAGGAGGCTCCAGACCACTCCAGGCAAGGGATGCTGGTGGGGGTGAGGGTAGGCTTGGGAGCTGGAGGAGGGTTGTCGGGGTGGGGAGGGGTCTCCAGCCGGTCCTCAGGGCGAGAGAGAGGCAGGAGCCAGGGAAGGGACTGAAGGAGACTGGAATCCCTCCACCAGGGGACGCCAGCATGGGGCTGGCCTCCTTTGCCCTCTTCCACAAGCTGGCCTGGCCTGGCACACGACCTCTTCCCTGAAGGCAGGCACACCTGCTCTCCGCCCACCGCCTCTTCCCTGGGCCCCGGAAGAGTGGTGAAGTCCAAAATCAAATCATCTGTCTGCTTCCCAAGGCCAGCTTGCTTGAGGCCTTCGGTGGACGACACCCAGGCCCTGGCCCAGCCTCCGCAGCCACAAACTGGACGCCGGCTACGGTT
>NW_011494867.1:10918037-10925740 GCF_000754665.1 Bison bison bison | reverse complement strand
GCGGGAAATGGCTGTTGGTGGTGGTGGGTAATTCAGTATCTCAGGCCTCACCGTCAGTGCCAGCCCTGCTGCACACTTCTTCGCTCCCTGCCACGCTGCTGGATTGCTTCTCAACAATAAAACCTAGCAGATTACAGTCGCTGTAATCAGGCGAGGGAGCAAAGCTTCCCGCTCCCCCAGCAGTGCCACTGAAAGCCATTTGCCTTTTGCAGAGCTCAGCAGTCCCGGCTGGAAGCAAAGGGCAAAGGCAATATTTAGATAATTAAAAACCCATTGCTGATGGGCCAGCCGGGTGGCGACAGGTGGCTTTGGGGTGGACCAGCAATGGTTCAGAATGGCCAGCATGCCTTCTCGCCTCCCCTTGCAGCTATGGTTAAAGGAGATGAGAGGTCTGGGAGGCAGGCAGGTGACCACTGGGAAATTCCACTCCAAGAAGAAGTGGGCTTATGCCTGGACTCTGTTCCAGAGTCCCTGCAAGACTGGGGCGGGGCTGCGCCTTCGCCTCACCTCTGCTCCAGCCACGCTGGCCAGCCTGGACTCTTCCTGCCTCGGGGCCTTTGCACTGGTTGTGCCGGCTGCCTGGAGCTCTCCTCCCCCAGCCAGACACATAGCTTCCCTGCCCCCTTCAAATATCTCCTTCTCAGGAAGGCCCATCCTGGCTGCACACCACCCTCCCCAGTCGCCCCGGGCTCTCACTCGACTGTGGGGTTTCTGCAGCGCTTCACCCCTTGACTCACACCTGACATTTCTGGTATCTTGTTCCGTCTTTTTTTTTACGGGACTTGGATCTGGCATCCCACCACCACTTCAGCGGTGCCTGGTGTGGTGGCTGGGGCTTGGGACTCAGTTCTGAATAAGTGAATGAATGAACGATGCCCAGGTTGGATACAAAGCAACCTAGGGCGCTGCCTCGGAAGGAGGTTTGGGCTGGAGACCAGGTAGGGAATGTACTGTGGAGGCTTCCGGGCAGGGGACAGTGTCCCTCCCCATGTGAGCTGGAGTCAGAAGGCGTCCCTGGCCTCAGCCCTCTCCCAAATCTGCAGCCCCGGGCAGCAGAGGAGACCACAGGCCAATGTGGCCGGTGTCTCCTCATTTAGCTTTTGATTTGTAAAGCTTGACTTGGCGCCAAGAATCACTGAGCTCCTAGGAGCGAGCCCTGTGCCTCTGACCCTCTCCTGCCCTTCAACCCTCTCGGCCGATGCCTGTGAAAATCCCAATCGAGATCGCTGTTCTTCACAACGGCCAGGCCTCGATGATCTGTCGTCATGGGGACAGTGGGAGCAGGGACCACCGCAGCACACAGAGAGCCCGCGGCCCTGTTTCAGGCCCCGGCTCCTTTGCAGCAAACACCGCCCGCAGCTGCTGCTGGACCCCCTGAAGAGCAGGTTGGAGTTTCATCCCCTCTTTGTCCCCCACTCCACCTCGGCTTTAAGGGATTTCCCAGGACAGCCCTCTTCTCGCCCCGCCTGCTGGGATGGGCCCTGCGGATGGTGTGGGGGCACACTGGCTGCTTCGGGTCCCGTGGTCTCCCGCTTCTCCAAACTCTGAGAGTGTGTGCCCCAGGCACAGTGTAGTCCTTGCCTCACCACCCCTACCGCACCAGGTCTGGGAGTTTCTGGAGCCTTCCTGATCGTGACCAGTATCGAGAGTCTGACAGGCAGCCGCGTCAGTCACGCCTGCTTCTCCCTGGAGGCCCCAGAGCCCCCACCTGTGCCCCCAGCCCCTGCTTGGTTGGGTTGGATCGTGTCTTGAATGCAGGAAACAGGGGAGGGATAGCCATTCTGGGCCAGGGAGGAGCCTCCTGGGGCGGGGGTGGGAGTCCAGGGGCCAGGTGGCCTGGGTCTGCACCCACCTGTCACTCATGGCCCCTGACTTCTCTCCACGTCCGGCTCCTCGCACCACTGAGTATGGATGCAAGTGTGGAACACCCAGCCCCCACCCCACGCACCCTGTTATCTCTGAGATGTGATTAATGTCCCCACCCAAGGTTGGGCAGGGACCGCCAGAGCATATGTGCTTGCCAAGTGGCAGACACTGTGGGAATGGAGGAGGCTTCAGGAAGGGCCCTCGCCTCTTCCCACCCTTGGAGCCAGCTTCACCGTAAGTTCACCGAACGGGTTCTGCTTCCCCTTTCTGAAGGAGTCTTCATCTCAGCCTGAGCATCAGCCCACTTCCCTAAAGGAAACAAGCCCGCGGGGCCCTGTGGAGAACTCAGAGCGTCCTGGCCTTTGGCCAAACCCACAGAAGCTTGGCCGGTGACCTGGCCAGTTCTCCTAATCCCCAGGCAGTTGCCGGCCTCCCTGTTTGGGACGCTTCCCCTTACATGTCCCCTCCACGTTCCCCGCTGCGTCCCCTTCTCGGGGCCCTCGGGGCCTGCATGCTTGTGGCCCTCTCCAGCTACCTCTGTCCTGGGACGCCAGCCTCTGCCATCTCCAGCAGCACACAAACACCCAAGGCCTGCCTAGTATACAGCAGGTGCCCCATGAGCGCAGGCCAGGAGGCAGAGGCAGAGGCCCTGGAGGCCCACCGTCTGAAGGAACTTGGGAAACTGATCCTCCTGGCCCTGTCCTCGCGCTTGAGTTTCCAGCAACATCAAGGGAGGGGGTGAAAAAGTGGATCCCCGGGGCGCTGGGCCAGGGGCTGTTTTGTTTTGGCTTCTCGGTCCCTGGGTTTGGGGCTGGGGTCTTGACCACATGCAGCTCCAGATGAGGGTGGGGGTCCCACCCACTTCTGCTTTCACTGGGTGTCACCACAAACCACCCAGCCGGCCTTCCTCTTATCAGCAGCTGTCACGCCCAGAGGCTGCGGTGGCTTTGTTTTTTTGTCCCTCCCTCCAGGGAGCCCTGATAAGGAGGCCAGCCTTTACCCTCTGCTGCTACCCTTGGTGGCCTGGAAAAGCCTCCCCAGTCACGGAGGGACCGCCCGGGGTTTCTGGTGGTAACCCCAGTGACTCCACCCCTCGTCCCCAGGAGGGCAGGAGGAAGCTGGGAGGGTCGGGCTCCCCATTCGGGAGAAGCCCAGCTCCCAGGACACCTGGCAGTGACTCCAGGAGGCCAAGATGGCAGCCTGGAAGGGGTGCGCCGGGCGGAGAGCCAGGCCTGACAGCTGGTGGGCCTCCGCGAGGAAGCCTGTTTGCAGGACTGGCTCGCTGGCTGGTTTATAATCTTGGCACCGTCAAGCAGGAAGTGAGGAGCCAGCCAGCAGCTCAGAGGGCAAGACTTGCTTGCGACTCCCCCACCCCTGCATCTCAAGGCAGTCTCTTTTCCTCGTCTCCTTGCCCGGAGCCCCTCGGGTCAGGGGCCGGTCTCAGTTACAGTTGCATCAGGGAGAAGCCTGGTCCAGGGCACTGCTCTGGGCGCTGTGGCCTGCTTGCAGAAGCCTGAGGCCTGTCCCGCCAGCCGGCAAGGAGCTGGCGCTGCGCCACGCACACCTGGCTCCCCAGGCCCTCACTCCACATCCAGAACAGCCCCCTGGGGTGTCTGTCCATCAGCAGGAGGGCGGATGGACAACTGCGCTGACTCACACAAAGGAACACGGCTCAGCAACCTGACGAGTGTCACAGACAATGCAGGGTGGAGGCAGCCAGGCTGCCGAACACCCCGGGCACACACAGCTCCACTTACATGGCGCTTCCCTGAGGACGTGTAAGAAGGGCCAAGGTGTGCGGACGCTGGCACACCCGTGTGCAAGGCACTGTCCACCACAGCCCAAACGTGGGTGCAACTCAAGGGTCCCCGAGAGCTGAACACATAAACAAACGTGATACACACACACACACACACACACACACGGGAATATTATTCAGCCTTAAAAAGGATCCAAGCACTGACAGCTGTGACAACATGGATGACCTTGACATTGTGCTAAGAGAGAGAAGCCCGTCCCAGAAGGACAGCTCCTGCATGAGTCCACTGACGGGAACCCTGCAGGAGTCGCGGTCATACACACAGAAGGCAGAGGGCTGGGGAGGGTGGGGGGGTCAGGGGACTAACGCGGACAGTGTCAGTTTCGGAAGATGGACCGTGGTGATGCGCGTGTAACACTGGACATGTACTTCATGCCACAGATCTGAATATTTGAAAATGGGTGAGACGCTAAAGCTTATGTTTTGTGTATTTTACCACAATTTGAAAAGAAGGAGAAGAAAGTCTAACCTCCAGTAATAGAACCCAGAGCAGGGGCTGGGATAGAGAGTGGACTGGACAGGCACACCTGGGAAGGAACTTTCTGGAGTGATGGCAATTTCTACACCTGGTCGGAGCCGCTGGTTACACAGACGTGCACAGATGTGTCAACGGCGAAGGAACAAAACTCTTTAAATGGCTGCATTTTATTAAACACAAACTATACCTCAATAAGGCTTCCCAACTGGGGTTCAATCCCTGGGTCGGGAAGATCTCGTGGAGGAGGGCATGGCAACCCACTCTAGTATCCTTGCCTGGAGAAGCCCCACGTACAGAGGAGTCCATGGGGTCACAGAGTTGGACACGACTGAGCAACTAAACACAAGATATCTCAATAAGCTAGAATCAAGATTGTGGGAAGAAATATCAGTAACCTCAGATATGCAGATGACACCATCCATATGGCAAAAGTAAAGAGGAAATTAAAGAGCCTCTTGATGAAGGTGGAAGAGGAGAGTGAAAAAGCTGGCTTAAAACTCAACATTCAAAACATGAAGATCATGGCATCCAGTCCCATCACTTCATGGCAAATAGATGGGGAAACAGTGGTAAGAGAGACAGATTTTATCTTCTTGGGCTCCAAAATCACTGCAGACGGTGACCGTGGCCATGAAATTAAAAGGCGCTTGCTCCTTGGGAGACAAGCAACAACAAACCTAGACAGTGTATTAAAAACAGAGACATGACTTTGCCTATACAGTTTGGTACAGTCAAAGCTATGGTTTTTCCAATACTCAGTCACGTACGGATGTGAGACAATAAAAAAGGTTGCGCGCCAAAGAATCAATGCCTTAGAACTGTTCCTGGGTTGGGAAGATCCCCTGGAGAAGGGAAGGCTACCCACTCTAGTATTCCGGCCTAGAGAATTCCATGGACTGGGGTGGCAAAGAGTCGGACATGACCGAGAGACTTTCACTCACTCAGAACTGTACTGCTGGAGAAGACTCTTGCGAATCCCTTGGACATCAAGGAGATCAAACAAGTCAATCCTAAAGGAAATCAACCCTGAATATTCATTGGAAGGACTGATGCTGAAGCTGAAGCTCCAATACTCTGGCCACCTGATGAGAAGAGCCGACTCACTGGAAAAGACTCTGATGCTGGGAAAGACTGAGGGCAGGAGGAGAAGGGGACGACAGAGGTGAGATGGTGGGATGGCATCATTGACTCAATGGACATGAGTTTGAGCAAGCTCCAGGAGTTGATGATGGACAGGGAAGACAGGGGTGCTCCATTCCATGGGGTCGTAAAGAGTCGGACATGACCAAGCGACTGAACAACAACAAAAATAGTTCAATAAAACTGATTTTAAATGTTAAAAACAACTTCAAACTCTCATCTCAATACACATTTATTTACAAGTTATTTTTAGGTACTCTATATGAATAATCTCTCTGTTAAAAAATTCTTCCTGAGTGAAGGGTTGCTGGGCCCCACACCAGAAAGCAGGGGTCAAGGCAGTCTGAGGGTGAGGCCTAGTGGCTGCAGGAGGATGAGCTGGGGGTGGTTTAGGGGCACGTGGGACAATCTCAAGGCCCTGCTGTCTGTTGATGTGGCCCTGAGACCAAGGCGCCATGCCCCTTCTCTCTCAAGAAGAGATATGATGCCCCACCCCACCCCCGCAAACTGGGCAGGTGTGCCAGAATTCTTGAGTCCAGAGTCCCACCTCTCCCGGGGGGCTCAGCCTCTGCCCAGGGGCGTAGCTGGGGGCGATCCCAGACCTGAGATGGCGGGTGTGGGGTGTTGGGGGTGGTGGTTGGTGCTGAACTCAGCTTCCAGAGGAGGGCGGGGATCCTTCAGCCACTGTGGCCTTGGACGCACCCTCCCTGTGCTGCAGTGTCCCCGAATTTAAGGGGCACAATGATGCTCCCCATGGGGCGGTCCAGAGAATCACAATCAAGCCAGAAGCCCTGGAGCACACCAAGCTCTCAAGGCTCCCGGCTGTTACTTTCTCTCTGGACTCCTCAGGCCTCTGCCCACCACCCCCTCGGCTTCTCCTCTTCTCCCCTCAGGCTCCGTGGGCCACCTCTCTGCAGCCCTGAGTTCAAGCCCGGGCGGGGCCGTGTTTATCTTTAAGTCGTCCTTTTCCTGCCCCCGGGCGCAGCACCTGGCCCCTCCCTGGACCTATTGTCTCTGGACCCAGGGCCATCCGGTTGTCCTGGGGGGAAACAAGGGAGCCCCCCACCCCCATTTCCTCACAGTGGCTTGGACTCCAAGTCCCTGACCCAGCCCTTGACCAAATAAACACCAGCACACACAAAAGACATCCCGCACAGACCCTGGGCAGGCGGGCGGTGAGGGGGGGCCTGGGGGCAGCACCGGGCGGAAGGAGGCGGGGCCCAGCTTCTGGAGCCCGCTGCAGAAGGTGCCACCGGGATCCTGGGGACCCCGGGAGCCCGAGCCCATCCAGAGGGCTCTGTTGGCAGAGCTGCCCGAGGACCCTGCCTGGACGGCCAGGCTTTTCTCAGCAGGAGTCCCTGTGCAAGGGCTGCCCACCGCCCACTGCTGCTGCCGCCCACTCCTCACGCAGCCCCCGCTGGGTGTCGCGGCACTTGGAGCTCTCTGCCCCAGGCCCGCGGGACAGTGGAGGAGCACTCCCCACCACCTCTCCGGGGACCCCAGCAAAGCCAAGCTCCAGGGGCCTACACAGAGCCCCCTCTATCGGGCTCCTTCTGGCGCCCCTGGTGTCTCCTGGGATGACCTCCCAGATAGAGCTCCTGCACTAAGTCCTGAATCTAGGTAGCCAAATGCAGCCAGAGGCAGGTGTGTGCCCACAGCATCACCGCGTGGAGGTCAATTGGGATAACAAAGCCAACAGGCCCTGGGTGGCTCCTGCCCTCCAGACAATGGGGGCGTGGGGGTCGGGGGGAAGAAGCCAGAACACCACAGCTCATAGGGGCTGTGCTGCGGCTCAGCCCTGGGACGGGGGACTCAGACAGGTTTGGATCTCCTCTTCTCCCATTAGACCTGACTGTCTCCAGAGGAACCATGGGGTGGGAGCTGTAATTGCTTCCTCGTGTTCCATCCATTAACGGGAACTCAGATCCACAGGCTGGCTGCTCGCTGAGGCTTCAGGTAGCAATTTTCCATTTGTGTTTCAAATTTTAATGAACACGCCTGTCCCCTGGGCTGGAGATGTGGGCTGTGAGCGGGTGGCAGGCGTGCCACCCAAGGCGGGGGCTCCAAGGGGTTCCTGCCAGGGCTTGATTTCTCCAGGGAGCAGCTCCAAGCAAAGGGGTCCTCACCGCAGCCTCCCAGCTCCCACCGACCCTCCCCGCTGAGTCCGCGTGGCACGGCACGGGCCGCAAATTGTTAAGATTATTATTTCTTTCCGACAGCCCCAAAGTGTCCTATATCCCCAGATGGAGAGCAGAGTTCAGCTCTGATAAGATTGCATCACCGGGAGGAGATACATCCTCACCCTTGCTCCCGCGGCCTCCGGCTCACATAATTCCTCTCTGATCTTACCCAGGGCATCCAGTCAGGCTGGGAGGCAAACGGGATAATCCATTTTAGAGA